>NW_026871234.1:0-375000 GCF_028564815.1 Eubalaena glacialis
GTGGATTTAGGTACGATGATTCTAAGTGAAATAAGTCACACAGAAAAAGACACTTATCCTAAGATATCGCTTATAGAGGGAATGTCAAAATCGCTACACTTGAACTGAATTACAAAACAGAACAGAGTCACACCTTTAGAAGACACACTATGGCTGCTTAACGGGAAAGGTGAGGTGGGGTGATGCATAAAACAAGGGTTTGAAATTAGCTCAGACACCGCTCCATAAGCCAAATATGTAATAGACAAGGCCTACTCCCTGCTCAGTGAACTGGACTCAACACACCCTAGACACCACACAAGAATATATCTGACTAGTAAGAATCTGAAAACCTATGTATCGATATCTCTCTGCAAGTGAATCAAGAGGGTGTAAAGCGGCATCAACACAGCAGGGAAAAGCAGCCAAGCCCGATTCTAAACATAAATTACTTTAAAAAACCCACAAAACAAAGACAGTGAAAGAGAGAGAAATTCTTACAAAATCCGTTCAGGGTCTATGATGCAACCTGGATTGACCATATCAAGACCCACAGCTGGATGAGACATAAGGCTGGACATTCTTGGGGCTGAGAGGGTTGGTGAGGTTGGGTGAGCAAATGCAGATACTTTAAAGTAACACTGCGGGGAACACACCCCATGGGTCTCAAATCTCCAGGTACAAGGGAATCTTCCTACATCAAAACATGCATGGGAAACCCAGAAGATGGTATGCCATGAGATCGGGAAAGGTTTCTAAAACGCACCTCATTTCTCCTCTCCTTGTGCTCGGGTTCGCCATTCCAGCCGCTTGACTAACCATCTCCCTACTTGGAGAATCAGCACCTTTAACCTCCTGATTGTACAGGTTGCAATTTGTCCTGAGGATGAACGGGAAGACGCGGAACCAACGAGAGACGAGCCCTAGGTGTTGGGACAGGCATAGGTCACTCCATTTTCCCATCAGGAAGAAGAATGAACCACAGGCTCAGCCTGCCCCCCAGAACCAAAATAGGGCCTGAAGCAATCCTGCGCTTTTGCGGCCAGCTCCCAAAAAAGCGAGGAGACAAATGGAGCTCAGGGGCACTGCAATTCACAAACGTGCAGAGTTATAAATGAGAACTCTCGTCCACAAATATATTGAGGGAAGGCAACGAAGAGGATTTGAAAGCAAGGCAGATTTGCAGGAAACAGATTTCAGGAGGTAGATTCGACTCGCCTTTAAAGCACATGAAAAGCGGCAAAACGTTGACAATGATGCCCTTGGCCAAAAAGGGCGTATGCGTTTTTTCCTGAATATATTCAGGAAAAAACGCATACGCCCTTTTTGGCCAACCAAGCAAGCCGGAAGGGCAAATCAGCGCTACAAAGAAGTCTCGCTTGCCCTCGGTCAAAAGGGCCATGCTGAACAAACAGTAAAAACCAGAAAAGCAGGACAGGCCATGGAGACATGGGAGCCTTGCTACGCTGATGGGCGGGATGTAAATTGCCAACAGGCACTCTGGAGAAGAGTACGGTGTGTCCTGAAACAAGTAATAAACACAGCGTAGAGAGCATAGGGCACTTCCACTCAAGGGCGTATAAATTGGGAAAACTAAAAATCAACAAGACACAGGCACCCTAAAGTTTACGGCTGCTCTGTTTCCAAGAACCTCCACTTCGGTACACCTTCAATATCCCAGGAAAGAGAAAAATGGATAAAGAAATGGTGGTACTTGGCACAATGGAATATCACTCAGCCATGAAATCAATGTCATAAGGCTAGTTAGCAGCATGATGAGTGGATTTAGATACGATGACTCTAAGTGAAATAAGTCACACAGAAAAAGACACTTATCCTAAGATATCGCTTATAGAGGGAATGTCAAAATCGCTACACTTGAACTGAATTACAAAACAGAACAGAGTCACACCTTTAGAAGACACACTATGGCTGCTTAACGGGAAAGGTGAGGTGGGGTGATGCATAAAACAAGGGTTTGGAATTAGCTCAGACACCGCTCCATAAGCCAAATATGTAATAGACAAGGCCTACTCCCTGCTCAGTGAACTGGACTCAACACCCCCTAGTCACCGCACAAGAATATATCTGACTAGTATGAATCTGAAAACCTATGTATCGATATCTCTCTGCAAGTGAATCAAGAGGGTGTAAAGCGGCATAAACACAGCAGGGAAAAGCAGCCAAACCCCATTCTAAACATACATTACTTTAAAAAACCCACAAAGCAAAGACAGTGAAAGAGAGAGAAATTCTTACAAAATCCGTTCAGGGTCTCTGATGCAACCTGGATTGACCATATCTAGACCCACAGCTGGATGAGACATAAGGCTGGACACTCTTGGGGCTGAGAGGATTGGTGAGGTTGGGTGAGCAAATGCAGATACTTTAAAGTAACACTGCGGGGAACACACCCCATGGGTCTCAAATCTCCAGGTACAAGGGAATCTTCCTACATCAAAACATGCATGGGAAACCCAGAAGATGGTATGCCATGAGATCGGGAAAGGTTTCTAAAACGCACCTCATTTCTCCTCTCCTTGTGCTCGGGTTCGCCATTCCAGCCGCTTGACTAACCATCTCCCTACTTGGAGAATCAGCACCTTTAACCTACTGTTTCGTCCAGGTTGCAATTTGTCCTGAGGATGAACGGGAAGACGGGGAACCAACGAAAGACTAGCCCTAGGTGTTGGGACAGGCACAGGTCACTCCATTTTCCCATCAGGAAGAAGAATGAACCACAGGCTCAGCCTGCCCCCCAGAACCAAAATAGGGCCTGAAGCAATCCTGCGCTTTTGCGGCCAGCTCCCAAAAAAGCGAGGAGACAAATGGAGCTCAGGGGCACTGCAATTCACAAACGTGCAGAGTTATAAATGAGAACTCTCGTCCACAAATATATTGAGGGAAGGCAACGAAGAGGATTTGAAAGCAAGGCAGATTTGCAGGAAACAGATTTCAGGAGGTAGATTCGACTCGCCTTTAAAGCACATGAAAAGCGGCAAAACGTTGACAATGATGCCCTTGGCCAAAAAGGGCGTATGCGTTTTTTCCTGAATATATTCAGGAAAAAACGCATACGCCCTTTTTGGCCAACCAAGCAAGCCGGAAGGGCAAATCAGCGCTACAAAGAAGTCTCGCTTGCCCTCGGTCAAAAGGGCCATGCTGAACAAAGTGTAAAAACCAGAAAAGCAGGACAGGCCATGGAGACATGGGAGCCTTGCTACGCTGATGGGCGGGATGTAAATTGCCAACAGGCACTCTGGAGAAGAGTACGGTGTGTCCTGAAACAAGTAATAAACACAGCGTTGAGAGCATAGGGCACTTCCACTCATGGGCGTATAAATTGGGAAAACTAAAAATCAACAAGACACAGGCACCCTAAAGTTTACGGCTGCTCTGTTTCCAAGAACCTCCACTTCGGTACACCTTCAATATCCCAGGAAAGAGAAAAATGGATAAAGAAATGGTGGTACTTGGCACAGTGGAATATCACTCAGCCATGAAATCAATGTCATAAGGCTAGTTAGCAGCATGATGAGTGGATTTAGATACGATGATTCTAAGTGAAATAAGTCACACAGAAAAAGACACTTATCCTAAGATATCGCTTATAGAGGGAATGTCAAAATCGCTACACTTGAACTTAATTACAAAACAGAACAGAGTCACACCTTTAGAAGACACACTATGGCTGCTTAACGGGAAAGGTGAGGTGGGGTGATGCATAAAACAAGGGTTTGAAATTAGCTCAGACACCGCTCCATAAGCCAAATATGTAATAGACAAGGCCTACTCCCTGCTCAGTGAACTGGACTCAACACCCCCTAGTCACCGCACAAGAATATATCTGACTAGTAAGAATCTGAAAACCTATGTATCGATATCTCTCTGGAAGTGAATCAAGAGGGTGTAAAGCGGCATCAACACAGCAGGGAAAAGCAGCCAAGCCCGATTCTAAACATAAATTACTTTAAAAAACCCACAAAACAAAGACAGTGAAAGAGAGAGAAATTCTTACAAAATCCGTTCAGGGTCTATGATGCAACCTGGATTGACCATATCAAGACCCACAGCTGGATGAGACATAAGGCTGGACATTCTTGGGGTGAGAGGGTTGGTGAGGTTGGGTGAGCAAATGCAGATACTTTAAAGTAACACTGCGGGGAACACACCCCATGGGTCTCAAATCTCCAGGTACAAGGGAATCTTCCTACATCAAAACATGCATGGGAAACCCAGAAGATGGTATGCCATGAGATCGGGAAAGGTTTCTAAAACGCACCTCATTTCTCCTCTCCTTGTGCTCGGGTTCGCCATTCCAGCCGCTTGACTAACCATCTCCCTACTTGGAGAATCAGCACCTTTAACCTCCTGATTGTACAGGTTGCAATTTGTCCTGAGGATGAATGGGAAGACGCGGAACCAACGAGAGACGAGCCCTAGGTGTTGGGACAGGCATAGGTCACTCCATTTTCCCATCAGGAAGAAGAATGTACCACAGGCTCAGCCTGCCCCCCAGAACCAAAATAGGGCCTGAAGCAATCCTGCGCTTTTGCGGCCAGCTCCCAAAAAAGCGAGGAGACAAATGGAGCTCAGGGGCACTGCAATTCACAAACGTGCAGAGTTATAAATGAGAACTCTCGTCCACAAATATATTGAGGGAAGGCAACGAAGAGGATTTGAAAGCAAGGCAGATTTGCAGGAAACAGATTTCAGGAGGTAGATTCGACTCGCCTTTAAAGCACATGAAAAGCGGCAAAACGTTGACAATGATGCCCTTGGCCAAAAAGGGCGTATGCGTTTTTTCCTGAATATATTCAGGAAAAAACGCATACGCCCTTTTTGGCCAACCAAGCAAGCCGGAAGGGCAAATCAGCGCTACAAAGAAGTCTCGCTTGCCCTCGGTCAAAAGGGCCATGCTGAACAAACAGTAAAAACCAGAAAAGCAGGACAGGCCATGGAGACATGGGAGCCTTGCTACGCTGATGGGCGGGATGTAAATTGCCAACAGGCACTCTGGAGAAGAGTACGGTGTGTCCTGAAACAAGTAATAAACACAGCGTAGAGAGCATAGGGCACTTCCACTCATGGGCGTATAAATTGGGAAAACTAAAAATCAACAAGACACAGGCACCCTAAAGTTTACGGCTGCTCTGTTTCCAAGAACCTCCGCTTCGGTACACCTTCAATATCCCAGGAAAGAGAAAAATGGATAAAGAAATGGTGGTACTTGGCACAATGGAATATCACTCAGCCATGAAATCAATGTCATAAGGCTAGTTAGCAGCATGATGAGTGGATTTAGGTACGATGACTCTAAGTGAAATAAGTCACACAGAAAAAGACACTTATCCTAAGATATCGCTTATAGAGGGAATGTCAAAATCGCTACACTTGAACTGAATTACAAAACAGAACAGAGTCACACCTTTAGAAGACACACTATGGCTGCTTAACGGGAAAGGTGAGGTGGGGTGATGCATAAAACAAGGGTTTGAAATTAGCTCAGACACCGCTCCATAAGCCAAATATGTAATAGACAAGGCCTACTCCCTGCTCAGTGAACTGGACTCAACACCCCCTAGTCACCGCACAAGAATATATCTGACTAGTATGAATCTGAAAACCTATGTATCGATATCTCTCTGCAAGTGAATCAAGAGGGTGTAAAGCGGCATAAACACAGCAGGGAAAAGCAGCCAAACCCCATTCTAAACATACATTACTTTAAAAAACCCACAAAGCAAAGACAGTGAAAGAGAGAGAAATTCTTACAAAATCCGTTCAGGGTCTCTGATGCAACCTGGATTGACTATATCTAGACCCACAGCTGGATGAGACATAAGGCTGGACACTCTTGGGGCTGAGAGGATTGGTGAGGTTGGGTGAGCAAATGCAGATACTTTAAAATAATACCGCGGGGTACCCACCCCATGGGTCTCAAATCTCCAGGTACAAGGGAATCTTCCTACATCAAAACATGCATGGGAAACCCAGAAGATGGTATGCCGTGAGATCGGGAAAGGTTTCTAAAACGCACCTCATTTCTCCTCTCCTTGTGCTCGGGTTCGCCATTCCAGCCGCTTGACTAACCATCTCCCTACTTGGAGAATCAGCACCTTTAACCTACTGTTTCGTCCAGGTTGCAATTTGTCCTGAGGATGAACGGGAAGACGGGGAACCAACGAAAGACTAGCCCTAGGTGTTGGAACAGGCACAGGTCACTCCATTTTCCCATCAGGAAGAAGAATGAACCACAGGCTCAGCCTGCCCCCCAGAACCAAAATAGGGCCTGAAGCAATCCTGCGCTTTTGCGGCCAGCTCCCAAAAAAGCGAGGAGACAAATGGAGCTCAGGGGCACTGCAATTCACAAACGTGCAGAGTTATAAATGAGAACTCTCGTCCACAAATATATTGAGGGAAGGCAACGAAGAGGATTTGAAAGCAAGGCAGATTTGCAGGAAACAGATTTCAGGAGGTAGATTCGACTCGCCTTTAAAGCACATGAAAAGCGGCAAAACGTTGACAATGATGCCCTTGGCCAAAAAGGGCGTATGCGTTTTTTCCTGAATATATTCAGGAAAAAACGCATACGCCCTTTTTGGCCAACCAAGCAAGCCGGAAGGGCAAATCAGCGCTACAAAGAAGTCTCGCTTGCCCTCGGTCAAAAGGGCCATGCTGAACAAAGTGTAAAAACCAGAAAAGCAGGACAGGCCATGGAGACATGGGAGCCTTGCTACGCTGATGGGCGGGATGTAAATTGCCAACAGGCACTCTGGAGAAGAGTACGGTGTGTCCTGAAACAAGTAATAAACACAGCGTAGAGAGCATAGGGCACTTCCACTCAAGGGCGTATAAATTGGGAAAACTAAAAATCAACAAGACACAGGCACCCTAAAGTTTACGGCTGCTCTGTTTCCAAGAACCTCCACTTCGGTACACCTTCAATATCCCAGGAAAGAGAAAAATGGATAAAGAAATGGTGGTACTTGGCACAATGGAATATCACTCAGCCATGAAATCAATGTCATAAGGCTAGTTAGCAGCATGATGAGTGGATTTAGGTACGATGATTCTAAGTGAAATAAGTCATACAGAAAAAGACACTTATCCTAAGATATCGCTTATAGAGGGAATGTCAAAATCGCTACACTTGAACTGAATTACAAAACAGAACAGAGTCACACCTTTAGAAGACACACTATGGCTGCTTAACGGGAAAGGTGAGGTGGGGTGATGCATAAAACAAGGGTTTCAAATTAGCTCAGACACCGCTCCATAAGCCAAATATGTAATAGACAAGGCCTACTCCCTGCTCAGTGAACTGGACTCAACACACCCTAGACACCACACAAGAATATATCTGACTAGTAAGAATCTGAAAACCTATGTATCGATATCTCTCTGCAAGTGAATCAAGAGGGTGTAAAGCGGCATCAACACAGCAGGGAAAAGCAGCCAAGCCCGATTCTAAACATAAATTACTTTAAAAAACCCACAAAACAAAGACAGTGAAAGAGAGAGAAATTCTTACAAAATCCGTTCAGGGTCTATGATGCAACCTGGATTGACCATATCAAGACCCACAGCTGGATGAGACATAAGGCTGGACATTCTTGGGGCTGAGAGGGTTGGTGAGGTTGGGTGAGCAAATGCAGATACTTTAAAGTAACACTGCGGGGAACACACCCCATGGGTCTCAAATCTCCAGGTACAAGGGAATCTTCCTACATCAAAACATGCATGGGAAACCCAGAAGATGGTATGCCATGAGATCGGGAAAGGTTTCTAAAACGCACCTCATTTCTCCTCTCCTTGTGCTCGGGTTCGCCATTCCAGCCGCTTGACTAACCATCTCCCTACTTGGAGAATCAGCACCTTTAACCTCCTGATTGTACAGGTTGCAATTTGTCCTGAGGATGAACGGGAAGACGCGGAACCAACGAGAGACGAGCCCTAGGTGTTGGGACAGGCATAGGTCACTCCATTTTCCCATCAGGAAGAAGAATGAACCACAGGCTCAGCCTGCCCCCCAGAACAAAAATAGGGCCTGAAGCAATCCTGCGCTTTTGCGGCCAGCTCCCAAAAAAGCGAGGAGACAAATGGAGCTCAGGGGCACTGCAATTCACAAACGTGCAGAGTTATAAATGAGAACTCTCGTCCACAAATATATTGAGGGAAGGCAACGAAGAGGATTTGAAAGCAAGGCAGATTTGCAGGAAACAGATTTCAGGAGGTAGATTCGACTCGCCTTTAAAGCACATGAAAAGCGGCAAAACGTTGACAATGATGCCCTTGGCCAAAAAGGGCGTATGCGTTTTTTCCTGAATATATTCAGGAAAAAACGCATACGCCCTTTTTGGCCAACCAAGCAAGCCGGAAGGGCAAATCAGCGCTACAAAGAAGTCTCGCTTGCCCTCGGTCAAAAGGGCCATGCTGAACAAACAGTAAAAACCAGAAAAGCAGGACAGGCCATGGAGACATGGGAGCCTTGCTACGCTGATGGGCGGGATGTAAATTGCCAACAGGCACTCTGGAGAAGAGTACGGTGTGTCCTGAAACAAGTAATAAACACAGCGTAGAGAGCATAGGGCACTTCCACTCAAGGGCGTATAAATTGGGAAAACTAAAAATCAACAAGACACAGGCACCCTAAAGTTTACGGCTGCTCTGTTTCCAAGAACCTCCACTTCGGTACACCTTCAATATCCCAGGAAAGAGAAAAATGGATAAAGAAATGGTGGTACTTGGCACAATGGAATATCACTCAGCCATGAAATCAATGTCATAAGGCTAGTTAGCAGCATGATGAGTGGATTTAGGTACGATGACTCTAAGTGAAATAAGTCACACAGAAAAAGACACTTATCCTAAGATATCGCTTATAGAGGGAATGTCAAAATGGCTACACTTGAACTGAATTACAAAACAGAACAGAGTCACACCTTTAGAAGACACACTATGGCTGCTTAACGGGAAAGGTGAGGTGGGGTGATGCATAAAACAAGGGTTTGGAATTAGCTCAGACACCGCTCCATAAGCCAAATATGTAATAGACAAGGCCTACTCCCTGCTCAGTGAACTGGACTCAACACCCCCTAGTCACCGCACAAGAATATATCTGACTAGTATGAATCTGAAAACCTATGTATCGATATCTCTCTGCAAGTGAATCAAGAGGGTGTAAAGCGGCATAAACACAGCAGGGAAAAGCAGCCAAACCCCATTCTAAACATACATTACTTTAAAAAACCCACAAAGCAAAGACAGTGAAAGAGAGAGAAATTCTTACAAAATCCGTTCAGGGTCTCTGATGCAACCTGGATTGACCATATCTAGACCCACAGCTGGATGAGACATAAGGCTGGACACTCTTGGGGCTGAGAGGATTGGTGAGGTTGGGTGAGCAAATGCAGATACTTTAAAGTAACACTGCGGGGAACACACCCCATGGGTCTCAAATCTCCAGGTACAAGGGAATCTTCCTACATCAAAACATGCATGGGAAACCCAGAAGATGGTATGCCATGAGATCGGGAAAGGTTTCTAAAACGCACCTCATTTCTCCTCTCCTTGTGCTCGGGTTCGCCATTCCAGCCGCTTGACTAACCATCTCCCTACTTGGAGAATCAGCACCTTTAACCTACTGTTTCGTCCAGGTTGCAATTTGTCCTGAGGATGAACGGGAAGACGGGGAACCAACGAAAGACTAGCCCTAGGTGTTGGGACAGGCACAGGTCACTCCATTTTCCCATCAGGAAGAAGAATGAACCACAGGCTCAGCCTGCCCCCCAGAACCAAAATAGGGCCTGAAGCAATCCTGCGCTTTTGCGGCCAGCTCCCAAAAAAGCGAGGAGACAAATGGAGCTCAGGGGCACTGCAATTCACAAACGTGCAGAGTTATAAATGAGAACTCTCGTCCACAAATATATTGAGGGAAGGCAACGAAGAGGATTTGAAAGCAAGGCAGATTTGCAGGAAACAGATTTCAGGAGGTAGATTCGACTCGCCTTTAAAGCACATGAAAAGCGGCAAAACGTTGACAATGATGCCCTTGGCCAAAAAGGGCGTATGCGTTTTTTCCTGAATATATTCAGGAAAAAACGCATACGCCCTTTTTGGCCAACCAAGCAAGCCGGAAGGGCAAATCAGCGCTACAAAGAAGTCTCGCTTGCCCTCGGTCAAAAGGGCCATGCTGAACAAAGTGTAAAAACCAGAAAAGCAGGACAGGCCATGGAGACATGGGAGCCTTGCTACGCTGATGGGCGGGATGTAAATTGCCAACAGGCACTCTGGAGAAGAGTACGGTGTGTCCTGAAACAAGTAATAAACACAGCGTAGAGAGCATAGGGCACTTCCACTCAAGGGCGTATAAATTGGGAAAACTAAAAATCAACAACACACAGGCACCCTAAAGTTTACGGCTGCTCTGTTTCCAAGAACCTCCACTTCGGTACACCTTCAATATCCCAGGAAAGAGAAAAATGGATAAAGAAATGGTGGTACTTGGCACAGTGGAATATCACTCAGCCATGAAATCAATGTCATAAGGCTAGTTAGCAGCATGATGAGTGGATTTAGATACGATGATTCTAAGTGAAATAAGTCACACAGAAAAAGACACTTATCCTAAGATATCGCTTATAGAGGGAATGTCAAAATCGCTACACTTGAACTGAATTACAAAACAGAACAGAGTCACACCTTTAGAAGACACACTATGGCTGCTTAACGGGAAAGGTGAGGTGGGGTGATGCATAAAACAAGGGTTTGAAATTAGCTCAGACACCGCTCATAAGCCAAATATATAATACACAAGGCCTACTCCCTGCTCAGTGAACTGGACTCAACACCCCCTAGTCACCGCACAAGAATATATCTGACTAGTAAGAATCTGAAAACCTATGTATCGATATCTCTCTGGAAGTGAATCAAGAGGGTGTAAAGCGGCATCAACACAGCAGGGAAAAGCAGCCAAGCCCGATTCTAAACATAAATTACTTTAAAAAACCCACAAAACAAAGACAGTGAAAGAGAGAGAAATTCTTACAAAATCCGTTCAGGGTCTATGATGCAACCTGGATTGACCATATCAAGACCCACAGCTGGATGAGACATAAGGCTGGACATTCTTGGGGCTGAGAGGGTTGGTGAGGTTGGGTGAGCAAATGCAGATACTTTAAAGTAACACTGCGGGGAACACACCCCATGGGTCTCAAATCTCCAGGTACAAGGGAATCTTCCTACATCAAAACATGCATGGGAAACCCAGAAGATGGTATGCCATGAGATCGGGAAAGGTTTCTAAAACGCACCTCATTTCTCCTCTCCTTGTGCTCGGGTTCGCCATTCCAGCCGCTTGACTAACCATCTCCCTACTTGGAGAATCAGCACCTTTAACCTCCTGATTGTACAGGTTGCAATTTGTCCTGAGGATGAACGGGAAGACGCGGAACCAACGAGAGACGAGCCCTAGGTGTTGGGACAGGCATAGGTCACTCCATTTTCCCATCAGGAAGAAGAATGAACCACAGGCTCAGCCTGCCCCCCAGAACCAAAATAGGGCCTGAAGCAATCCTGCGCTTTTGCGGCCAGCTCCCAAAAAAGCGAGGAGACAAATGGAGCTCAGGGGCACTGCAGTTCACAAACGTGCAGAGTTATAAATGAGAACTCTCGTCCACAAATATATTGAGGGAAGGCAACGAAGAGGATTTGAAAGCAAGGCAGATTTGCAGGAAACAGATTTCAGGAGGTAGATTCGACTCGCCTTTAAAGCACATGAAAAGCGGCAAAACGTTGACAATGATGCCCTTGGCCAAAAAGGGCGTATGCGTTTTTTCCTGAATATATTCAGGAAAAAACGCATACGCCCTTTTTGGCCAACCAAGCAAGCCGGAAGGGCAAATCAGCGCTACAAAGAAGTCTCGCTTGCCCTCGGTCAAAAGGGCCATGCTGAACAAACAGTAAAAACCAGAAAAGCAGGACAGGCCATGGAGACATGGGAGCCTTGCTACGCTGATGGGCGGGATGTAAATTGCCAACAGGCACTCTGGAGAAGAGTACGGTGTGTCCTGAAACAAGTAATAAACACAGCGTAGAGAGCATAGGGCACTTCCACTCATGGGCGTATAAATTGGGAAAACTAAAAATCAACAAGACACAGGCACCCTAAATTTACGGCTGCTCTGTTTCCAAGAACCTCCGCTTCGGTACACCTTCAATATCCCAGGAAAGAGAAAAATGGATAAAGAAATGGTGGTACTTGGCACAATGGAATATCACTCAGCCATGAAATCAATGTCATAAGGCTAGTTAGCAGCATGATGAGTGGATTTAGGTACGATGACTCTAAGTGAAATAAGTCACACAGAAAAAGACACTTATCCTAAGATATCGCTTATAGAGGGAATGTCAAAATCGCTACACTTGAACTGAATTACAAAACAGAACAGAGTCACACCTTTAGAAGACACACTATGGCTGCTTAACGGGAAAGGTGAGGTGGGGTGATGCATAAAACAAGGGTTTGAAATTAGCTCAGACACCGCTCCATAAGCCAAATATGTAATAGACAAGGCCTACTCCCTGCTCAGTGAACTGGACTCAACACCCCCTAGTCACCGCACAAGAATATATCTGACTAGTATGAATCTGAAAACCTATGTATCGATATCTCTCTGGAAGTGAATCAAGAGGGTGTAAAGTGGCATAAACACAGCAGGGAAAAGCAGCCAAACCCCATTCTAAACATACATTACTTTAAAAAACCCACAAAGCAAAGACAGTGAAAGAGAGAGAAATTCTTACAAAATCCGTTCAGGGTCTCTGATGCAACCTGGATTGACTATATCTAGACCCACAGCTGGATGAGACATAAGGCTGGACACTCTTGGGGCTGAGAGGATTGGTGAGGTTGGGTGAGCAAATGCAGATACTTTAAAATAATACCGCGGGGTACCCACCCCATGGGTCTCAAATCTCCAGGTACAAGGGAATCTTCCTACATCAAAACATGCATGGGAAACCCAGAAGATGGTATGCCGTGAGATCGGGAAAGGTTTCTAAAACGCACCTCATTTCTCCTCTCCTTGTGCTCGGGTTCACCATTCCAGCCGCTTGACTAACCATCTCCCTACTTGGAGAATCAGCACCTTTAACCTACTGTTTCGTCCAGGTTGCAATTTGTCCTGAGGATGAACGGGAAGACGGGGAACCAACGAAAGACTAGCCCTAGGTGTTGGAACAGGCACAGGTCACTCCATTTTCCCATCAGGAAGAAGAATGAACCACAGGCTCAGCCTGCCCCCCAGAACCAAAATAGGGCCTGAAGCAATCCTGCGCTTTTGCGGCCAGCTCCCAAAAAAGCGAGGAGACAAATGGAGCTCAGGGGCACTGCAATTCACAAACGTGCAGAGTTATAAATGAGAACTCTCGTCCACAAATATATTGAGGGAAGGCAACGAAGAGGATTTGAAAGCAAGGCAGATTTGCAGGAAACAGATTTCAGGAGGTAGATTCGACTCGCCTTTAAAGCACATGAAAAGCGGCAAAACGTTGACAATGATGCCCTTGGCCAAAAAGGGCGTATGCGTTTTTTCCTGAATATATTCAGGAAAAAACGCATACGCCCTTTTTGGCCAACCAAGCAAGCCGGAAGGGCAAATCAGCGCTACAAAGAAGTCTCGCTTGCCCTCGGTCAAAAGGGCCATGCTGAACAAAGTGTAAAAACCAGAAAAGCAGGACAGGCCATGGAGACATGGGAGCCTTGCTACGCTGATGGGCGGGATGTAAATTGCCAACAGGCACTCTGGAGAAGAGTACGGTGTGTCCTGAAACAAGTAATAAACACAGCGTTGAGAGCATAGGGCACTTCCACTCATGGGCGTATAAATTGGGAAAACTAAAAATCAACAAGACACAGGCACCCTAAAGTTTACGGCTGCTCTGTTTCCAAGAACCTCCACTTCGGTACACCTTCAATATCCCAGGAATGAGAAAAATGGATAAAGAAATGGTGGTACTTGGCACAGTGGAATATCACTCAGCCATGAAATCAATGTCATAAGGCTAGTTAGCAGCATGATGAGTGGATTTAGATACGATGATTCTAAGTGAAATAAGTCACACAGAAAAAGACACTTATCCTAAGATATCGCTTATAGAGGGAATGTCAAAATCGCTACACTTGAACTGAATTACAAAACAGAACAGAGTCACACCTTTAGAAGACACACTATGGCTGCTTAACGGGAAAGGTGAGGTGGGGTGATGCATAAAACAAGGGTTTGAAATTAGCTCAGACACCGCTCATAAGCCAAATATATAATAGACAAGGCCTACTCCCTGCTCAGTGAACTGGACTCAACACCCCCTAGTCACCGCACAAGAATATATCTGACTAGTAAGAATCTGAAAACCTATGTATCGATATCTCTCTGGAAGTGAATCAAGAGGGTGTAAAGCGGCATCAACACAGCAGGGAAAAGCAGCCAAGCCCGATTCTAAACATAAATTACTTTAAAAAACCCACAAAACAAAAACAGTGAAAGAGAGAGAAATTCTTACAAAATCCGTTCAGGGTCTATGATGCAACCTGGATTGACCATATCAAGACCCACAGCTGGATGAGACATAAGGCTGGACATTCTTGGGGCTGAGAGGGTTGGTGAGGTTGGGTGAGCAAATGCAGATACTTTAAAGTAACACTGCGGGGAACACACCCCATGGGTCTCAAATCTCCAGGTACAAGGGAATCTTCCTACATCAAAACATGCATGGGAAACCCAGAAGATGGTATGCCATGAGATCGGGAAAGGTTTCTAAAACGCACCTCATTTCTCCTCTCCTTGTGCTCGGGTTCGCCATTCCAGCCGCTTGACTAACCATCTCCCTACTTGGAGAATCAGCACCTTTAACCTCCTGATTGTACAGGTTGCAATTTGTCCTGAGGATGAACGGGAAGACGCGGAACCAACGAGAGACGAGCCCTAGGTGTTGGGACAGGCATAGGTCACTCCATTTTCCCATCAGGAAGAAGAATGAACCACAGGCTCAGCCTGCCCCCCAGAACCAAAATAGGGCCTGAAGCAATCCTGCGCTTTTGCGGCCAGCTCCCAAAAAAGCGAGGAGACAAATGGAGCTCAGGGGCACTGCAATTCACAAACGTGCAGAGTTATAAATGAGAACTCTCGTCCACAAATATATTGAGGGAAGGCAACGAAGAGGATTTGAAAGCAAGGCAGATTTGCAGGAAACAGATTTCAGGAGGTAGATTCGACTCGCCTTTAAAGCACATGAAAAGCGGCAAAACGTTGACAATGATGCCCTTGGCCAAAAAGGGCGTATGCGTTTTTTCCTGAATATATTCAGGAAAAAACGCATACGCCCTTTTTGGCCAACCAAGCAAGCCGGAAGGGCAAATCAGCGCTACAAAGAAGTCTCGCTTGCCCTCGGTCAAAAGGGCCATGCTGAACAAAGTGTAAAAACCAGAAAAGCAGGACAGGCCATGGAGACATGGGAGCCTTGCTACGCTGATGGGCGGGATGTAAATTGCCAACAGGCACTCTGGAGAAGAGTACGGTGTGTCCTGAAACAAGTAAAAAACACAGCGTAGAGAGCATAGGGCACTTCCACTCATGGGCGTATAAATTGGGAAAACTAAAAATCAACAAGACACAGGCACCCTAAAGTTTACGGCTGCTCTGTTTCCAAGAACCTCCGCTTCGGTACACCTTCAATATCCCAGGAAAGAGAAAAATGGATAAAGAAATGGTGGTACTTGGCACAATGGAATATCACTCAGCCATGAAATCAATGTCATAAGGCTAGTTAGCAGCATGATGAGTGGATTTAGGTACGATGACTCTAAGTGAAATAAGTCACACAGAAAAAGACACTTATCCTAAGATATCGCTTATAGAGGGAATGTCAAAATCGCTACACTTGAACTGAATTACAAAACAGAACAGAGTCACACCTTTAGAAGACACACTATGGCTGCTTAACGGGAAAGGTGAGGTGGGGTGATGCATAAAACAAGGGTTTGGAATTAGCTCAGACACCGCTCCATAAGCCAAATATGTAATAGACAAGGCCTACTCCCTGCTCAGTGAACTGGACTCAACACCCCCTAGTCACCGCACAAGAATATATCTGACTAGTATGAATCTGAAAACCTATGTATCGATATCTCTCTGCAAGTGAATCAAGAGGGTGTAAAGCGGCATCAACACAGCAGGGAAAAGCAGCCAAACCCCATTCTAAACATACATTACTTTAAAAAACCCACAAAGCAAAGACAGTGAAAGAGAGAGAAATTCTTACAAAATCCGTTCAGGGTCTATGATGCAACCTGGATTGACCATATCAAGACCCACAGCTGGATGAGACATAAGGCTGGACATTCTTGGGGCTGAGAGGGTTGGTGAGGTTGGGTGAGCAAATGCAGATACTTTAAAGTAACACTGCGGGGAACACACCCCATGGGTCTCAAATCTCCAGGTACAAGGGAATCTTCCTACATCAAAACATGCATGGGAAACCCAGAAGATGGTATGCCATGAGATCGGGAAAGGTTTCTAAAACGCACCTCATTTCTCCTCTCCTTGTGCTCGGGTTCGCCATTCCAGCCGCTTGACTAACCATCTCCCTACTTGGAGAATCAGCACCTTTAACCTCCTGATTGTACAGGTTGCAATTTGTCCTGAGGATGAACGGGAAGACGCGGAACCAACGAGAGACGAGCCCTAGGTGTTGGGACAGGCATAGGTCACTCCATTTTCCCATTAGGAAGAAGAATGAACCACAGGCTCAGCCTGCCCCCCAGAACCAAAATAGGGCCTGAAGCAATCCTGCGCTTTTGCGGCCAGCTCCCAAAAAAGCGAGGAGACAAATGGAGCTCAGGGGCACTGCAATTCACAAACGTGCAGAGTTATAAATGAGAACTCTCGTCCACAAATATATTGAGGGAAGGCAACAAAGAGGATTTGAAAGCAAGGCAGATTTGCAGGAAACAGATTTCAGGAGGTAGATTCAACTCGCCTTTAACGCACATGAAAAGCGGCAAAACGTTGACAATGATGCCCTTGGCCAAAAAGGGCGTATGCGTTTTTTCCTGAATATATTCAGGAAAAAACGCATACGCCCTTTTTGGCCAACCAAGCAAGCCGGAAGGGCAAATCAGCGCTACAAAGAAGTCTCGCTTGCCCTCGGTCAAAAGGGCCATGCTGAACAAACAGTAAAAACCAGAAAAGCAGGACAGGCCATGGAGACATGGGAGCCTTGCTACGCTGATGTGCGGGATATAAATTGCCAACAGGCACTCTGGAGAAGAGTACGGTGTGTCCTGAAACAAGTAATAAACACAGCGTAGAGAGCATAGGGCACTTCCACTCATGGGCGTATAAATTGGGAAAACTAAAAATCAACAAGACACAGGCACCCTAAAGTTTACGGCTGCTCTGTTTCCAAGAACCTCCGCTTCGGTACACCTTCAATATCCCAGGAAAGAGAAAAATGGATAAAGAAATGGTGGTACTTGGCACAATGGAATATCACTCAGCCATGAAATCAATGTCATAAGGCTAGTTAGCAGCATGATGAGTGGATTTAGGTACGATGACTCTAAGTGAAATAAGTCACACAGAAAAAGACACTTATCCTAAGATATCGCTTATAGAGGGAATGTCAAAATCGCTACACTTGAACTGAATTACAAAACAGAACAGAGTCACACCTTTAGAAGACACACTATGGCTGCTTAACGGGAAAGGTGAGGTGGGGTGATGCATAAAACAAGGGTTTGAAATTAGCTCAGACACCGCTCCATAAGCCAAATATGTAATAGACAAGGCCTACTCCCTGCTCAGTGAACTGGACTCAACACCCCCTAGTCACCGCACAAGAATATATCTGACTAGTATGAATCTGAAAACCTATGTATCGATATATCTCTGCAAGTGAATCAAGAGGGTGTAAAGCGGCATAAACACAGCAGGGAAAAGCAGCCAAACCCCATTCTAAACATACATTACTTTAAAAAACCCACAAAGCAAAGACAGTGAAAGAGAGAGAAATTCTTACAAAATCCGTTCAGGGTCTCTGATGCAACCTGGATTGACTATATCTAGACCCACAGCTGGATGAGACATAAGGCTGGACACTCTTGGGGCTGAGAGGATTGGTGAGGTTGGGTGAGCAATGCAGATACTTTAAAATAATACCGCGGGGTACCCTCCCCATGGGTCTCAAATCTCCAGGTACAAGGGAATCTTCCTACATCAAAACATGCATGGGAAACCCAGAAGATGGTATGCCGTGAGATCGGGAAAGGTTTCTAAAACGCACCTCATTTCTCCTCTCCTTGTGCTCGGGTTCACCATTCCAGCCGCTTGACTAACCATCTCCCTACTTGGAGAATCAGCACCTTTAACCTACTGTTTCGTCCAGGTTGCAATTTGTCCTGAGGATGAACGGGAAGACGGGGAACCAACGAAAGACTAGCCCTAGGTGTTGGGACAGGCACAGGTCACTCCATTTTCCCACCAGGAAGAAGAATGAACCACAGGCTCAGCCTGCCCCCCAGAACCAAAATAGGGCCTGAAGCAATCCTGCGCTTTTGCGGCCAGCTCCCAAAAAAGCGAGGAGACAAATGGAGCTCAGGGGCACTGCAATTCACAAACGTGCAGAGTTATAAATGAGAACTCTCGTCCACAAATATATTGAGGGAAGGCAACGAAGAGGATTTGAAAGCAAGGCAGATTTGCAGGAAACAGATTTCAGGAGGTAGATTCGACTCGCCTTTAAAGCACATGAAAAGCGGCAAAACGTTGACAATGATGCCCTTGGCCAAAAAGGGCGTATGCGTTTTTTCCTGAATATATTCAGGAAAAAACGCATACGCCCTTTTTGGCCAACCAAGCAAGCCGGAAGGGCAAATCAGCGCTACAAAGAAGTCTCGCTTGCCCTCGGTCAAAAGGGCCATGCTGAACAAAGTGTAAAAACCAGAAAAGCAGGACAGGCCATGGAGACATGGGAGCCTTGCTACGCTGATGGGCGGGATGTAAATTGCCAACAGGCACTCTGGAGAAGAGTACGGTGTGTCCTGAAACAAGTAATAAACACAGCGTAGAGAGCATAGGGAACTTCCACTCAAGGGCGTATAAATTGGGAAAACTAAAAATCAACAAGACACAGGCACCCTAAAGTTTACGGCTGCTCTGTTTCCAAGAACCTCCACTTCGGTACACCTTCAATATCCCAGGAAAGAGAAAAATGGATAAAGAAATGGTGGTACTTGGCACAATGGAATATCACTCAGCCATGAAATAAATGTCATAAGGCTAGTTAGCAGCATGATGAGTGGATTTAGTTACGATGATTCTAAGTGAAATAAGTCACACAGAAAAAGACACTTATCCTAAGATATCGCTTATAGAGGGAATGTCAAAATCGCTACACTTGAACTGAATTACAAAACAGAACAGAGTCACACCTTTAGAAGACACACTATGGCTGCTTAACCGGAAAGGTGAGGTGGGGTGATGCATAAAACAAGGGTTTGAAATTAGCTCAGACACCGCTCCATAAGCCAAATATGTAATAGACAAGGCCTACTCCCTGCTCAGTGAACTGGACTCAACACACCCTAGACACCACACAAGAATATATCTGACTAGTAAGAATCTGAAAACCTATGTATCGATATCTCTCTGCAAGTGAATCAAGAGGGTGTAAAGCGGCATCAACACAGCAGGGAAAAGCAGCCAAGCCCGATTCTAAACATAAATTACTTTAAAAAACCCACAAAACAAAGACAGTGAAAGAGAGAGAAATTCTTACAAAATCCGTTCAGGGTCTATGATGCAACCTGGATTGACCATATCAAGACCCACAGCTGGATGAGACATAAGGCTGGACATTCTTGGGGCTGAGAGGGTTGGTGAGGTTGGGTGAGCAAATGCAGATACTTTAATGTAACACTGCGGGGAACACACCCCATGGGTCTCAAATCTCCAGGTACAAGGGAATCTTCCTACATCAAAACATGCATGGGAAACCCAGAAGATGGTATGCCATGAGATCGGGAAAGGTTTCTAAAACGCACCTCATTTCTCCTCTCCTTGTGCTCGGGTTCGCCATTCCAGCCGCTTGACTAACCATCTCCCTACTTGGAGAATCAGCACCTTTAACCTCCTGATTGTACAGGTTGCAATTTGTCCTGAGGATGAACGGGAAGACGCGGAACCAACGAGAGACGAGCCCTAGGTTTTGGGACAGGCATAGGTCACTCCATTTTCCCATCAGGAAGAAGAATGAACCACAGGCTCAGCCTGCCCCCCAGAACCAAAATAGGGCCTGAAGCAATCCTGCGCTTTTGCGGCCAGCTCCCAAAAAAGCGAGGAGACAAATGGAGCTCAGGGGCACTGCAATTCACAAACGTGCAGAGTTATAAATGAGAACTCTCTTCCACAAATATATTGAGGGAAGGCAACGAAGAGGATTTGAAAGCAAGGCAGATTTGCAGGAAACAGATTTCAGGAGGTAGATTCGACTCGCCTTTAAAGCACATGAAAAGCGGCAAAACGTTGACAATGATGCCCTTGGCCAAAAAGGGCGTATGCGTTTTTTCCTGAATATATTCAGGAAAAAACGCATACGCCCTTTTTGGCCAACCAAGCAAGCCGGAAGGGCAAATCAGCGCTACAAAGAAGTCTCGCTTGCCCTCGGTCAAAAGGGCCATGCTGAACAAAGTGTAAAAACCAGAAAAGCAGGACAGGCCATGGAGACATGGGAGCCTTGCTACGCTGATGGGCGGGATGTAAATTGCCAACAGGCACTCTGGAGAAGAGTACGGTGTGTCCTGAAACAAGTAATAAACACAGCGTAGAGAGCATAGGGCACTTCCACTCAAGGGCGTATAAATTGGGAAAACTAAAAATCAACAACACACAGGCACCCTAAAGTTTACGGCTGCTCTGTTTCCAAGAACCTCCACTTCGGTACACCTTCAATATCCCAGGAAAGAGAAAAATGGATAAAGAAATGGTGATACTTGGCACAGTGGAATATCACTCAGCCATGAAATCAATGTCATAAGGCTAGTTAGCAGCATGATGAGTGGATTTAGGTACGATGACTCTAAGTGAAATAAGTCACACAGAAAAAGACACTTATCCTAAGATATCGCTTATAGAGGGAATGTCAAAATCGCTACACTTGAACTGAATTACAAAACAGAACAGAGTCACACCTTTAGAAGACACACTATGGCTGCTTAACGGGAAAGGTGAGGTGGGGTGATGCATAAAACAAGGGTTTGGAATTAGCTCAGACACCGCTCCATAAGCCAAATATGTAATCGACAAGGCCTACTCCCTGCTCAGTGAACTGGACTCAACACCCCCTAGTCACCGCACAAGAATATATCTGACTAGTATGAATCTGAAAACCTATGTATCGATATCTCTCTGCAAGTGAATCAAGAGGGTGTAAAGCGGCATAAACACAGCAGGGAAAAGCAGCCAAACCCCATTCTAAACATACATTACTTTAAAAAACCCACAAAGCAAAGACAGTGAAAGAGAGAGAAATTCTTACAAAATCCGTTCAGGGTCTCTGATGCAACCTGGATTGACCATATCTAGACCCACAGCTGGATGAGACATAAGGCTGGACACTCTTGGGGCTGAGAGGATTGGTGAGGTTGGGTGAGCAAATGCAGATACTTTAAAGTAATACCGCGGGGTACCCACCCCATGGGTCTCAAATCTCCAGGTACAAGGGAATCTTCCTACATCAAAACATGCATGGGAAACCCAGAAGATGGTATGCCGTGAGATCGGGAAAGGTTTCTAAAACGCACCTCATTTCTCCTCTCCTTGTGCTCGGGTTCGCCATTCCAGCCGCTTGACTAACCATCTCCCTACTTGGAGAATCAGCACCTTTAACCTACTGTTTCGTCCAGGTTGCAATTTGTCCTGAGGATGAACGGGAAGACGGGGAACCAACGAAAGACTAGCCCTAGGTGTTGGGACAGGCACAGGTCACTCCATTTTCCCATCAGGAAGAAGAATGAACCACAGGCTCAGCCTGCCCCCCAGAACCAAAATAGGGCCTGAAGCAATCCTGCGCTTTTGGGGCCAGCTCCCAAAAAAGCGAGGAGACAAATGGAGCTCAGGGGCACTGCAATTCACAAACGTGCAGAGTTATAAATGAGAACTCTCGTCCACAAATATATTGAGGGAAGGCAACGAAGAGGATTTGAAAGCAAGGCAGATTTGCAGGAAACAGATTTCAGGAGGTAGATTCGACTCGCCTTTAAAGCACATGAAAAGCGGCAAAACGTTGACAATGATGCCCTTGGCCAAAAAGGGCGTATGCGTTTTTTCCTGAATATATTCAGGAAAAAACGCATACGCCCTTTTTGGCCAACCAAGCAAGCCGGAAGGGCAAATCAGCGCTACAAAGAAGTCTCGCTTGCCCTCGGTCAAAAGGGCCATGCTGAACAAAGTGTAAAAACCAGAAAAGCAGGACAGGCCATGGAGACATGGGAGCCTTGCTACGCTGATGGGCGGGATGTAAATTGCCAACAGGCACTCTGGAGAAGAGTACGGTGTGTCCTGAAACAAGTAATAAACACAGTGTAGAGAGCATAGGGCACTTCCACTCAAGGGCGTATAAATTGGGAAAACTAAAAATCAACAAGACACAGGCACCCTAAAGTTTACGGCTGCTCTGTTTCCAAGAACCTCCACTTCGGTACACCTTCAATATCCCAGGAAAGAGAAAAATGGATAAAGAAATGGTGGTACTTGGCACAATGGAATATCACTCAGCCATGAAATCAATGTCATAAGGCTAGTTAGCAGCATGATGAGTGGATTTAGGTACGATGATTCTAAGTGAAATAAGTCACACAGAAAAAGACACTTATCCTAAGATATCGCTTATAGAGGGAATGTCAAAATCGCTACACTTGAATTGAATTACAAAACAGAACAGAGTCACACCTTTAGAAGACACACTATGGCTGCTTAACGGGAAAGGTGAGGTGGGGTGATGCATAAAACAAGGGTTTGAAATTAGCTCAGACACCGCTCCATAAGCCAAATATGTACTAGACAAGGCCTACTCCCTGCTCAGTGAACTGGACTCAACACCCCCTAGTCACCGCACAAGAATATATCTGACTAGTATGAATCTGAAAACCTATGTATCGATATCTCTCTGCAAGTGAATCAAGAGGGTGTAAAGCGGCATAAACACAGCAGGGAAAAGCAGCCAAACCCCATTCTAAACATACATTACTTTAAAAAACCCACAAAGCAAAGACAGTGAAAGAGAGAGAAATTCTTACAAAATCCGTTCAGGGTCTCTGATGCAACCTGGATTGACCATATCTAGACCCACAGCTGGATGAGACATAAGGCTGGACACTCTTGGGGCTGAGAGGATTGGTGAGGTTGGGTGAGCAAATGCAGATACTTTAAAGTAATACCGCGGGGTACCCACCTCATGGGTCTCAAATCTCCAGGTACAAGGGAATCTTCCTACATCAAAACATGCATGGGAAACCCAGAAGATGGTATGCCGTGAGATCGGGAAAGGTTTCTAAAACGCACCTCATTTCTCCTCTCCTTGTGCTCGGGTTCGCCATTCCAGCCGCATGACTAACCATCTCCCTACTTGGAGAATCAGCACCTTTAACCTACTGTTTCGTCCAGGTTGCAATTTGTCCTGAGGATGAACGGGAAGACGGGGAACCAACGAAAGACTAGCCCTAGGTGTTGGGACAGGCACAGGTCACTCCATTTTCCCATCAGGAAGAAGAATGAACCACAGGCTCAGCCTGCCCCCCAGAACCAAAATAGGGCCTGAAGCAATCCTGCGCTTTTGCGGCCAGCTCCCAAAAAAGCGAGGAGACAAATGGAGCTCAGGGGCACTGCAATTCACAAACGTGCAGAGTTATAAATGAGAACTCTCGTCCACAAATATATTGAGGGAAGGCAACGAAGAGGATTTGAAAGCAAGGCAGATTTGCCGGAAACAGATTTCAGGAGGTAGATTCGACTCGCCTTTAAAGCACATGAAAAACGGCAAAACGTTGACAATGATGCCCTTGGCCAAAAAGGGCGTATGCGTTTTTTCCTGAATATATTCAGGAAAAAACGCATACGCCCTTTTTGGCCAACCAAGCAAGCCGGAAGGGCAAATCAGCGCTACAAAGAAGTCTCGCTTGCCCTCGGTCAAAAGGGCCATGCTGAACAAACAGTAAAAACCAGAAAAGCAGGACAGGCCATGGAGACATGGGAGCCTTGCTACGCTGATGGGCGGGATGTAAATTGCCAACAGGCACTCTGGAGAAGAGTACGGTGTGTCCTGAAACAAGTAATAAACACAGCGTAGAGAGCATAGGGCACTTCCACTCAAGGGCGTATAAATTGGGAAAACTAAAAATCAACAAGACACAGGCACCCTAAAGTTTACGGCTGCTCTGTTTCCAAGAACCTCCACTTCGGTACACCTTCAATATCCCAGGAAAGAGAAAAATGGATAAAGAAATGGTGGTACTTGGCACAGTGGAATATCACTCAGCCATGAAATCAATGTCATAAGGCTAGTTAGCAGCATGATGAGTGGATTTAGGTACGATGACTCTAAGTGAAATAAGTCACACAGAAAAAGACACTTATCCTAAGATATCGCTTATAGAGGGAATGTCAAAATCGCTACACTTGAACTGAATTACAAAACAGAACAGAGTCACACCTTTAGAAGACACACTATGGCTGCTTAACGGGAAAGGTGAGGTGGGGTGATGCATAAAACAAGGGTTTGGAATTAGCTCAGACACCGCTCCATAAGCCAAATATGTAATCGACAAGGCCTACTCCCTGCTCAGTGAACTGGACTCAACACCCCCTAGTCACCGCACAAGAATATATCTGACTAGTATGAATCTGAAAACCTATGTATCGATATCTCTCTGCAAGTGAATCAAGAGGGTGTAAAGCGGCATAAACACAGCAGGGAAAAGCAGCCAAACCCCATTCTAAACATACATTACTTTAAAAAACCCACAAAGCAAAGACAGTGAAAGAGAGAGAAATTCTTACAAAATCCGTTCAGGGTCTCTGATGCAACCTGGATTGACCATATCTAGACCCACAGCTGGATGAGACATAAGGCTGGACACTCTTGGGGCTGAGAGGATTGGTGAGGTTGGGTGAGCAAATGCAGATACTTTAAAGTAATACCGCGGGGTACCCACCCCATGGGTCTCAAATCTCCAGGTACAAGGGAATCTTCCTACATCAAAACATGCATGGGAAACCCAGAAGATGGTATGCCGTGAGATCGGGAAAGGTTTCTAAAACGCACCTCATTTCTCCTCTCCTTGTGCTCGGGTTCGCCATTCCAGCCGCTTGACTAACCATCTCCCTACTTGGAGAATCAGCACCTTTAACCTACTGTTTCGTCCAGGTTGCAATTTGTCCTGAGGATGAACGGGAAGACAGGGAACCAACGAAAGACTAGCCCTAGGTGTTGGGACAGGCACAGGTCACTCCATTTTCCCATCAGGAAGAAGAATGAACCACAGGCTCAGCCTGCCCCCCAGAACCAAAATAGGGCCTGAAGCAATCCTGCGCTTTTGGGGCCAGCTCCCAAAAAAGCGAGGAGACAAATGGAGCTCAGGGGCACTGCAATTCACAAACGTGCAGAGTTATAAATGAGAACTCTCGTCCACAAATATATTGAGGGAAGGCAACGAAGAGGATTTGAAAGCAAGGCAGATTTGCAGGAAACAGATTTCAGGAGGTAGATTCGACTCGCCTTTAAAGCACATGAAAAGCGGCAAAACGTTGACAATGATGCCCTTGGCCAAAAAGGGCGTATGCGTTTTTTCCTGAATATATTCAGGAAAAAACGCATACGCCCTTTTTGGCCAACCAAGCAAGCCGGAAGGGCAAATCAGCGCTACAAAGAAATCTCGCTTGCCCTCGGTCAAAAGGGCCATGCTGAACAAAGTCTAAAAACTAGAAAAGCAGGACAGGCCATGGAGACATGGGAGACTTGCTACGCTGATGGGCGGGACGTAAATTGCCAACAGGCACTCTGGAGAAGAGTACGGTGTGTCCTGAAACAAGTAATAAACACAGCGTAGAGAGCATAGGGCACTTCCACTCAAGGGCGTGTAAATTGGGAAAACTAAAAATCAACAAGACACAGGCACCCTAAAATTTACGGCTGCTCTGTTTCCAAGAACCTCCACTTCGGTACACCTTCAATATCCCAGGAAAGAGAAAAATGGATAAAGAAATGGTGGTACTTGGCACAATGGAATATCACTCAGCCATGAAATCAATGTCATAAGGCTAGTTAGCAGCATGATGAGTGGATTTAGGTACGATGACTCTAAGTGAAATAAGTCACACAGAAAAAGACACTTATCCTAAGATATCGCTTATAGAGGGAATGTCAAAATCGCTACACTTGAACTGAATTACAAAACAGAACAGAGTCACACCTTTAGAAGACACACTATGGCTGCTTAACGGGAAAGGTGAGGTGGGGTGATGCATAAAACAAGGGTTTGGAATTAGCTCAGACACCGCTCCATAAGCCAAATATGTAATCGCCAAGGCCTACTCCCTGCTCAGTGAACTGGACTCAACACCCCCTAGTCACCGCACAAGAATATATCTGACTAGTATGAATCTGAAAACCTATGTATCGATATCTCTCTGCAAGTGAATCAAGAGGGTGTAAAGCGGCATAAACACAGCAGGGAAAAGCAGCCAAACCCCATTCTAAACATACATTACTTTAAAAAACCCACAAAGCAAAGACAGTGAAAGAGAGAGAAATTCTTACAAAATCCGTTCAGGGTCTCTGATGCAACCTGGATTGACCATATCTAGACCCACAGCTGGATGAGACATAAGGCTGGACACTCTTGGGGCTGAGAGGATTGGTGAGGTTGGGTGAGCAAATGCAGATACTTTAAAGTAATACCGCGGGGTACCCACCCCATGGGTCTCAAATCTCCAGGTACAAGGGAATCTTCCTACATCAAAACATGCATGGGAAACCCAGAAGATGGTATGCCGTGAGATCGGGAAAGGTTTCTAAAACGCACCTCATTTCTCCTCTCCTTGTGCTCGGGTTCGCCATTCCAGCCGCTTGACTAACCATCTCCCTACTTGGAGAATCAGCACCTTTAACCTACTGTTTCGTCCAGGTTGCAATTTGTCCTGAGGATGAACGGGAAGACAGGGAACCAACGAAAGACTAGCCCTAGGTGTTGGGACAGGCACAGGTCACTCCATTTTCCCATCAGGAAGAAGAATGAACCACAGGCTCAGCCTGCCCCCCAGAACCAAAATAGGGCCTGAAGCAATCCTGCGCTTTTGCGGCCAGCTCCCAAAAAAGCGAGGAGACAAATGGAGCTCAGGGGCACTGCAATTCACAAACGTGCAGAGTTATAAATGAGAACTCTCGTCCACAAATATATTGAGGGAAGGCAACGAAGAGGATTTGAAAGCAAGGCAGATTTGCAGGAAACAGATTTCAGGAGGTAGATTCGACTCGCCTTTAAAGCACATGAAAAGCGGCAAAACGTTGACAATGATGCCCTTGGCCAAAAAGGGCGTATGCGTTTTTTCCTGAATATATTCAGGAAAAAACGCATACGCCCTTTTTGGCCAACCAAGCAAGCCGGAAGGGCAAATCAGCGCTACAAAGAAGTCTCGCTTGCCCTCGGTCAAAAGGGCCATGCTGAACAAAGTGTAAAAACCAGAAAAGCAGGACAGGCCATGGAGACATGGGAGCCTTGCTACGCTGATGGGCGGGATGTAAATTGCCAACAGGCACTCTGGAGAAGAGTACGGTGTGTCCTGAAACAAGTAATAAACACAGTGTAGAGAGCATAGGGCACTTCCACTCAAGGGCGTATAAATTGGGAAAACTAAAAATCAACAAGACACAGGCACCCTAAAGTTTACGGCTGCTCTGTTTCCAAGAACCTCCACTTCGGTACACCTTCAATATCCCAGGAAAGAGAAAAATGGATAAAGAAATGGTGGTACTTGGCACAATGGAATATCACTCAGCCATGAAATCAATGTCATAAGGCTAGTTAGCAGCATGATGAGTGGATTTAGGTACGATGATTCTAAGTGAAATAAGTCACACAGAAAAAGACACTTATCCTAAGATATCGCTTATAGAGGGAATGTCAAAATCGCTACACTTGAATTGAATTACAAAACAGAACAGAGTCACACCTTTAGAAGACACACTATGGCTGCTTAACGGGAAAGGTGAGGTGGGGTGATGCATAAAACAAGGGTTTGAAATTAGCTCAGACACCGCTCCATAAGCCAAATATGTAATAGACAAGGCCTACTCCCTGCTCAGTGAACTGGACTCAACACCCCCTAGTCACCGCACAAGAATATATCTGACTAGTATGAATCTGAAAACCTATGTATCGATATCTCTCTGCAAGTGAATCAAGAGGGTGTAAAGCGGCATAAACACAGCAGGGAAAAGCAGCCAAACCCCATTCTAAACATACATTACTTTAAAAAACCCACAAAGCAAAGACAGTGAAAGAGAGAGAAATTCTTACAAAATCCGTTCAGGGTCTCTGATGCAACCTGGATTGACCATATCTAGACCCACAGCTGGATGAGACATAAGGCTGGACACTCTTGCGGCTGAGAGGATTGGTGAGGTTGGGTGAGCAAATGCAGATACTTTAAAGTAATACCGCGGGGTACCCACCTCATGGGTCTCAAATCTCCAGGTACAAGGGAATCTTCCTACATCAAAACATGCATGGGAAACCCAGAAGATGGTATGCCGTGAGATCGGGAAAGGTTTCTAAAACGCACCTCATTTCTCCTCTCCTTGTGCTCGGGTTCGCCATTCCAGCCGCTTGACTAACCATCTCCCTACTTGGAGAATCAGCACCTTTAACCTACTGTTTCGTCCAGGTTGCAATTTGTCCTGAGGATGAACGGGAAGACGGGGAACCAACGAAAGACTAGCCCTAGGTGTTGGGACAGGCACAGGTCACTCCATTTTCCCATCAGGAAGAAGAATGAACCACAGGCTCAGCCTGCCCCCCAGAACCAAAATAGGGCCTGAAGCAATCCTGCGCTTTTGCGGCCAGCTCCCAAAAAAGCGAGGAGACAAATGGAGCTCAGGGGCACTGCAATTCACAAACGTGCAGAGTTATAAATGAGAACTCTCGTCCACAAATATATTGAGGGAAGGCAACGAAGAGGATTTGAATGCAAGGCAGATTTGCCGGAAACAGATTTCAGGAGGTAGATTCGACTCGCCTTTAAAGCACATGAAAAACGGCAAAACGTTGACAATGATGCCCTTGGCCAAAAAGGGCGTATGCGTTTTTTCCTGAATATATTCAGGAAAAAACGCATACGCCCTTTTTGGCCAACCAAGCAAGCCGGAAGGGCAAATCAGCGCTACAAAGAAGTCTCGCTTGCCCTCGGTCAAAAGGGCCATGCTGAACAAAGTGTAAAAACCAGAAAAGCAGGACAAGCCATGGAGACATGGGAGCCTTGCTACGCTGATGGGCGGGATGTAAATTTCCAACAGGCACTTTGGAGAAGAGTACGGTGTGTCCTGAAACAAGTAATAAACACAGCGTAGAGAGCATAGGGCACTTCCACTCAAGGGCGTATAAATTGGGAAAACTAAAAATCAACAAGACACAGGCACCCTAAAGTTTACGGCTGCTCTGTTTCCAAGAACCTCCACTTCGGTACACCTTCAATATCCCAGGAAAGAGAAAAATGGATAAAAAAATGGTGGTACTTGGCACAATGGAATATCACTCAGCCATGAAATCAATGTCATAAGGCTAGTTAGCAGCATGATGAGTGGATTTAGATACGATGATACTAAGTGAAATAAGTCACACAGAAAAAGACACTTATCCTAAGATATCGCTTATAGAGGGAATGTCAAAATCGCTACACTTGAACTGAATTACAAAACAGAACAGAGTCACACCTTTAGAAGACACATTATGGCTGCTTAACGGGAAAGGTGAGGTGGGGTGATGCATAAAACAAGGGTTTGAAATTAGCTCAGACACCGCTCCATAAGCCAAATATGTAATAGACAAGGCCTACTCCCTGCTCAGTGAACTGGACTCAACACACCCTAGTAACCACACAAGAATATATCTGACTAGTAAGAATCTGAAAACCTATGTATCGATATCTCTCAGCAAGTGAATCAAGAGGGTGTAAAGCGGCATCAACACAGCAGGGAAAAGCAGCCAAGCCCGATTCTAAACATAAATTACTTTAAAAAACCCACAAAACAAAGACAGTGAAAGAGAGAGAAATTCTTACAAAATCCGTTCAGGGTCTATGATGCAACCTGGATTGACCATATCTAGACCCACAGCTGGATGAGACATAAGGCTGGACACTCTTGGGGCTGAGAGGATTGGTGAGGTTGGGTGAGCAAACGCAGATACTTTAAAGTAACACTGCGGGGAACACACCCCATGGGTCTCAAATCTCCAGGTACAAGGGAATCTTCCTACATCAAAACATGCATGGGAAAGCCAGAAGATGGTATGCCGTGAGATCGGGAAAGGTTTCTAAAACGCACCTCATTTCTCCTCTCCTTGTGCTCGGGTTCGCCATTCCAGCCGCTTGACTAACCATCTCCCTACTTGGAGAATCAGCACCTTTAACCTACTGTTTCGTCCAGGTTGCAATTTGTCCTGAGGATGAACGGGAAGACGGGGAACCAACGAAAGACTAGCCCTAGGTATTGGGACAGCCACAGGTCACTCCATTTTCCCATCAGGAAGAAGAATGAACCACAGGCTCAGCCTGCCCCCCAGAACCAAAATAGGGCCTGAAGCAATCCTGCGCTTTTGCGGCCAGCTCCCAAAAATGCGAGGAGACAAATGGAGCTCAGGGGCACTGCAATTCACAAACGTGCAGAGTTATAAATGAGAACTCTCGTCCACAAATATATTGAGGGAAGGCAACGAAGAGGATTTGAAAGCAAGGCAGATTTGCAGGAAACAGATTTCAGGAGGTAGATTCGACTCTCCTTTAAAGCACATGAAAAGCGGCAAAACGTTGACAATGATGCCCTTGGCCAAAAAGGGCGTATGCGTTTTTTCCTGAATATATTCAGGAAAAAACGCATACGCCCTTTTTGGCCAACTAAGCAAGCCGGAAGGGCAAATCAGCGCTACAAAGAAGTCTCGCTTGCCCTCGGTCAAAAGGGCCATGCTGAACAAAGTGTAAAAACCAGAAAAGCAGGACAGGCCATGGAGACATGGGAGCCTTGCTACGCTGATGGGCGGGATATAAATTGCCAACAGGCACTCTGGAGAAGAGTACGGTGTGTCCTGAAACAAGTAATAAACACAGCGTAGAGAGCATAGGGCACTTCCACTCAAGGGCGTATAAATTGGGAAAACTAAAAATCAACAAGACACAGGCACCCTAAAGTTTACGGCTGCTCTGTTTCCAAGAACCTCCACTTCGGTACACCTTCAATATCCCAGGAAAGAGAAAAATGGATAAAGAAATGGTGGTACTTGGCACAGTGGAATATCACTCAGCCATGAAATCAATGTCATAAGGCTAGTTAGCAGCATGATGAGTGGATTTAGATACGATGATTTTAAGTGAAATAAGTCACACAGAAAAAGACACTTATCCTAAGATATCGCTTATAGAGGGAATGTTAAAATCGCTACACTTGAACTGAATTACAAAACAGAACAGAGTCACACCTTTAGAAGACACACTATGGCTGCTTAACGGGAAAGGTGAGGTGGGGTGATGCATAAAACAAGGGTTTGAAATTAGCTCAGAGACCGCTCCATAAGCCAAATATGTAATAGACAAGGCCTACTCCCTGCTCAGTGAACTGGACTCAACACACCCTAGTCACCACACAAGAATATATCTGACTAGTAAGAATCTGAAAACCTATGTATCGATATCTCTCTGCAAGTGAATCAAGAGGGTGTAAAGCGGCATCAACACAGCAGGGAAAAGCAGCCAAGCCCGATTCTAAACATAAATTACTTTTAAAAACCCACAAAACAAAGACAGTGAAAGAGAGAGAAATTCTTACAAAATCCGTTCAGGGTCTGTGATGCAACCTGGATTGACCATATCTAGACCCACAGCTGGATGAGACATAAGGCTGGACACTCTTGGGGCTGAGAGGATTGGTGAGGTTGGGTGAGCAAACGCAGATACTTTAAAGTAACACTGCGGGGAACACACCCCATGGGTCTCAAATCTCCAGGTACAAGGGAATCTTCCTACATCAAAACATGCATGGGAAAGCCAGAAGATGGTATGCCGTGAGATCGGGAAAGGTTTCCAAAACGCACCTCATTTCTCCTCTCCTTGTGCTCGGGTTCGCCATTCCAGCCGCTTGACTAACCATCTCCCTACTTGGAGAATCAGCACCTTTAACCTACTGTTTCGTCCAGGTTGCAATTTGTCCTGAGGATGAACGGGAAGACGGGGAACCAACGAAAGACTAGCCCTAGGTATTGGGACAGGCACAGGTCACTCCATTTTCCCATCAGGAAGAAGAATGAACCACAGGCTCAGCCTGCCCCCCAGAACCAAAATAGGGCCTGAAGCAATCCTGCGCTTTTGCGGCCAGCTCCCAAAAAAGCGAGGAGACAAATGGAGCTCAGGGGCACTGCAATTCACAAACGTGCAGAGTTATAAATGAGAACTCTCATCCACAAATATATTGAGGGAAGGCAACGAAGAGGATTTGAAAGCAAGGCAGATTTGCAGGAAACAGATTTCAGGAGGTAGATTCGACTCGCCTTTAAAGCACATGAAAAGCGGCAAAACGTTGACAACGATGCCCTTGGCCAAAAAGGGCGTATGCGTTTTTTCCTGAATATATTCAGGAAAAAACGCATACGCCCTTTTTGGCCAACCAAGCAAGCCGGAAGGGCAAATCAGCGCTACAAAGAAGTCTCGCTTGCCCTCGGTCAAAAGGGCCATGCTGAACAAACAGTAAAAACCAGAAAAGCAGGACAGGCCATGGAGACATGGGAGCCTTGCTACGCTGATGGGCGGGATGTAAATTGCCAACAGGCACTCTGGAGAAGAGTACGGTGTGTCCTGAAACAAGTAATAAACACAGTGTAGAGAGCATAGGGCACTTCCACTCAAGGGCGTATAAATTGGGAAAACTAAAAATCAACAAGACACAGGCACCCTAAAGTTTACGGCTGCTCTGTTTCCAAGAACCTCCACTTCGGTACACCTTCAATATCCCAGGAAAGAGAAAAATGGATAAAGAAATGGTGGTACTTGGCACAATGGAATATCACTCAGCCATGAAATCAATGTCATAAGGCTAGTTAGCAGCATGATGAGTGGATTTAGGTACGATGATTCTAAGTGAAATAAGTCACACAGAAAAAGACACTTATCCTAAGATATCGCTTATAGAGGGAATGTCAAAATCGCTACACTTGAATTGAATTACAAAACAGAACAGAGTCACACCTTTAGAAGACACACTATGGCTGCTTAACGGGAAAGGTGAGGTGGGGTGATGCATAAAACAAGGGTTTGAAATTAGCTCAGACACCGCTCCATAAGCCAAATATGTAATAGACAAGGCCTACTCCCTGCTCAGTGAACTGGACTCAACACCCCCTAGTCACCGCACAAGAATATATCTGACTAGTATGAATCTGAAAACCTATGTATCGATATCTCTCTGCAAGTGAATCAAGAGGGTGTAAAGCGGCATAAACACAGCAGGGAAAAGCAGCCAAACCCCATTCTAAACATACATTACTTTAAAAAACCCACAAAGCAAAGACAGTGAAAGAGAGAGAAATTCTTACAAAATCCGTTCAGGGTCTCTGATGCAACCTGGATTGACCATATCTAGACCCACAGCTGGATGAGACATAAGGCTGGACACTCTTGCGGCTGAGAGGATTGGTGAGGTTGGGTGAGCAAATGCAGATACTTTAAAGTAATACCGCGGGGTACCCACCTCATGGGTCTCAAATCTCCAGGTACAAGGGAATCTTCCTACATCAAAACATGCATGGGAAACCCAGAAGATGGTATGCCGTGAGATCGGGAAAGGTTTCTAAAACGCACCTCATTTCTCCTCTCCTTGTGCTCGGGTTCGCCATTCCAGCCGCTTGACTAACCATCTCCCTACTTGGAGAATCAGCACCTTTAACCTACTGTTTCGTCCAGGTTGCAATTTGTCCTGAGGATGAACGGGAAGACGGGGAACCAACGAAAGACTAGCCCTAGGTTTTGGGACAGGCACAGGTCACTCCATTTTCCCATCAGGAAGAAGAATGAACCACAGGCTCAGCCTGCCCCCCAGAACCAAAATAGGGCCTGAAGCAATCCTGCGCTTTTGCGGCCAGCTCCCAAAAATGCGAGGAGACAAATGGAGCTCAGGGGCACTGCAATTCACAAACGTGCAGAGTTATAAATGAGAACTCTCGTCCACAAATATATTGAGGGAAGGCAACGAAGAGGATTTGAAAGCAAGGCAGATTTGCAGGAAACAGATTTCAGGAGGTAGATTCGACTCGCCTTTAAAGCACATGAAAAGCGGCAAAACGTTGACAACGATGCCCTTGGCCAAAAAGGGCGTATGCGTTTTTTCCTGAATATATTCAGGAAAAAACGCATACGCCCTTTTTGGCCAACCAAGCAAGCCGGAAGGGCAAATCAGCGCTACAAAGAAGTCTCGCTTGCCCTCGGTCAAAAGGGCCATGCTGAACAAACAGTAAAAACCAGAAAAGCAGGACAGGCCATGGAGACATGGGAGCCTTGCTACGCTGATGGGCGGGATATAAATTGCCAAAAGGCACTCTGGAGAAGAGTACGGTGTGTCCTGAAACAAGTAATAAACACAGCGTAGAGAGCATAGGGCACTTCCACTCATGGGCGTATAAATTGGGAAAACTAAAAATCAACAAGACACAGGCACCCTAAAGTTTACGGCTGCTCTGTTTCCAAGAACCTCCACTTCGGTACACCTTCAATATCCCAGGAAAGAGAAAAATGGATAAAGAAATGGTGGTACTTGGCACAATGGAATATCACTCAGCCATGAAATCAATGTCATAAGGCTAGTTAGCAGCATGATGAGTGGATTTAGATACGATGATTCTAAGTGAAATAAGTCACACAGAAAAAGACACTTATCCTAAGATATCGCTTATAGAGGGAATGTCAAAATCGCTACACTTGAACTGAATTACAAAACAGAACAGAGTCACACGTTTAGAAGACACACTATGGCTGCTTAACGGGAAAGGGGAGGTGGGGTGATGTATAAAACAAGGGTTTGAAATTAGCTCAGAGACCGCTCCATAAGCCAAATATGTAATAGACAAGGCCTACTCCCTGCTCAGTGAACTGGACTCAACACACCCTAGTCACCACACAAGAATATATCTGACTAGTAAGAATCTGAAAACCTATGTATCGATATCTCTCTGCAAGTGAATCAAGAGGGTGTAAAGCGGCATCAACACAGCAGGGAAAAGCAGCCAAGCCCGATTCTAAACATAAATTACTTTAAAAAACACACAAAACAAAGACAGTGAAAGAGAGAGAAATTCTTACAAAATCCGTTCAGGGTCTCTGATGCAACCTGGATTGACCATATCTAGACCCACAGCTGGATGAGACAGAAGGCTGAACACTCTTGGGGCTGAGAGGATTGGTGAGGTTGGGTGAGCAAACGCAGATACTTTAAAGTAACACTGCGGGGAACACACCCCATGGGTCTCAAATCTCCAGGTACAAGGGAATCTTCCTACATCAAAACATGCATGGGAAACCCAGAAGATGGTATGCCGTGAGATCGGGAAAGGTTTCCAAAACGCACCTCATTTCTCCTCTCCTTGTGCTCGGGTTCACCATTCCAGCCGCTTGACTAACCATCTCCCTACTTGGAGAATCAGCACCTTTAACCTCCTGATTGTACAGGTTGCAATTTGTCCTGAGGATGAACGGGAAGACGCGGAACCAACGAGAGACGAGCCCTAGGTGTTGGGACAGGCATAGGTCACTCCATTTTCCCATCAGGAAGAAGAATGAACCACAGGCTCAGCCTGCCCCCCAGAACCAAAATAGGGCCTGAAGCAATCCTGCGCTTTTGCGGCCAGCTCCCAAAAAAGCGAGGAGACAAATGGAGCTCAGGGGCACTGCAATTCACAAACGTGCAGAGTTATAAATGAGAACTCTCGTCCACAAATATATTGAGGGAAGGCAACGAAGAGGATTTGAAAGCAAGGCAGATTTGCAGGAAACAGATTTCAGGAGGTAGATTCGACTCGCCTTTAAAGCACATGAAAAGCGGCAAAACGTTGACAATGATGCCCTTGGCCAAAAAGGGCGTATGCGTTTTTTCCTGAATATATTCGGGAAAAAACGCATACGCCCTTTTTGGCCAACCAAGCAAGCCGGAAGGGCAAATCAGCGCTACAAAGAAGTCTCGCTTGCCCTCGGTCAAAAGGGCCATGCTGAACAAAGTGTAAAAACCAGAAAAGCAGGACAGGCCATGGAGACATGGGAGCCTTGCTACGCTGATGGGCGGGATGTAAATTTCCAACAGGCACTCTGGAGAAGTGTACGGTGTGTCCTGAAACAAGTAATAAACACAGCGTAGAGAGCTTAGGGCACTTCCACTCAAGGGCGTATAAATTGGGAAAACTAAAAATCAACAAGACACAGGCACCCTAAAGTTTACGGCTGCTCTGTTTCCAAGAACCTCCACTTCGGTACACCTTCAATATCCCAGGAAAGAGAAAAATGGATAAAAAAATCGTGGTACTTGGCACAATGGAATATCACTCAGCCATGAAATCAATGTCATAAGGCTAGTTAGCAGCATGATGAGTGGATTTAGATACGATGATACTAAGTGAAATAAGTCACACAGAAAAAGACACTTATCCTAAGATATCGCTTATAGAGGGAATGTCAAAATCGCTACACTTGAACTGAATTACAAAACAGAACAGAGTCACACCTTTAGAAGACACACTATGGCTGCTTAACGGGAAAGGTGAGGTGGGGTGATGCATAAAACAAGGGTTTGAAATTAGCTCAGACACCGCTCCATAAGCCAAATATGTAATAGACAAGGCCTACTCCCTGCTCAGTGAACTGGACTCAACACACCCTAGTCACCACACAAGAATATATCTGACTAGTAAGAATCTGAAAACCTATGTATCGATATCTCTCTGCAAGTGAATCAAGAGGGTGTAAAGCGGCATCAACACAGCAGGGAAAAGCAGCCAAGCCCGATTCTAAACATAAATTACTTTAAAAAACCCACAAAACAAAGACAGTGAAAGAGAGAGAAATTCTTACAAAATCCGTTCAGGGTCTATGATGCAACCTGGATTGACCATATCTAGACCCACAGCTGGATGAGACATAAGGCTGGACACTCTTGGGGCTGAGAGGATTGGTGAGGTTGGGTGAGCAAACGCAGATACTTTAAAGTAACACTGCGGGGAACACACCCCATGGGTCTCAAATCTCCAGGTACAAGGGAATCTTCCTACATCAAAACATGCATGGGAAAGCCAGAAGATGGTATGCCGTGAGATCGGGAAAGGTTTCTAAAACGCACCTCATTTCTCCTCTCCTTGTGCTCGGGTTCGCCATTCCAGCCGCTTGACTAACCATCTCCCTACTTGGAGAATCAGCACCTTTAACCTACTGTTTCGTCCAGGTTGCAATTTGTCCTGAGGATGAACGGGAAGACGGGGAACCAACGAAAGACTAGCCCTAGGTATTGGGACAGGCACAGGTCACTCCATTTTCCCATCAGGAAGAAGAATGAACCACAGGCTCAGCCTGCCCCCCAGAACCAAAATAGGGCCTGAAGCAATCCTGCGCTTTTGCGGCCAGCTCCCAAAAAAGCGAGGAGAGAAATGGAGCTCAGGGGCACTGCAATTCACAAAAGTGCAGAGTTATAAATGAGAACTCTCGTCCACAAATATATTGAGGGAAGGCAACGAAGAGGATTTGAAAGCAAGGCAGATTTGCAGGAAACAGATTTCAGGAGGTAGATTCGACTCGCCTTTAAAGCACATGAAAAGCGGCAAAACGTTGACAACGATGCCCTTGGCCAAAAAGGGCGTATGCGTTTTTTCCTGAATATCTTCAGGAAAAAACGCATACGCCCTTTTTGGCCAACCAAGCAAGCCGGAAGGGCAAATCAGCGCTACAAAGAAGTCTCGCTTGCCCTCGGTCAAAACGGCCATGCTGAACAAACAGTAAAAACCAGAAAAGCAGGACAGGCCATGGAGACATGGGAGCCTTGCTACGCTGATGGGCGGGATATAAATTGCCAACAGGCACTCTGGAGAAGAGTACGGTGTGTCCTGAAACAAGTAATAAACACAGCGTAGAGAGCATAGGGCAATTCCACTCAGGGGCGTATAAATTGGGAAAACTAAAAATCAACAAGACACAGGCACCCTAAAGTTTACGGCTGCTCTGTTTCCAAGAACCTCCACTTCGGTACACCTTCAATATCCCAGGAAAGAGAAAAATGGATAAAGAAATGGTGGTACTTGGCACAATGGAATATCACTCAGCCATGAAATCAATGTCATAAGGCTAGTTAGCAGCATGATGAGTGGATTTAGATACGATGATTCTAAGTGAAATAAGTCACACAGAATAAGACACTTATCCTAAGATATCGCTTATAGAGGGAATGTCAAAATCGCTACACTTGAACTGAATTACAAAACAGAACAGAGTCACACCTTTAGAAGACACACTATGGCTGCTTAACGGGAAAGGTGAGGTGGGGTGATGTATAAAACAAGGGTTTGAAATTAGCTCAGAGACCGCTCCATAAGCCAAATATGTAATAGACAAGGCCTACTCCCTGCTCAGTGAACTGGACTCAACACACCCTAGTCACCACACAAGAATATATCTGACTAGTAAGAATCTGAAAACCTATGTATCGATATCTCTCTGCAAGTGAATCAAGAGGGTGTAAAGCGGCATCAACACAGCAGGGAAAAGCAGCCAAGCCCGATTCTAAACATAAATTACTTTAAAAAACACACAAAACAAAGACAGTGAAAGAGAGAGAAATTCTTACAAAATCCGTTCAGGGTCTCTGATGCAACCTGGATTGACCATATCTAGACCCACAGCTGGATGAGACAGAAGGCTGAACACTCTTGGGGCTGAGAGGATTGGTGAGGTTGGGTGAGCAAACGCAGATACTTTAAAGTAACACTGCGGGGAACACACCCCATGGGTCTCAAATCTCCAGGTACAAGGGAATCTTCCTACATCAAAACATGCATGGGAAACCCAGAAGATGGTATGCCGTGAGATCGGGAAAGGTTTCCAAAACGCACCTCATTTCTCCTCTCCTTGTGCTCGGGTTCACCATTCCAGCCGCTTGACTAACCATCTCCCTACTTGGAGAATCAGCACCTTTAACCTCCTGATTGTACAGGTTGCAATTTGTCCTGAGGATGAACGGGAAGACGCGGAACCAACGAGAGACGAGCCCTAGGTGTTGGGACAGGCATAGGTCACTCCATTTTCCCATCAGGAAGAAGAATGAACCACAGGCTCAGCCTGCCCCCCAGAACCAAAATAGGGCCTGAAGCAATCCTGCGCTTTTGCGGCCAGCTCCCAAAAAAGCGAGGAGACAAATGGAGCTCAGGGGCACTGCAATTCACAAACGTGCAGAGTTATAAATGAGAACTCTCGTCCACAAATATATTGAGGGAAGGCAACGAAGAGGATTTGAAAGCAAGGCAGATTTGCAGGAAACAGATTTCAGGAGGTAGATTCGACTCGCCTTTAAAGCACATGAAAAGCGGCAAAACGTTGACAATGATGCCCTTGGCCAAAAAGGGCGTATGCGTTTTTTCCTGAATATATTCGGGAAAAAACGCATACGCCCTTTTTGGCCAACCAAGCAAGCCGGAAGGGCAAATCAGCGCTACAAAGAAGTCTCGCTTGCCCTCGGTCAAAAGGGCCATGCTGAACAAAGTGTAAAAACCAGAAAAGCAGGACAGGCCATGGAGACATGGGAGCCTTGCTACGCTGATGGGCGGGATGTAAATTTCCAACAGGCACTCTGGAGAAGTGTACGGTGTGTCCTGAAACAAGTAATAAACACAGCGTAGAGAGCATAGGGCACTTCCACTCAAGGGCGTATAAATTGGGAAAACTAAAAATCAACAAGACACAGGCACCCTAAAGTTTACGGCTGCTCTGTTTCCAAGAACCTCCACTTCGGTACACCTTCAATATCCCAGGAAAGAGAAAAATGGATAAAAAAATCGTGGTACTTGGCACAATGGAATATCACTCAGCCATGAAATCAATGTCATAAGGCTAGTTAGCAGCATGATGAGTGGATTTAGATACGATGATACTAAGTGAAATAAGTCACACAGAAAAAGACACTTATCCTAAGATATCGCTTATAGAGGGAATGTCAAAATCGCTACACTTGAACTGAATTACAAAACAGAACAGAGTCACACCTTTAGAAGACACACTATGGCTGCTTAACGGGAAAGGTGAGGTGGGGTGATGCATAAAACAAGGGTTTGAAATTAGCTCAGAGACCGCTCCATAAGCCAAATATGTAATAGACAAGGCCTACTCCCTGCTCAGTGAACTGGACTCAACACACCCTAGTCACCACACAAGAATATATCTGACTAGTAAGAATCTGAAAACCTATGTATCGATATCTCTCTGCAAGTGAATCAAGAGGGTGTAAAGCGGCATCAACACAGCAGGGAAAAGCAGCCAAGCCCGATTCTAAACATAAATTACTTTAAAAAACCCACAAAACAAAGACAGTGAAAGAGAGAGAAATTCTTACAAAATCCGTTCAGGGTCTATGATGCAACCTGGATTGACCATATCTAGACCCACAGCTGGATGAGACATAAGGCTGGACACTCTTGGGGCTGAGAGGATTGGTGAGGTTGGGTGAGCAAACGCAGATACTTTAAAGTAACACTGCGGGGAACACACCCCATGGGTCTCAAATCTCCAGGTACAAGGGAATCTTCCTACATCAAAACATGCATGGGAAAGCCAGAAGATGGTATGCCGTGAGATCGGGAAAGGTTTCTAAAACGCACCTCATTTCTCCTCTCCTTGTGCTCGGGTTCGCCATTCCAGCCGCTTGACTAACCATCTCCCTACTTGGAGAATCAGCACCTTTAACCTACTGTTTCGTCCAGGTTGCAATTTGTCCTGAGGATGAACGGGAAGACGGGGAACCAACGAAAGACTAGCCCTAGGTATTGGGACAGGCACAGGTCACTCCATTTTCCCATCAGGAAGAAGAATGAACCACAGGCTCAGCCTGCCCCCCAGAACCAAAATAGGGCCTGAAGCAATCCTGCGCTTTTGCGGCCAGCTCCCAAAAAAGCGAGGAGAGAAATGGAGCTCAGGGGCACTGCAATTCACAAAAGTGCAGAGTTATAAATGAGAACTCTCGTCCACAAATATATTGAGGGAAGGCAACGAAGAGGATTTGAAAGCAAGGCAGATTTGCAGGAAACAGATTTCAGGAGGTAGATTCGACTCGCCTTTAAAGCACATGAAAAGCGGCAAAACGTTGACAACGATGCCCTTGGCCAAAAAGGGCGTATGCGTTTTTTCCTGAATATCTTCAGGAAAAAACGCATACGCCCTTTTTGGCCAACCAAGCAAGCCGGAAGGGCAAATCAGCGCTACAAAGAAGTCTCGCTTGCCCTCGGTCAAAACGGCCATGCTGAACAAACAGTAAAAACCAGAAAAGCAGGACAGGCCATGGAGACATGGGAGCCTTGCTACGCTGATGGGCGGGATATAAATTGCCAACAGGCACTCTGGAGAAGAGTACGGTGTGTCCTGAAACAAGTAATAAACACAGCGTAGAGAGCATAGGGCAATTCCACTCAGGGGCGTATAAATTGGGAAAACTAAAAATCAACAAGACACAGGCACCCTAAAGTTTACGGCTGCTCTGTTTCCAAGAACCTCCACTTCGGTACACCTTCAATATCCCAGGAAAGAGAAAAATGGATAAAGAAATGGTGGTACTTGGCACAATGGAATATCACTCAGCCATGAAATCAATGTCATAAGGCTAGTTAGCAGCATGATGAGTGGATTTAGATACGATGATTCTAAGTGAAATAAGTCACACAGAAAAAGACACTTATCCTAAGATATCGCTTATAGAGGGAATGTCAAAATCGCTACACTTGAACTGAATTACAAAACAGAACAGAGTCACACCTTTAGAAGACACACTATGGCTGCTTAACGGGAAAGGTGAGGTGGGGTGATGTATAAAACAAGGGTTTGAAATTAGCTCAGAGACCGCTCCATAAGCCAAATATGTAATAGACAAGGCCTACTCCCTGCTCAGTGAACTGGACTCAACACACCCTAGTCACCACACAAGAATATATCTGACTAGTAAGAATCTGAAAACCTATGTATCGATATCTCTCTGCAAGTGAATCAAGAGGGTGTAAAGCGGCATCAACACAGCAGGGAAAAGCAGCCAAGCCCGATTCTAAACATAAATTACTTTAAAAAACACACAAAACAAAGACAGTGAAAGAGAGAGAAATTCTTACAAAATCCGTTCAGGGTCTCTGATGCAACCTGGATTGACCATATCTAGACCCACAGCTGGATGAGACAGAAGGCTGGACACTCTTGGGGCTGAGAGGATTGGTGAGGTTGGGTGAGCAAACGCAGATACTTTAAAGTAACACTGCGGGGAACACACCCCATGGGTCTCAAATCTCCAGGTACAAGGGCATCTTCCTACATCAAAACATGCATGGGAAACCCAGAAGATTGTATGCCATGAGATCGGGAAAGGTTTCTAAAACGCACCTCATTTCTCCTCTCCTTGTGCTCGGGTTCGCCATTCCAGCCGCTTGACTAACCATCTCCCTACTTGGAGAATCAGCACCTTTAACCTCCTGATTGTACAGGTTGCAATTTGTCCTGAGGATGAACGGGAAGACGCGGAACCAACGAGAGACGAGCCCTAGGTGTTGGGACAGGCATAGGTCACTCCATTTTCCCATCAGGAAGAAGAATGAACCACAGGCTCAGCCTGCCCCCCAGAACCAAAATAGGGCCTGAAGCAATCCTGCGCTTTTGCGGCCAGCTCCCAAAAAAGCGAGGAGACAAATGGAGCTCAGGGGCACTGCAATTCACAAACGTGCAGAGTTATAAATGAGAACTCTCGTCCACAAATATATTGAGGGAAGGCAACGAAGAGGATTTGAAAGCAAGGCAGATTTGCAGGAAACAGATTTCAGGAGGTAGATTCGACTCGCCTTTAAAGCACATGAAAAGCGGCAAAACGTTGACAATGATGCCCTTGGCCAAAAAGGGCGTATGCGTTTTTTCCTGAATATATTCAGGAAAAAACGCATACGCCCTTTTTGGCCAACCAAGCAAGCCGGAAGGGCAAATCAGCGCTACAAAGAAGTCTCGCTTGCCCTCGGTCAAAAGGGCCATGCTGAACAAACAGTAAAAACCAGAAAAGCAGGACAGGCCATGGAGACATGGGAGCCTTGCTACGCTGATGGGCGGGATATAAATTGCCAACAGGCACTCTGGAGAAGAGTACGGTGTGTCCTGAAACAAGTAATAAACACAGCGTAGAGAGCATAGGGCACTTCCACTCATGGGCGTATAAATTGGGAAAACTAAAAATCAACAAGACACAGGCACCCTAAAGTTTACGGCTTCTCTGCTTCCAAGAACCTCCGCTTCGGTACACCTTCAATATCCCAGGAAAGAGAAAAATGGATAAAGAAATGGTGGTACTTGGCACAATGGAATATCACTCAGCCATGAAATCAATGTCATAAGGCTAGTTAGCAGCATGTTGAGTGGATTTAGGTACGATGATTCTAAGTGAAATAAGTCACACAGAAAAAGACACTTATCCTAAGATATCGCTTATAGAGGGAATGTCAAAATGGCTACACTTGAACTGAATTACAAAACAGAACAGAGTCACACCTGTAGAAGACACACTATGGCTGCTTAACCGGAAAGGTGAGGTGGGGTGATGCATAAAACAAGGGTTTGAAATTAGCTCAGACACCGCTCCATAAGCCAAATATGTAATAGACAAGGCCTACTCCCTGCTCAGTGAACTGGACTCAACACCCCCTAGTCACCGCACAAGAATATATCTGACTAGTATGAATCTGAAAACCTATGTATCGATATCTCTCTGCAAGTGAATCAAGAGGGTGTAAAGCGGCATAAACACAGCAGGGAAAAGCAGCCAAACCCCATTCTAAACATACATTATTTTAAAAAACCCACAAAGCAAAGACAGTGAAAGTGAGAGAAATACTTACAACATCCGTTCAGGGTCTATGATGCAACCTGGATTGACCATATCTAGACCCACAGCTGGATGAGACATAAGGCTGGACACTCTTGGGGCTGAGAGGATTGGTGAGGTTGGGTGAGCAAACGCAGATACTTTAAAGTAACACTGCGGGGAACACACCCCATGGGTCTCAAATCTCCAGGTACAAGGGAATCTTCCTACATCAAAACATGCATGGGAAAGCCAGAAGATGGTATGCCGTGAGATCGGGAAAGGTTTCTAAAACGCACCTCATTTCTCCTCTCCTTGTGCTCGGGTTCGCCATTCCAGCCGCTTGACTAACCATCTCCCTACTTGGAGAATCAGCACCTTTAACCTACTGTTTCGTCCAGGTTGCAATTTGTCCTGAGGATGAACGGGAAGACGGGGAACCAACGAAAGACTAGCCCTAGGTGTTGGGACAGGCACAGGTCACTCCATTTTCCCATCAGGAAGAAGAATGAACCACAGGCTCAGCCTGCCCCCCAGAACCAAAATAGGGCCTGAAGCAATCCTGCACTTTTGCGGCCAGCTCCCAAAAAAGCGAGGAGACAAATGGAGCTCAGGGGCACTGCAATTCACAAACGTGCAGAGTTATAAATGAGAACTCTCGTCCACAAATATATTGAGGGAAGGCAACGAAGAGGATTTGAAAGCAAGGCAGATTTGCAGGAAACAGATTTCAGGAGGTAGATACGACTCGCCTTTAAAGCACATGAAAAGCGGCAAAACGTTGACAATGATGCCCTTGGCCAAAAAGGGCGTATGCGTTTTTTCCTGAATATATTCGGGAAAAAACGCATACGCCCTTTTTGGCCAACCAAGCAAGCCGGAAGGGCAAATCAGCGCTACAAAGAAGTCTCGCTTGCCCTCGGTCAAAAGGGCCATGCTGAACAAAGTGTAAAAACCAGAAAAGCAGGACAGGCCATGGAGACATGGGAGCCTTGCTACGCTGATGGGCGGGATGTAAATTTCCAACAGGCACTCTGGAGAAGTGTACGGTGTGTCCTGAAACAAGTAATAAACACAGCGTAGAGAGCATAGGGCACTTCCACTCAAGGGCGTATAAATTGGGAAAACTAAAAATCAACAAGACACAGGCACCCTAAAGTTTACGGCTGCTCTGTTTCCAAGAACCTCCACTTCGGTACACCTTCAATATCCCAGGAAAGAGAAAAATGGATAAAAAAATGGTGGTACTTGGCACAATGGAATATCACTCAGCCATGAAATCAATGTCATAAGGCTAGTTAGCAGCATGATGAGTGGATTTAGATACGATGATACTAAGTGAAATAAGTCACACAGAAAAAGACACTTATCCTAAGATATCGCTTATAGAGGGAATGTCAAAATCGCTACACTTGAACTGAATTACAAAACAGAACAGAGTCACACCTTTAGAAGACACACTATGGCTGCTTAACGGGAAAGGTGAGGTGGGGTGATGCATAAAACAAGGGTTTGAAATTAGCTCAGACACCGCTCCATAAGCCAAATATGTAATAGACAAGGCCTACTCCCTGCTCAGTGAACTGGACTCAACACACCCTAGTCACCACACAAGAATATATCTGACTAGTAAGAATCTGAAAACCTATGTATCGATATCTCTCTGCAAGTGAATCAAGAGGGTGTAAAGCGGCATCAAAACAGCAGGGAAAAGCAGCCAAGCCCGATTCTAAACATAAATTACTTTAAAAAACCCACAAAACAAAGACAGTGAAAGAGAGAGAAATTCTTACAAAATCCGTTCAGGGTCTATGATGCAACCTGGATTGACCATATCTAGACCCACAGCTGGATGAGACATAAGGCTGGACACTCTTGGGGCTGAGAGGATTGGTGAGGTTGGGTGAGCAAACGCAGATACTTTAAAGTAACACTGCGGGGAACACACCCCATGGGTCTCAAATCTCCAGGTACAAGGGAATCTTCCTACATCAAAACATGCATGGGAAAGCCAGAAGATGGTATGCCGTGAGATCGGGAAAGGTTTCTAAAACGCACCTCATTTCTCCTCTCCTTGTGCTCGGGTTCGCCATTCCAGCCGCTTGACTAACCATCTCCCTACTTGGAGAATCAGCACCTTTAACCTACTGTTTCGTCCAGGTTGCAATTTGTCCTGAGGATGAACGGGAAGACGGGGAACCAACGAAAGACTAGCCCTAGGTATTGGGACAGGCACAGGTCACTCCATTTTCCCATCAGGAAGAAGAATGAACCACAGGCTCAGCCTGCCCCCCAGAACCAAAATAGGGCCTGAAGCAATCCTGCGCTTTTGCGGCCAGCTCCCAAAAAAGCGAGGAGACAAATGGAGCTCAGGGGCACTGCAATTCACAAACGTGCAGAGTTATAAATGAGAACTCTCGTCCACAAATATATTGAGGGAAGGCAACGAAGAGGATTTGAAAGCAAGGCAGATTTGCAGGAAACAGATTTCAGGAGGTAGATTCGACTCGCCTTTAAAGCACATGAAAAGCGGCAAAACGTTGACAATGATGCCCTTGGCCAAAAAGGGCGTATGCGTTTTTTCCTGAATATATTCAGGAAAAAACGCATACGCCCTTTTTGGCCAACCAAGCAAGCCGGAAGGGCAAATCAGCGCTACAAAGAAGTCTCGCTTGCCCTCGGTCAAAACGGCCATGCTGAACAAACAGTAAAAACCAGAAAAGCAGGACAGGCCATGGAGACATGGGAGCCTTGCTACGCTGATGGGCGGGATATAAATTGCCAACAGGCACTCTGGAGAAGAGTACGGTGTGTCCTGAAACAAGTAATAAACACAGCGTAGAGAGCATAGGGCACTTCCACTCATGGGCGTATAAATTGGGAAAACTAAAAAGCAACAAGACACAGGCACCCTAAAGTTTACGGCTGCTCTGTTTCCAAGAACCTCCACTTCGGTACACCTTCAATATCCCAGGAAAGAGAAAAATGGATAAAGAAATGGTGGTACTTGGCACAATGGAATATCACTCAGCCATGAAATCAATGTCATAAGGCTAGTTAGCAGCATGATGAGTGGATTTAGATACGATGATTCTAAGTGAAATAAGTCACACAGAAAAAGACACTTATCCTAAGATATCGCTTATAGAGGGAATGTCAAAATCGCTACACTTGAACTGAATTACAAAACAGAACAGAGTCACACCTTTAGAAGACACACTATGGCTGCTTAACGGGAAAGGTGAGGTGGGGTGATGTATAAAACAAGGGTTTGAAATTAGCTCAGAGACCGCTCCATAAGCCAAATATGTAATAGACAAGGCCTACTCCCTGCTCAGTGAACTGGACTCAACACACCCTAGTCACCACACAAGAATATATCTGACTAGTAAGAATCTGAAAACCTATGTATCGATATCTCTCTGCAAGTGAATCAAGAGGGTGTAAAGCGGCATCAACACAGCAGGGAAAAGCAGCCAAGTCCGATTCTAAACATAAATTACTTTAAAAAACACACAAAACAAAGACAGTGAAAGAGAGAGAAATTCTTACAAAATCCGTTCAGGGTCTCTGATGCAACCTGGATTGACCATATCTAGACCCACAGCTGGATGAGACAGAAGGCTGGACACTCTTGGGGCTGAGAGGATTGGTGAGGTTGGGTGAGCAAACGCAGATACTTTAAAGTAACACTGCGGGGAACACACCCCATGGGTCTCAAATCTCCAGGTACAAGGGCATCTTCCTACATCAAAACATGCATGGGAAACCCAGAAGATGGTATGCCATGAGATCGGGAAAGGTTTCTAAAACGCACCTCATTTCTCCTCTCCTTGTGCTCGGGTTCGCCATTCCAGCCGCTTGACTAACCATCTCCCTACTTGGAGAATCAGCACCTTTAACCTCCTGATTGTACAGGTTGCAATTTGTCCTGAGGATGAACGGGAAGACGCGGAACCAACGAGAGACGAGCCCTAGGTGTTGGGACAGGCATAGGTCACTCCATTTTCCCATCAGGAAGAAGAATGAACCACAGGCTCAGCCTGCCCCCCAGAACCAAAATAGGGCCTGAAGCAATCCTGCGCTTTTGCGGCCAGCTCCCAAAAAAGCGAGGAGACAAATGGAGCTCAGGGGCACTGCAATTCACAAACGTGCAGAGTTATAAATGAGAACTCTCGTCCACAAATATATTGAGGGAAGGCAACGAAGAGGATTTGAAAGCAAGGCAGATTTGCAGGAAACAGATTTCAGGAGGTAGATTCGACTCGCCTTTAAAGCACATGAAAAGCGGCAAAACGTTGACAATGATGCCCTTGGCCAAAAAGGGCGTATGCGTTTTTTCCTGAATATAATCAGGAAAAAACGCATACGCCCTTTTTGGCCAACCAAGCAAGCCGGAAGGGCAAATCAGCGCTACAAAGAAGTCTCGCTTGCCCTCGGTCAAAAGGGCCATGCTGAACAAAGTGTAAAAACCAGAAAAGCAGGACAGGCCATGGAGACATGGAAGCCTTGCTACGCTGATGGGCGGGATGTAAATTGCCAACAGGCACTCTGGAGAAGAGTACGGTGTGTCCTGAAACAAGTAATAAACACAGCGTAGAGAGCATAGGGCACTTCCACTCAAGGGCGTATAAATTGGGAAAACTAAAAATCAACAAGACACAGGCACCCTAAAGTTTACGGCTGCTCTGTTTCCAAGAACCTCCACTTCGGTACACCTTCAATATCCCAGGAAAGAGAAAAATGGATAAAAAAATCGTGGTACTTGGCACAATGGAATATCACTCAGCCATGAAATCAATGTCATAAGGCTAGTTAGCAGCATGATGAGTGGATTTAGATACGATGATACTAAGTGAAATAAGTCACACAGAAAAAGACACTTATCCTAAGATATCGCTTATAGAGGGAATGTCAAAATCGCTACACTTGAACTGAATTACAAAACAGAACAGAGTCACACCTTTAGAAGACACACTATGGCTGCTTAACGGGAAAGGTGAGGTGGGGTGATGCATAAAACAAGGGTTTGAAATTAGCTCAGACACCGCTCCATAAGCCAAATATGTAATAGACAAGGCCTACTCCCTGCTCAGTGAACTGGACTCAACACACCCTAGTCACCACACAAGAATATATCTGACTAGTAAGAATCTGAAAACCTATGTATCGATATCTCTCTGCAAGTGAATCAAGAGGGTGTAAAGCGGCATCAACACAGCAGGGAAAAGCAGCCAAGCCCGATTCTAAACATAAATTACTTTAAAAAACCCACAAAACAAAGACAGTGAAAGAGAGAGAAATTCTTACAAAATCCGTTCAGGGTCTATGATGCAACCTGGATTGACCATATCTAGACCCACAGCTGGATGAGACATAAGGCTGGACACTCTTGGGGCTGAGAGGATTGGTGAGGTTGGGTGAGCAAACGCAGATACTTTAAAGTAACACTGCGGGGAACACACCCCATGGGTCTCAAATCTCCAGGTACAAGGGAATCTTCCTACATCAAAACATGCATGGGAAAGCCAGAAGATGGTATGCCGTGAGATCGGGAAAGGTTTCTAAAACGCACCTCATTTCTCCTCTCCTTGTGCTCGGGTTCGCCATTCCAGCCGCTTGACTAACCATCTCCCTACTTGGAGAATCAGCACCTTTAACCTACTGTTTCGTCCAGGTTGCAATTTGTCCTGAGGATGAACGGGAAGACGGGGAACCAACGAAAGACTAGCCCTAGGTATTGGGACAGGCACAGGTCACTCCATTTTCCCATCAGGAAGAAGAATGAACCACAGGCTCAGCCTGCCCCCCAGAACCAAAATAGGGCCTGAAGCAATCCTGCGCTTTTGCGGCCAGCTCCCAAAAAAGCGAGGAGAGAAATGGAGCTCAGGGGCACTGCAATTCACAAAAGTGCAGAGTTATAAATGACAACTCTCGTCCACAAATATATTGAGGGAAGGCAACGAAGAGGATTTGAAAGCAAGGCAGATTTGCAGGAAACAGATTTCAGGAGGTAGATTCGACTCGCCTTTAAAGCACATGAAAAGCGGCAAAACGTTGACAACGATGCCCTTGGCCAAAAAGGGCGTATGCGTTTTTTCCTGAATATCTTCAGGAAAAAACGCATACGCCCTTTTTGGCCAACCAAGCAAGCCGGAAGGGCAAATCAGCGCTACAAAGAAGTCTCGCTTGCCCTCGGTCAAAACGGCCATGCTGAACAAACAGTAAAAACCAGAAAAGCAGGACAGGCCATGGAGACATGGGAGCCTTGCTACGCTGATGGGCGGGATATAAATTGCCAACAGGCACTCTGGAGAAGAGTACGGTGTGTCCTGAAACAAGTAATAAACACAGCGTAGAGAGCATAGGGCAATTCCACTCAGGGGCGTATAAATTGGGAAAACTAAAAATCAACAAGACACAGGCACCCTAAAGTTTACGGCTGCTCTGTTTCCAAGAACCTCCACTTCGGTACACCTTCAATATCCCAGGAAAGAGAAAAATGGATAAAGAAATGGTGGTACTTGGCACAATGGAATATCACTCAGCCATGAAATCAATGTCATAAGGCTAGTTAGCAGCATGATGAGTGGATTTAGATACGATGATTCTAAGTGAAATAAGTCACACAGAAAAAGACACTTATCCTAAGATATCGCTTATAGAGGGAATGTCAAAATCGCTACACTTGAACTGAATTACAAAACAGAACAGAGTCACACCTTTAGAAGACACACTATGGCTGCTTAACGGGAAAGGTGAGGTGGGGTGATGTATAAAACAAGGGTTTGAAATTAGCTCAGAGACCGCTCCATAAGCCAAATATGTAATACACAAGGCCTACTCCCTGCTCAGTGAACTGGACTCAACACACCCTAGTCACCACACAAGAATATATCTGACTAGTAAGAATCTGAAAACCTATGTATCGATATCTCTCTGCAAGTGAATCAAGAGGGTGTAAAGCGGCATCAACACAGCAGGGAAAAGCAGCCAAGCCCGATTCTAAACATAAATTACTTTAAAAAACACACAAAACAAAGACAGTGAAAGAGAGAGAAATTCTTACAAAATCCGTTCAGGGTCTCTGATGCAACCTGGATTGACCATATCTAGACCCACAGCTGGATGAGACAGAAGGCTGGACACTCTTGGGGCTGAGAGGATTGGTGAGGTTGGGTGAGCAAACGCAGATACTTTAAAGTAACACTGCGGGGAACACACCCCATGGGTCTCAAATCTCCAGGTACAAGGGCATCTTCCTACATCAAAACATGCATGGGAAACCCAGAAGATGGTATGCCATGAGATCGGGAAAGGTTTCTAAACCCACCTCATTTCTCCTCTCCTTGTGCTCGGGTTCGCCATTCCAGCCACTTGACTAACCATCTCCCTACTTGGAGAATCAGCACCTTTAACCTCCTGATTGTACAGGTTGCAATTTGTCCTGAGGATGAACGGGAAGACGCGGAACCAACGAGAGACGAGCCCTAGGTGTTGGGACAGGCATAGGTCACTCCATTTTCCCATCAGGAAGAAGAATGAACCACAGGCTCAGCCTGCCCCCCAGAACCAAAATAGGGCCTGAAGCAATCCTGCGCTTTTGCGGCCAGCTCCCAAAAAAGCGAGGAGACAAATGGAGCTCAGGGGCACTGCAATTCACAAACGTGCAGAGTTATAAATGAGAACTCTCGTCCACAAATATATTGAGGGAAGGCAACGAAGAGGATTTGAAAGCAAGGCAGATTTGCAGGAAACAGATTTCAGGAGGTAGATTCGACTCGCCTTTAAAGCACATGAAAAGCGGCAAAACGTTGACAATGATGCCCTTGGCCAAAAAGGGCGTATGCGTTTTTTCCTGAATATATTCAGGAAAAAACGCATACGCCCTTTTTGGCCAACCAAGCAAGCCGGAAGGGCAAATCAGCGCTACAAAGAAGTCTCGCTTGCCCTCGGTCAAAAGGGCCATGCTGAACAAACAGTAAAAACCAGAAAAGCAGGACAGGCCATGGAGACATGGGAGCCTTGCTACGCTGATGGGCGGGATATAAATTGCCAACAGGCACTCTGGAGAAGAGTACGGTGTGTCCTGAAACAAGTAATAAACACAGCGTAGAGAGCATAGGGCACTTCCACTCATGGGCGTATAAATTGGGAAAACTAAAAATCAACAAGACACAGGCACCCTAAAGTTTACGGCTGCTCTGCTTCCAAGAACCTCCGCTTCGGTACACCTTCAATATCCCAGGAAAGAGAAAAATGGATAAAAAAATGGTGGTACTTGGCACAATGGAATATCACTCAGCCATGAAATCAATGTCATAAGGCTAGTTAGCAGCATGATGAGTGGATTTAGATACGATGATACTAAGTGAAATAAGTCACACAGAAAAAGACACTTATCCTAAGATATCGCTTATAGAGGGAATGTCAAAATCGCTACACTTGAACTGAATTACAAAACAGAACAGAGTCACACCTTTAGAAGACACACTATGGCTGCTTAACGGGAAAGGTGAGGTGGGGTGATGCATAAAACAAGGGTTTGAAATTACCTCAGACACCGCTCCATAAGCCAAATATGTAATAGACAAGGCCTACTCCCTGCTCAGTGAACTGGACTCAACACACCCTAGTCACCACACAAGAATATATCTGACTAGTAAGAATCTGAAAACCTATGTATCGATATCTCTCTGCAAGTGAATCAAGAGGGTGTAAAGCGGCATCAACACAGCAGGGAAAAGCAGCCAAGCCCGATTCTAAACATAAATTACTTTAAAAAACACACAAAACAAAGACAGTGAAAGAGAGAGAAATTCTTACAAAATCCGTTCAGGGTCTATGATGCAACCTGGATTGACCATATCTAGACCCACAGCTGGATGAGACATAAGGCTGGACACTCTTGGGGCTGAGAGGATTGGTGAGGTTGGGTGAGCAAACGCAGATACTTTAAAGTAACACTGCGGGGAACACACCCCATGGGTCTCAAATCTCCAGGTACAAGGGAATCTTCCTACATCAAAACATGCATGGGAAAGCCAGAAGATGGTATGCCGTGAGATCGGGAAAGGTTTCTAAAACGCACCTCATTTCTCCTCTCCTTGTGCTCGGGTTCGCCATTCCAGCCGCTTGACTAACCATCTCCCTACTTGGAGAATCAGCACCTTTAACCTACTGTTTCGTCCAGGTTGCAATTTGTCCTGAGGATGAACGGGAAGACGGGGAACCAACGAAAGACTAGCCCTAGGTATTGGGACAGGCACAGGTCACTCCATTTTCCCATCAGGAAGAAGAATGAACCACAGGCTCAGCCTGCCCCCCAGAACCAAAATAGGGCCTGAAGCAATCCTGCGCTTTTGCGGGCAGCTCCCAAAAAAGCGAGGAGACAAATGGAGCTCAGGGGCACTGCAATTCACAAACGTGCAGAGTTATAAATGAGAACTCTCGTCCACAAATATATTGAGGGAAGGCAACGAAGAGGATTTGAAAGCAAGGCAGATTTGCAGGAAACAGATTTCAGGAGGTAGATTCGACTCGCCTTTAAAGCACATGAAAAGCGGCAAAACGTTGACAATGATGCCCTTGGCCAAAAAGGGCGTATGCGTTTTTTCCTGAATATATTCAGGAAAAAACGCATACGCCCTTTTTGGCCAACCAAGCAGGCCGGAAGGGCAAATCAGCGCTACAAAGAAGTCTCGCTTGCCCTCGGTCAAAACGGCCATGCTGAACAAACAGTAAAAACCAGAAAAGCAGGACAGGCCATGGAGACATGGAAGCCTTGCTACGCTGATGGGCGGGATATAAATTGCCAACAGGCACTCTGGAGAAGAGTACGGTGTGTCCTGAAACAAGTAATAAACACAGCGTAGAGAGCATAGGGCACTTCCACTCATGGGCGTATAAATTGGGAAAACTAAAAAGCAACAAGACACAGGCACCCTAAAGTTTACGGCTGCTCTGTTTCCAAGAACCTCCACTTCGGTACACCTTCAATATCCCAGGAAAGAGAAAAATGGATAAAGAAATGGTGGTACTTGGCACAATGGAATATCACTCAGCCATGAAATCAATGTCATAAGGCTAGTTAGCAGCATGATGAGTGGATTTAGATACGATGATTCTAAGTGAAATAAGTCACACAGAAAAAGACACTTATCCTAAGATATCGCTTATAGAGGGAATGTCAAAATCGCTACACTTGAACTGAATTACAAAACAGAACAGAGTCACACCTTTAGAAGACACACTATGGCTGCTTAACGGGAAAGGTGAGGTGGGGTGATGTATAAAACAAGGGTTTGAAATTAGCTCAGAGACCGCTCCATAAGCCAAATATGTAATAGACAAGGCCTACTCCCTGCTCAGTGAACTGGACTCAACACACCCTAGTCACCACACAAGAATATATCTGACTAGTAAGAATCTGAAAACCTATGTATCGATATCTCTCTGCAAGTGAATCAAGAGGGTGTAAAGCGGCATCAACACAGCAGGGAAAAGCAGCCAAGTCCGATTCTAAACATAAATTACTTTAAAAAACACACAAAACAAAGACAGTGAAAGAGAGAGAAATTCTTACAAAATCCATTCAGGGTCTCTGATGCAACCTGGATTGACCATATCTAGACCCACAGCTGGATGAGACAGAAGGCTGGACACTCTTGGGGCTGAGAGGATTGGTGAGGTTGGGTGAGCAAACGCAGATACTTTAAAGTAACACTGCGGGGAACACACCACATGGGTCTCAAATCTCCAGGTACAAGGGCATCTTCCTACATCAAAACATGCATGGGAAACCCAGAAGATGGTATGCCATGAGATCGGGAAAGGTTTCTAAAACGCACCTCATTTCTCCTCTCCTTGTGCTCGGGTTCGCCATTCCAGCCGCTTGACTAACCATCTCCCTACTTGGAGAATCAGCACCTTTAACCTCCTGATTGTACAGGTTGCAATCTGTCCTGAGGATGAACGGGAAGACGCGGAACCAACGAGAGACGAGCCCTAGGTGTTGGGACAGGCATAGGTCACTCCATTTTCCCATCAGGAAGAAGAATGAACCACAGGCTCAGCCTGCCCCCCAGAACCAAAATAGGGCCTGAAGCAATCCTGCGCTTTTGCGGCCTGCTCCCAAAAAAGCGAGGAGACAAATGGAGCTCAGGGGCACTGCAATTCACAAACGTGCAGAGTTATAAATGAGAACTCTCGTCCACAAATATATTGAGGGAAGGCAACGAAGAGGATTTGAAAGCAAGGCAGATTTGCAGGAAACAGATTTCAGGAGGTAGATTCGACTCGCCTTTAAAGCACATGAAAAGCGGCAAAACGTTGACAATGATGCCCTTGGCCAAAAAGGGCGTATGCGTTTTTTCCTGAATATATTCAGGAAAAAACGCATACGCCCTTTTTGGCCAACCAAGCAAGCCGGAAGGGCAAATCAGCGCTACAAAGAAGTCTCGCTTGCCCTCGGTCAAAAGGGCCATGCTGAACAAACAGTAAAAACCAGAAAAGCAGGACAGGCCATGGAGACATGGGAGCCTTGCTACGCTGATGGGCGGGATATAAATTGCCAAAAGGCACTCTGGAGAAGAGTACGGTGTGTCCTGAAACAAGTAATAAACACAGCGTAGAGAGCATAGGGCACTTCCACTCATGGGCGTATAAATTGGGAAAACTAAAAATCAACAAGACACAGGCACCCTAAAGTTTACAGCTGCTCTGCTTCCAAGAACCTCCGCTTCGGTACACCTTCAATATCCCAGGAAAGAGAAAAATGGATAAAGAAATGGTGGTACTTGGCACAATGCAATATCACTCAGCCATGAAATCAATGTCATAAGGCTAGTTAGCAGCATGATGAGTGGATTTAGGTACGATGATTCTAAGTGAAATAAGTCACACAGAAAAAGACACTTATCCTAAGATATCGCTTATAGAGGGAATGTCAAAATCGCTACACTTGAACTGAATTACAAAACAGAACAGAGTCACACCTGTAGAAGACACACTATGGCTGCTTAACCGGAAAGGTGAGGTGGGGTGATGCATAAAACAAGGGTTTGAAATTAGCTCAGAGACCACTCCATAAGCCAAATATGTAATAGACAAGGCCTACTCCCTGCTCAGTGAACTGGACTCAACACACCCTAGTCACCACACAAGAATATATCTGACTAGTAAGAATCTGAAAACCTATGTATCGATATCTCTCTGCAAGTGTATCAAGAGGGTGTAAAGCGGCATCAACACAGCAGGGAAAAGCAGCCAAGCCCGATTCTAAACATAAATCACTTTAAAAAACCCACAAAACAAAGACAGTGAAAGAGAGAGAAATTCTTACAAAATCCGGTCAGGGTCTATGATGCAACCTGGATTGACCATATCTAGACCCACAGCTGGATGAGACATAAGGCTGGACACTCTTGGGGCTGAGAGGATTGGTGAGGTTGGGTGAGCAAACGCAGATACTTTAAAGTAACACTGCGGGGAACACACCCCATGGGTCTCAAATCTCCAGGTACAAGGGAATCTTCCTACATCAAAACATGCATGGGAAAGCCAGAAGATGGTATGCCGTGAGATCGGGAAAGGTTTCCAAAACGCACCTCATTTCTCCTCTCCTTGTGCTCGGGTTCACCATTCCAGCCGCTTGACTAACCATCTCCCTACTTGGAGAATCAGCACCTTTAACCTACTGTTTCGTCCAGGTTGCAATTTGTCCTGAGGATGAACGGGAAGACGGGGAACCAACGAAAGACTAGCCCTAGGTATTGGGACAGGCACAGGTCACTCCATTTTCCCATCAGGAAGAAGAATGAACCACAGGCTCAGCCTGCCCCCCAGAACCAAAATAGGGCCTGAAGCAATCCTGCGCTTTTGCGGCCAGCTCCCAAAAAAGCGAGGAGACAAATGGAGCTCAGGGGCACTGCAATTCACAAACGTGCAGAGTTATAAATGAGAACTCTCGTCCACAAATATATTGAGGGAAGGCAACGAAGAGGATTTGAAAGCAAGGCAGATTTGCAGGAAACAGATTTCAGGAGGTAGATTCGACTCTCCTTTAAAGCCCATGAAAAGCGGCAAAACGTTGACAATGATGCCCTTGGCCAAAAAGGGCGTATGCGTTTTTTCCTGAATATATTCAGGAAAAAACGCATACGCCCTTTTTGGCCAACCAAGCAAGCCGGAAGGGCAAATCAGCGCTACAAAGAAGTCTCGCTTGCCCTCGGTCAAAAGGGCCATGCTGAACAAACAGTAAAAACCAGAAAAGCAGGACAGGCCATGGAGACATGGGAGCCTTGCTACGCTGATGGGCGGGATATAAATTGCCAACAGGCACTCTGGAGAAGAGTACGGTGTGTCCTGAAACAAGTAATAAACACAGTGTAGAGAGCATAGGGCACTTCCACTCAAGGGCGTATAAATTGGGAAAACTAAAAATCAACAAGACACAGGCACCCTAAAGTTTACGGCTGCTCTGTTTCCAAGAACCTCCACTTCGGTACACCTTCAATATCCCAGGAAAGAGAAAAATGGATAAAGAAATGGTGAACTTGGCACAGTGGAATATCACTCAGCCATGAAATCAATGTCATAAGGCTAGTTAGCAGCATGATGAGTGGATTTAGATACGATGATTCTAAGTGAAATAAGTCACACAGAAAAAGACACTTATCCTAAGATATCGCTTATAGAGGGAATGTCAAAATCGCTACACTTGAACTGAATTACAAAACAGAACAGAGTCACACCTTTAGAAGACACACTATGGCTGCTTAACGGGAAAGGTGAGGTGGGGTGATGCATAAAACAGGGGTTTGAAATAAGCTCAGAGACCGCTCCATAAGCCAAATATGTAATAGACAAGGCCTACTCCCTGCTCAGTGAACTGGACTCAACACCCCCTAGTCACCACACAAGAATATATCTGACTAGTAAGAATCTGAAAACCTATGTATCGATATCTCTCTGCAAGTGAATCAAGAGGGTGTAAAGCGGCATCAACACAGCAGGGAAAAGCAGCCAAGCCCGATTCTAAACATAAATTACTTTAAAAAACCCACAAAACAAAGACAGTGAAAGAGAGAGAAATTCTTACAAAATCCGTTCAGGGTCTCTGATGCAACCTGGATTGACCATATCTAGACCCACAGCTGGATGAGGCAGAAGGCTGGACACTCTTGGGGCTGAGAGGATTGGTGAGGTTGGGTGAGCAAACGCAGATACTTTAAAGTAACACTGCGGGGAACACACCCCATGGGTCTCAAATCTCCAGGTACAAGGGAATCTTCCTACATCAAAACATGCATGGGAAAGCCAGAAGATGGTATGCCGTGAGATCGGGAAAGGTTTCTGAAACGCACCTCATTTCTCCTCTCCTTGTGCTCGGGTTCGCCATTCCAGCCGCTTGACTAACCATCTCCCTACTTGGAGAATCAGCACCTTTAACCTACTGTTTCGTCCAGGTTGCAATTTGTCCTGAGGATGAACGGGAAGACGGGGAACCAACGAAAGACTAGCCCTAGGTGTTGGGACAGGCACAGGTCACTCCATTTTCCCATCAGGAAGAAGAATGAACCACAGGCTCAGCCTGCCCCCCAGAACCAAAATAGGGCCTGAAGCAATCCTGCGCTTTTGCGGCCAGCTCCCAAAAAAGCGAGGAGACAAATGGAGCTCAGGGGCACTGCAATTCACAAACGTGCAGAGTTATAAATGAGAACTCTCGTCCACAAATATATTGAGGGAAGGCAACGAAGAGGATTTGAAAGCAAGGCAGATTTGCAGGAAACAGATTTCAGGAGGTAGATTCGACTCGCCTTTAAAGCACATGAAAAGCGGCAAAACGTTGACAATGATGCCCTTGGCCAAAAAGGGCGTATGCGTTTTTTCCTGAATATATTCAGGAAAAAACGCATACGCCCTTTTTGGCCAACCAAGCAAGCCGGAAGGGCAAATCAGCGCTACAAAGAAGTCTCGCTTGCCCTCGGTCAAAAGGGCCATGCTGAACAAAGTGTAAAAACCAGAAAAGCAGGACAGGCCATGGAGACATGGGAGCCTTGCTACGCTGATGGGCGGGATGTAAATTGCCAACAGGCACTCTGGAGAAGAGTACGGTGTGTCCTGAAACAAGTAATAAACACAGCGTAGAGAGCATAGGGCACTTCCACTCAAGGGCGTATAAATTGGGAAAACTAAAAATCAACAAGACACAGGCACCCTAAAGTTTACGGCTGCTCTGTTTCCAAGAACCTCCACTTCGGTACACCTTCAATATCCCAGGAAAGAGAAAAATGGATAAAGAAATGGTGGTACTTGGCACAATGGAATATCACTCAGCCATGAAATCAATGTCATAAGGCTAGTTAGCAGCATGATGAGTGGATTTAGATACGATGATTCTAAGTGAAATAAGTCACACAGAAAAAGACACTTATCCTAAGATATCGCTTATAGAGGGAATGTCAAAATCGCTACACTTGAACTGAATTACAAAACAGAACAGAGTCACACCTTTAGAAGACACACTATGGCTGCTTAACGGGAAAGGTGAGGTGGGGTGATGCATAAAACAAGGGTTTGAAATTAGCTCAGAGACCGCTCCATAAGCCAAATATGTAATAGACAAGACCTACTCCCTGCTCAGTGAACTGGACTCAACACACCCTAGTCACCACACAAGAATATATCTGACTAGTAAGAATCTGAAAACCTATGTATCGATATCTCTCTGCAAGTGAATCAAGAGGGTGTAAAGCGGCATCAACACAGCAGGGAAAAGCAACCAAGCCCGATTCTAAACATAAATTACTTTAAAAAACCCACAAAACAAAGACAGTGAAAGAGAGAGAAATTCTTACAAAATCCGTTCAGGGTCTATGATGCAACCTGGATTGACCATATCTAGACCCACAGCTGGATGAGACATAAGGCTGGACACTCTTGGGGCTGAGAGGATTGGTGAGATTGGGTGAGCAAACGCAGATACTTTAAAGTAACACTGCGGGGAACACACCCCATGGGTCTCAAATCTCCAGGTACAAGGGAATCTTCCTACATCAAAACATGCATGGGAAAGCCAGAAGATGGTATGCCGTGAGATCGGGAAAGGTTTCCAAAACGCACCTCATTTCTCCTCTCCTTGTGCTCGGGTTCACCATTCCAGCCGCTTGACTAACCATCTCCCTACTTGGAGAATCAGCACCTTTAACCTCCTGTTTCGTCCAGGTTGCAATTTGTCCTGAGGATGAACGGGAAGACGCGGAACCAACGAGAGACGAGCCCTAGGTGTTGGGACAGGCATAGGTCACTCCATTTTCCCATCAGGAAGAAGAATGAACCACAGGCTCAGCCTGCCCCCCAGAACCAAAATAGGGCCTGAAGCAATCCTGCGCTTTTGCGGCCAGCTCCCAAAAAAGCGAGGAGACAAATGGAGCTCAGGGGCACTGCAATTCACAAACGTGCAGAGTTATCAATGAGAACTCTCGTCCACAAATATATTGAGGGAAGGCAACGAAGAGGATTTGAAAGCAAGGCAGATTTGCAGGAAACAGATTTCAGGAGGTAGATTCGACTCGCCTTTAAAGCACATGAAAAGCGGCAAAACGTTGACAATGATGCCCTTGGCCAAAAAGGGCGTATGCGTTTTTTCCTGAATATATTCAGGAAAAAACGCATACGCCCTTTTTGGCCAACCAAGCAAGCCGGAAGGGCAAATCAGCGCTACAAAGAAGTCTTGCTTGCCCTCGGTCAAAAGGGCCATGCTGAACAAACAGTAAAAACAAGAAAAGCAGGACAGGCCATGGAGACATGGGAGCCTTGCTACGCTGATGGGCGGGATATAAATTGCCAACAGGCACTCTGGAGAAGAGTACGGTGTGTCCTGAAACAAGTAATAAACACAGCGTAGAGAGCATAGGGCACTTCCACTCATGGGCGTATAAATTGGGAAAACTAAAAATCAACAAGACACAGGCACCCTAAAGTTCACGGCTGCTCTGTTTCCAAGAACCTCCGCTTCGGTACACCTTCAATATCCCAGGAAAGAGAAAAATGGATAAAGAAATGGTGGTACTTGGCACAATGGAATATCACTCAGCCATGAAATCAATGTCATAAGGCTAGTTAGCAGCATGATGTGTGGATTTAGGTACGATGATTCTAAGTGAAATAAGTCACACAGAAAAAGACACTTATCCTAAGATATCGCTTATAGAGGGAATGTCAAAATCGCTACACTTGAACTGAATTACAAAACAGAACAGAGTCACACCTTTAGAAGACACACTATGGCTGCTTAACGGGAAAGGTGAGGTGGGGTGATGCATAAAACAAGGGTTTGAAATTAGCTCAGACACCGCTCCATAAGCCAAATATGTAATAGACAAGGCCTACTCCCTGCTCAGTGAACTGGACTCAACACCCCCTAGTCACCGCACAAGAATAATTCTGACTAGTACGAATCTGAAAACCTATGTATCGATATCTCTCTGCAAGTGAATCAAGAGGGTGTAAAGCGGCATCAACACAGCAGGGAAAAGCAGCCAAGCCCGATTCTAAACATAAATTACTTTAAAAAACCCACAAAACAAAGACAGTGAAAGAGAGAGAAATTCTTACAAAATCCGTTCAGGGTCTATGATGCAACCTGGATTGACCATATCTAGACCCACAGCTGGATGAGACATAAGGCTGGACACTCTTGGGGCTGAGAGGATTGGTGAGGTTGGGTGAGCAAACGCAGATACTTTAAAGTAACACTGCGGGGAACACACCCCATGGGTCTCAAATCTCCAGGTACAAGGGCATCTTCCTACATCAAAACATGCATGGGAAAGCCAGAAGATGGTATGCCGTGAGATCGGGAAAGGTTTCTGAAACGCACCTCATTTCTCCTCTCCTTGTGCTCGGGTTCGCCATTCCAGCCGCTTGACTAACCATCTCCCTACTTGGAGAATCAGCACCTTTAACCTACTGTTTCGTCCAGGTTGCAATTTGTCCTGAGGATGAACGGGAAGACGGGGAACCAACGAAAGACTAGCCCTAGGTGTTGGGACAGGCACAGGTCACTCCATTTTCCCATCAGGAAGAAGAATGAACCACAGGCTCAGCCTGCCCCCCAGAACCAAAATAGGGCCTGAAGCAATCCTGCGCTTTTGCGGCCAGCTCCCAAAAAAGTGAGGAGACAAATGGAGCTCAGGGGCACTGCAATTCACAAACGTGCAGAGTTATAAATGAGAACTCTCGTCCACAAATATATTGAGGGAAGGCAACGAAGAGGATTTGAAAGCAAGGCAGATTTGCAGGAAACAGATTTCAGGAGGTAGATTCGACTCGCCTTTAAAGCACATGAAAAGCGGCAAAACGTTGACAATGATGCCCTTGGCCAAAAAGGGCGTATGCGTTTTTTCCTGAATATATTCAGGAAAAAACGCATACGCCCTTTTTGGCCAACCAAGCAAGCCGGAAGGGCAAATCAGCGCTACAAAGAAGTCTCGCTTGCCCTCGGTCAAAAGGGCCATGCTGAACAAAGTGTAAAAACCAGAAAAGCAGGACAGGCCATGGAGACATGGGAGCCTTGCTACGCTGATGGGCGGGATGTAAATTGCCAACAGGCACTCTGGAGAACAGTACGGTGTGTCCTGAAACAAGTAATAAACACAGCGTAGAGAGCATAGGGCACTTCCACTCAAGGGCGTATAAATTGGGAAAACTAAAAATCAACAAGACACAGGCACCCTAAAGTTTACGGCTGCTCTGTTTCCAAGAACCTCCACTTCGGTACACCTTCAATATCCCAGGAAAGAGAAAAATGGATAAAGAAATGGTGGTACTTGGCACAATGGAATATCACTCAGCCATGAAATCAATGTCATAAGGCTAGTTAGCAGCATGATGAGTGGATTTAGATACGATGATTCTAAGTGAAATAAGTCACACAGAAAAAGACACTTATCCTAAGATATCGCTTATAGAGGGAATGTCAAAATCGCTACACTTGAACTGAATTACAAAACAGAACAGAGTCACACCTTTAGAAGACACACTATGGCTGCTTAACGGGAAAGGTGAGGTGGGGTGATGCATAAAACAAGGGTTTGAAATTAGCTCAGAGACCGCTCCATAAGCCAAATATGTAATAGACAAGGCCTACTCCCTGCTCAGTGAACTGGACTCAACACACCCTAGTCACCACACAAGAATATATCTGACTAGTAAGAATCTGAAAACCTATGTATCGATATCTCTCTGCAAGTGAATCAAGAGGGTGTAAAGCGGCATCAACACAGCAGGGAAAAGCAGCCAAGCCCGATTCTAAACATAAATTACGTTAAAAAACCCACAAAACAAAGACAGTGAAAGAGAGAGAAATTCTTACAAAATCCGTTCAGGGTCTATGATGCAACCTGGATTGACCATATCTAGACCCACAGCTGGATGAGACATAAGGCTGGACACTCTTGGGGCTGAGAGGATTGGTGAGGTTGGGTGAGCAAACGCAGATACTTTAAAGTAACACTGCGGGGAACACACCCCATGGGTCTCAAATCTCCAGGTACAAGGGCATCTTCCTACATCAAAACATGCATGGGAAAGCCAGAAGATGGTATGCCGTGAGATCGGGAAAGGTTTCTGAAACGCACCTCATTTCTCCTCTCCTTGTGCTCGGGTTCGCCATTCCAGCCGCTTGACTAACCATCTCCCTACTTGGAGAATCAGCACCTTTAACCTACTGTTTCGTCCAGGTTGCAATTTGTCCTGAGGATGAACGGGAAGACGGGGAACCAACGAAAGACTAGCCCTAGGTGTTGGGACAGGCACAGGTCACTCCATTTTCCCATCAGGAAGAAGAATGAACCACAGGCTCAGCCTGCCCCCCAGAACCAAAATAGGGCCTGAAGCAATCCTGCGCTTTTGCGGCCAGCTCCCAAAAAAGCGAGGAGACAAATGGAGCTCAGGGGCACTGCAATTCACAAACGTGCAGAGTTATAAATGAGAACTCTCGTCCACAAATATATTGAGGGAAGGCAACGAAGAGGATTTGAAAGCAAGGCAGATTTGCAGGAAACAGATTTCAGGAGGTAGATTCGACTCGCCTTTAAAGCACATGAAAAGCGGCAAAACGTTGACAATGATGCCCTTGGCCAAAAAGGGCGTATGCGTTTTATCCTGAATATATTCAGGAAAAAACGCATACGCGCTTTTTGGCCAACCAAGCAAGCCGGAAGGGCAAATCAGCGCTACAAAGAAGTCTCGCTTGCCCTCGTTCAAAAGGGCCATGCTGAACAAAGTGTAAAAACCAGAAAAGCAGGACAGGCCATGGAGACATGGGAGCATTGCTACGCTGATGGGCGGGATGTAAATTGCCAACAGGCACTCTGGAGAAGAGTACGGTGTGTCCTGAAACAAGTAATAAACACAGCGTAGAGAGCATAGGGCACTTCCACTCAAGGGCGTATAAATTGGGAAAACTAAAAATCAACAAGACACAGGCACCCTAAAGTTTACGGCTGCTCTGTTTCCAAGAACCTCCACTTCGGTACACCTTCAATATCCCAGGAAAGAGAAAAATGGATAAAGAAATGGTGGTACTTGGCACAATGGAATATCACTCAGCCATGAAATCAATGTCATAAGGCTAGTTAGCAGCATTATGAGTGGATGTAGGTACGATGATTCTAAGTGAAATAAGTCACACAGAAAAAGACACTTATCCTAATATATCGCTTATAGAGGGAACGTCAAAATCGCTACACTTGAACTGAATTACAAAACAGAACAGAGTCACACCTGTAGAAGACACACTATGGCTGCTTAACGGGAAAGGTGAGGTGGGGTGATGCATAAAACAAGGGTTTGAAATTAGCTCAGAGACCGCTCCATAAGCCAAATATGTAATAGACAAGGCCTACTCCCTGCTCAGTGAACTGGACTCAACACACCCTAGTCACCACACAAGAATATATCTGACTAGTAAGAATCTGAAAACCTATGTATCGATATCTCTCTGCAAGTGAATCAAGAGGGTGTAAAGCGGCATCAACACAGCAGGGAAAAGCAGCCAAGCCCGATTCTAAACATAAATTACTTTAAAAAACCCACAAAACAAAGACAGTGAAAGAGAGAGAAATTCTTACAAAATCCGTTCAGGGTCTGTGATGCAACCTGGATTGACCATATCTAGACCCACAGCTGGATGAGACATAAGGCTGGACACTCTTGGGGCTGAGAGGATTGGTGAGGTTGGGTGAGCAAACGCAGATACTTTAAAGTAACACTGCGGGGAACACACCCCATGGGTCTCAAATCTCCAGGTACAAGGGAATCTTCCTACATCAAAACATGCATGGGAAAGCCAGAAGATGGTATGCCGTGAGATCGGGAAAGGTTTCCAAAACGCACCTCATTTCTCCTCTCCTTGTGCTCGGGTTCGCCATTCCAGCCGCTTGACTAACCATCTCCCTACTTGGAGAATCAGCACCTTTAACCTACTGTTTCGTCCAGGTTGCAATTTGTCCTGAGGATGAACGGGAAGACAGGGAACCAACGAAAGACTAGCCCTAGGTATTGGGACAGGCACAGGTCACTCCATTTTCCCATCAGGAAGAAGAATGAACCACAGGCTCAGCCTGCCCCCCAGAACCAAAATAGGGCCTGAAGCAATCCTGCGCTTTTGCGGCCAGCTCCCAAAAAAGCGAGGAGACAAATGGAGCTCAGGGGCACTGCAATTCACAAACGTGCAGAGTTATAAATGAGAACTCTCGTCCACAAATATATTGAGGGAAGGCAACGAAGAGGATTTGAAAGCAAGGCAGATTTGCAGGAAACAGATTTCAGGAGGTAGATTCGACTCGCCTTTAAAGCACATGAAAAGCGGCAAAACGTTGACAATGATGCCCTTGGCCAAAAAGGGCGTATGCGTTTTTTCCTGAATATATTCAGGAAAAAACGCATACGCCCTTTTTGGCCAACCAAGCAAGCCGGAAGGGCAAATCAGCGCTACAAAGAAGTCTCGCTTGCCCTCGGTCAAAAGGGCCATGCTGAACAAACAGTAAAAACCAGAAAATCAGGACAGGCCATGGAGACATGGGAGCCTTGCTACGCTGATGGGCGGGATATAAATTGCCAACAGGCACTCTGGAGAAGAGTACGGTGTGTCCTGAAACAAGTAATAAACACAGCGTAGAGAGCATAGGGCACTTCCACTCATGGGCGTATAAATTGGGAAAACTAAAAATCAACAAGACACAGGCACCCTAAAGTTTACGGCTGCTCTGTTTCCAAGAACCTCCACTTCGGTACACCTTCAATATCCCAGGAAAGAGAAAAATGGATAAAGAAATGGTGGTACTTGGCACAATGGAATATGACTCAGCAATGAAATCAATGTCATAAGGCTAGTTAGCAGCATGATGAGTGGATTTAGATACGATGATTCTAAGTGAAATAAGTCACACAGAAAAAGACACTTATCCTAATATATCGCTTATAGAGGGAATGTCAAAATCGCTACACTTGAACTGAATTACAAATCAGAACAGAGTCACACCTTTAGAAGACACACTATGGCTGCTTAACGGGAAAGGTGAGGTGGGGTGATGCATAAAACAAGGGTTTGAAATTAGCTCAGAGACCACTCCATAAGCCAAATATGTAATAGACAAGGCCTACTCCCTGCTCAGTGAACTGGACTCAACACACCCTAGTCACCACACAAGAATATATCTGACTAGTAAGAATCTGAAAACCTATGTATCGATATCTCTCTGCAAGTGTATCAAGAGGGTGTAAAGTGGCATCAACACAGCAGGGAAAAGCAGCCAAGCCCGATTCTAAACATAAATTACTTTAAAAAACCCACAAAACAAAGACAGTGAAAGAGAGAGAAATTCTTACAAAATCCGTTCAGGGTCTATGATGCAACCTGGATTGACCATATCTAGACCCACAGCTGGATGAGACATAAGGCTGGACACTCCTGGGGCTGAGAGGATTGGTGAGGTTGGGTGAGCAAACGCAGATACTTTAAAGTAACACTGCGGGGAACACACCCCATGGGTCTCAAATCTCCAGGTACAAGGGAATCTTCCTACATCAAAACATGCATGGGAAAGCCAGAAGATGGTATGCCGTGAGATCGGGAAAGGTTTCCAAAACGCACCTCATTTCTCCTCTCCTTGTGCTCGGGTTCACCATTCCAGCCGCTTGACTAACCATCTCCCTACTTGGAGAATCAGCACCTTTAACCTACTGTTTCGTCCAGGTTGCAATTTGTCCTGAGGATGAACGGGAAGACGGGGAACCAACGAAAGACTAGCCCTAGGTGTTGGGACAGGCACAGGTCACTCCATTTTCCCATCAGGAAGAAGAATGAACCACAGGCTCAGCCTGCCCCCCAGAACCAAAATAGGGCCTGAAGCAATCCTGCGCTTTTGCGGCCAGCTCCCAAAAAAGCGAGGAGACAAATGGAGCTCAGGGGCACTGCAATTCACAAACGTGCAGAGTTATAAATGAGAACTCTCGTCCACAAATATATTGAGGGAAGGCAACGAAGAGGATTTGAAAGCAAGGCAGATTTGCAGGAAACAGATTTCAGGAGGTAGATTCGACTCGCCTTTAAAGCACATGAAAAGCGGCAAAACGTTGACAATGATGCCCTTGGCCAAAAAGGGCGTATGCGTTTTATCCTGAATATATTCAGGAAAAAACGCATACGCCCTTTTTGGCCAACCAAGCAAGCCGGAAGGGCAAATCAGCGCTACAAAGAAGTCTCGCTTGCCCTCGGTCAAAAGGGCCATGCTGAACAAAGTGTAAAAACCAGAAAAGCAGGACAGGCCATGGAGACATGGGAGCCTTGCTACGCTGATGGGCGGGATGTAAATTGCCAACAGGCACTCTGGAGAAGAGTACGGTGTGTCCTGAAACAAGTAATAAACACAGCGTAGAGAGCATAGGGCACTTCCACTCAAGGGCGTATAAATTGGGAAAACTAAAAATCAACAAGACACAGGCACCCTAAAGTTTACGGCTGCTCTGTTTCCAAGAACCTCCACTTCGGTACACCTTCAATATCCCAGGAAAGAGAAAAATGGATAAAGAAATGGTGGTACTTGGCACAATGGAATATCACTCAGCCATGAAATCAATGTCATAAGGCTAGTTAGCAGCATGATGAGTGGATTTAGATACGATGATTCTAAGTGAAATAAGTCACACAGAAAAAGACACTTATCCTAAGATATCGCTTATAGAGGGAATGTCAAAATCGCTACACTTGAACTGAATTACAAAACAGAACAGAGTCACACCTTTAGAAGACACACTATGGCTGCTTAACGGGAAAGGTGAGGTGGGGTGATGCATAAAACAAGGGTTTGAAATTAGCTCAGAGACCGCTCCATAAGCCAAATATGTAATAGACAAGGCCTACTCCCTGCTCAGTGAACTGGACTCAACACACCCTAGTCACCACACAAGAATATATCTGACTAGTAAGAATCTGAAAACCTATGTATCGATATCTCTCTGCAAGTGAAACAAGAGGGTGTAAAGCGGCATCAACACAGCAGGGAAAAGCAGCCAAGCCCGATTCTAAACATAAATTACGTTAAAAAACCCACAAAACAAAGACAGTGAAAGAGAGAGAAATTCTTACAAAATCCGTTCAGGGTCTATGATGCAACCTGGATTGACCATATCTAGACCCACAGCTGGATGAGACATAAGGCTGGACACTCTTGGGGCTGAGAGGATTGGTGAGGTTGGGTGAGCAAACGCAGATACTTTAAAGTAACACTGCGGGGAACACACCCCATGGGTCTCAAATCTCCAGGTACAAGGGCATCTTCCTACATCAAAACATGCATGGGAAAGCCAGAAGATGGTATGCCGTGAGATCGGGAAAGGTTTCTGAAACGCACCTCATTTCTCCTCTCCTTGTGCTCGGGTTCGCCATTCCAGCCGCTTGACTAACCATCTCCCTACTTGGAGAATCAGCACCTTTAACCTACTGTTTCGTCCAGGTTGCAATTTGTCCTGAGGATGAACGGGAAGACGGGGAACCAACGAAAGACTAGCCCTAGGTGTTGGGACAGGCACAGGTCACTCCATTTTCCCATCAGGAAGAAGAATGAACCACAGGCTCAGCCTGCCCCCCAGAACCAAAATAGGGCCTGAAGCAATCCTGCGCTTTTGCGGCCAGCTCCCAAAAAAGCGAGGAGACAAATGGAGCTCAGGGGCACTGCAATTCACAAACGTGCAGAGTTATAAATGAGAACTCTCGTCCACAAATATATTGAGGGAAGGCAACGAAGAGGATTTGAAAGCAAGGCAGATTTGCAGGAAACAGATTTCAGGAGGTAGATTCGACTCGCCTTTAAAGCACATGAAAAGCGGCAAAACGTTGACAATGATGCCCTTGGCCAAAAAGGGCGTATGCGTTTTATCCTGAATATATTCAGGAAAAAACGCATACGCCCTTTTTGGCCAACCAAGCAAGCCGGAAGGGCAAATCAGCGCTACAAAGAAGTCTCGCTTGCCCTCGGTCAAAAGGGCCATGCTGAACAAAGTGTAAAAACCAGAAAAGCAGGACAGGCCATGGAGACATGGGAGCCTTGCTACGCTGATGGGCGGGATATAAATTGCCAACAGGCACTCTGGAGAAGAGTACGGTGTGTCCTGAAACAAGTAATAAACACAGCGTAGAGAGCATAGGGCACTTCCACTCATGGGCGTATAAATTGGGAAAACTAAAAATCAACAAGACACAGGCACCCTAAAGTTTACGGCTGCTCTGTTTCCAAGAACCTCCACTTCGGTACACCTTCAATATCCCAGGAAAGAGAAAAATGGATAAAGAAATGGTGGTACTTGGCACAATGGAATATGACTCAGCAATGAAATCAATGTCAGAAGGCTAGTTAGCAGCATGATGAGTGGATTTAGATACGATGATTCTAAGTGAAATAAGTCACACAGAAAAAGACACTTATCCTAATATATCGCTTATAGAGGGAATGTCAAAATCGCTACACTTGAACTGAATTACAAATCAGAACAGAGTCACACCTTTAGAAGACACACTATGGCTGCTTAACGGGAAAGGTGAGGTGGGGTGATGCATAAAACAAGGGTTTGAAATTAGCTCAGAGACCACTCCATAAGCCAAATATGTAATAGACAAGGCCTACTCCCTGCTCAGTGAACTGGACTCAACACACCCTAGTCACCACACAAGAATATATCTGACTAGTAAGAATCTGAAAACCTATGTATCGATATCTCTCTGCAAGTGTATCAAGAGGGTGTAAAGTGGCATCAACACAGCAGGGAAAAGCAGCCAAGCCCGATTCTAAACATAAATTACTTTAAAAAACCCACAAAACAAAGACAGTGAAAGAGAGAGAAATTCTTACAAAATCCGTTCAGGGTCTATGATGCAACCTGGATTGACCATATCTAGACCCACAGCTGGATGAGACATAAGGCTGGACACTCCTGGGGCTGAGAGGATTGGTGAGGTTGGGTGAGCAAACGCAGATACTTTAAAGTAACACTGCGGGGAACACACCCCATGGGTCTCAAATCTCCAGGTACAAGGGAATCTTCCTACATCAAAACATGCATGGGAAAGCCAGAAGATGGTATGCCGTGAGATCGGGAAAGGTTTCCAAAACGCACCTCATTTCTCCTCTCCTTGTGCTCGGGTTCACCATTCCAGCCGCTTGACTAACCATCTCCCTACTTGGAGAATCAGCACCTTTAACCTACTGTTTCGTCCAGGTTGCAATTTGTCCTGAGGATGAACGGGAAGACGGGGAACCAACGAAAGACTAGCCCTAGGTGTTGGGACAGGCACAGGTCACTCCATTTTCCCATCAGGAAGAAGAATGAACCACAGGCTCAGCCTGCCCCCCAGAACCAAAATAGGGCCTGAAGCAATCCTGCGCTTTTGCGGCCAGCTCCCAAAAAAGCGAGGAGACAAATGGAGCTCAGGGGCACTGCAATTCACAAACGTGCAGAGTTATAAATGAGAACTCTCGTCCACAAATATATTGAGGGAAGGCAACGAAGAGGATTTGAAAGCAAGGCAGATTTGCAGGAAACAGATTTCAGGAGGTAGATTCGACTCGCCTTTAAAGCACATGAAAAGCGGCAAAACGTTGACAATGATGCCCTTGGCCAAAAAGGGCGTATGCGTTTTATCCTGAATATATTCAGGAAAAAACGCATACGCCCTTTTTGGCCAACCAAGCAAGCCGGAAGGGCAAATCAGCGCTACAAAGAAGTCTCGCTTGCCCTCGGTCAAAAGGGCCATGCTGAACAAAGTGTAAAAACCAGAAAAGCAGGACAGGCCATGGAGACATGGGAGCCTTGCTACGCTGATGGGCGGGATGTAAATTGCCAACAGGCACTCTGGAGAAGAGTACGGTGTGTCCTGAAACAAGTAATAAACACAGCGTAGAGAGCATAGGGCACTTCCACTCAAGGGCGTATAAATTGGGAAAACTAAAAATCAACAAGACACAGGCACCCTAAAGTTTACGGCTGCTCTGTTTCCAAGAACCTCCACTTCGGTACACCTTCAATATCCCAGGAAAGAGAAAAATGGATAAAGAAATGGTGGTACTTGGCACAATGGAATATCACTCAGCCATGAAATCAATGTCATAAGGCTAGTTAGCAGCATGATGAGTGGATTTAGATACGATGATTCTAAGTGAAATAAGTCACACAGAAAAAGACACTTATCCTAAGATATCGCTTATAGAGGGAATGTCAAAATCGCTACACTTGAACTGAATTACAAAACAGAACAGAGTCACACCTTTAGAAGACACACTATGGCTGCTTAACGGGAAAGGTGAGGTGGGGTGATGCATAAAACAAGGGTTTGAAATTAGCTCAGAGACCACTCCATAAGCCAAATATGTAATAGACAAGGCCTACTCCCTGCTCAGTGAACTGGACTCAACACACCCTAGTCACCACACAAGAATATATCTGACTAGTAAGAATCTGAAAACCTATGTATCGATATCTCTCTGCAAGTGTATCAAGAGGGTGTAAAGCGGCATCAACACAGCAGGGAAAAGCAGCCAAGCCCGATTCTAAACATAAATTACTTTAAAAAACCCACAAAGCAAAGACAGTGAAAGAGAGAGAAATTCTTACAAAATCCGTTCAGGGTCTATGATGCAACCTGGATTGACCATATCTAGACCCACAGCTGGATGAGACATAAGGCTGGACACTCCTGGGGCTGAGAGGATTGGTGAGGTTGGGTGAGCAAACGCAGATACTTTAAAGTAACACTGCGGGGAACACACCCCATGGGTCTCAAATCTCCAGGTACAAGGGAATCTTCCTACATCAAAACATGCATGGGAAAGCCAGAAGATGGTATGCCGTGAGATCGGGAAAGGTTTCCAAAACGCACCTCATTTCTCCTCTCCTTGTGCTCGGGTTCACCATTCCAGCCGCTTGACTAACCATCTCCCTACTTGGAGAATCAGCACCTTTAACCTACTGTTTCGTCCAGGTTGCAATTTGTCCTGAGGATGAACGGGAAGACGGGGAACCAACGAAAGACTAGCCCTAGGTGTTGGGACAGGCACAGGTCACTCCATTTTCCCATCAGGAAGAAGAATGAACCACAGGCTCAGCCTGCCCCCCAGAACCAAAATAGGGCCTGAAGCAATCCTGCGCTTTTGCGGCCAGCTCCCAAAAAAGCGAGGAGACAAATGGAGCTCAGGGGCACTGCAATTCACAAACGTGCAGAGTTATAAATGAGAACTCTCGTCCACAAATATATTGAGGGAAGGCAACGAAGAGGATTTGAAAGCAAGGCAGATTTGCAGGAAACAGATTTCAGGAGGTAGATTCGACTCGCCTTTAAAGCACATGAAAAGCGGCAAAACGTTGACAATGATGCCCTTGGCCAAAAAGGGCGTATGCGTTTTATCCTGAATATATTCAGGAAAAAACGCATACGCCCTTTTTGGCCAACCAAGCAAGCCGGAAGGGCAAATCAGCGCTACAAAGAAGTCTCGCTTGCCCTCGGTCAAAAGGGCCATGCTGAACAAAGTGTAAAAACCAGAAAAGCAGGACAGGCCATGGAGACATGGGAGCCTTGCTACGCTGATGGGCGGGATGTAAATTGCCAACAGGCACTCTGGAGAAGAGTACGGTGTGTCCTGAAACAAGTAATAAACACAGCGTAGAGAGCATAGGGCACTTCCACTCAAGGGCGTATAAATTGGGAAAACTAAAAATCAACAAGACACAGGCACCCTAAAGTTTACGGCTGCTCTGTTTCCAAGAACCTCCACTTCGGTACACCTTCAATATCCCAGGAAAGAGAAAAATGGATAAAGAAATGGTGGTACTTGGCACAATGGAATATCACTCAGCCATGAAATCAATGTCATAAGGCTAGTTAGCAGCATGATGAGTGGATTTAGATACGATGATTCTAAGTGAAATAAGTCACACAGAAAAAGACACTTATCCTAAGATATCGCTTATAGAGGGAATGTCAAAATCGCTACACTTGAACTGAATTACAAAACAGAACAGAGTCACACCTTTAGAAGACACACTATGGCTGCTTAACGGGAAAGGTGAGGTGGGGTGATGCATAAAACAAGGGTTTGAAATTAGCTCAGAGACCGCTCCATAAGCCAAATATGTAATAGACAAGGCCTACTCCCTGCTCAGTGAACTGGACTCAACACACCCTAGTCACCACACAAGAATATATCTGACTAGTAAGAATCTGAAAACCTATGTATCGATATCTCTCTGCAAGTGAAACAAGAGGGTGTAAAGCGGCATCAACACAGCAGGGAAAAGCAGCCAAGCCCGATTCTAAACATAAATTACGTTAAAAAACCAACAAAACAAAGACAGTGAAAGAGAGAGAAATTCTTACAAAATCCGTTCAGGGTCTATGATGCAACCTGGATTGACCATATCTAGACCCACAGCTGGATGAGACATAAGGCTGGACACTCTTGGGGCTGAGAGGATTGGTGAGGTTGGGTGAGCAAACGCAGATACTTTAAAGTAACACTGCGGGGAACACACCCCATGGGTCTCAAATCTCCAGGTACAAGGGCATCTTCCTACATCAAAACATGCATGGGAAAGCCAGAAGATGGTATGCCGTGAGATCGGGAAAGGTTTCTGAAACGCACCTCATTTCTCCTCTCCTTGTGCTCGGGTTCGCCATTCCAGCCGCTTGACTAACCATCTCCCTACTTGGAGAATCAGCACCTTTAACCTACTGTTTCGTCCAGGTTGCAATTTGTCCTGAGGATGAACGGGAAGACGGGGAACCAACGAAAGACTAGCCCTAGGTGTTGGGACAGGCACAGGTCACTCCATTTTCCCATCAGGAAGAAGAATGAACCACAGGCTCAGCCTGCCCCCCAGAACCAAAATAGGGCCTGAAGCAATCCTGCGCTTTTGCGGCCAGCTCCCAAAAAAGCGAGGAGACAAATGGAGCTCAGGGGCACTGCAATTCACAAACGTGCAGAGTTATAAATGAGAACTCTCGTCCACAAATATATTGAGGGAAGGCAACGAAGAGGATTTGAAAGCAAGGCAGATTTGCAGGAAACAGATTTCAGGAGGTAGATTCGACTCGCCTTTAAAGCACATGAAAAGCGGCAAAACGTTGACAATGATGCCCTTGGCCAAAAAGGGCGTATGCGTTTTATCCTGAATATATTCAGGAAAAAACGCATACGCCCTTTTTGGCCAACCAAGCAAGCCGGAAGGGCAAATCAGCGCTACAAAGAAGTCTCGCTTGCCCTCGGTCAAAAGGGCCATGCTGAACAAAGTGTAAAAACCAGAAAAGCAGGACAGGCCATGGAGACATGGGAGCCTTGCTACGCTGATGGGCGGGATGTAAATTGCCAACAGGCACTCTGGAGAAGAGTACGGTGTGTCCTGAAACAAGTAATAAACACAGCGTAGAGAGCATAGGGCACTTCCACTCAAGGGCGTATAAATTGGGAAAACTAAAAATCAACAAGACACAGGCACCCTAAAGTTTACGGCTGCTCTGTTTCCAAGAACCTCCACTTCGGTACACCTTCAATATCCCAGGAAAGAGAAAAATGGATAAAGAAATGGTGGTACTTGGCACAATGGAATATCACTCAGCCATGAAATCAATGTCATAAGGCTAGTTAGCAGCATGATGAGTGGATTTAGATACGATGATTCTAAGTGAAATAAGTCACACAGAAAAAGACACTTATCCTAAGATATCGCTTATAGAGGGAATGTCAAAATCGCTACACTTGAACTGAATTACAAAACAGAACAGAGTCACACCTTTAGAAGACACACTATGGCTGCTTAACGGGAAAGGTGAGGTGGGGTGATGCATAAAACAAGGGTTTGAAATTAGCTCAGAGACCGCTCCATAAGCCAAATATGTAATAGACAAGGCCTACTCCCTACTCAGTGAACTGGACTCAACACACCCTAGTCACCACACAAGAATATATCTGACTAGTAAGAATCTGAAAACCTATGTATCGATATCTCTCTGCAAGTGAATCAAGAGGGTGTAAAGCGGCATCAACACAGCAGGGAAAAGCAGCCAAGCCCGATTCTAAACATAAATTACTTTAAAAAACCCACAAAACAAAGACAGTGAAAGAGAGAGAAATTCTTACAAAATCCGTTCAGGGTCTATGATGCAACCTGGATTGACCATATCTAGACCCACAGCTGGATGAGACATAAGGCTGGACACTCTTGGGGCTGAGAGGATTGGTGAGGTTGGGTGAGCAAACGCAGATACTTTAAAGTAACACTGCGGGGAACACACCCCATGGGTCTCAAATCTCCAGGTACAAGGGAATCTTCCTACATCAAAACATGCATGGGAAAGCCAGAAGATGGTATGCCGTGAGATCGGGAAAGGTTTCCAAAACGCACCTCATTTCTCCTCTCCTTGTGCTCGGGTTCACCATTCCAGCCGCTTGACTAACCATCTCCCTACTTGAAGAATCAGCACCTTTAACCTACTCTTTCGTCCAGGTTGCAATTTGTCCTGAGGATGAACGGGAAGACGGGGAACCAACGAAAGACTAGCCCTAGGTGTTGGGACAGGCACAGGTCACTCCATTTTCCCATCAGGAAGAAGAATGAACCACAGGCTCAGCCTGCCCCCCAGAACCAAAATAGGGCCTGAAGCAATCCTGCGCTTTTGCGGCCAGCTCCCAAAAAAGCGAGGAGACAAATGGAGCTCAGGGGCACTGCAATTCACAAACGTGCAGAGTTATAAATGAGAACTCTCGTCCACAAATATATTGAGGGAAGGCAACGAAAAGGATTTGAAAGCAAGGCAGATTTGCAGGAAACAGATTTCTGGAGGTAGATTCGACTTGCCTTTAAAGCACATGAAAAGCGGCAAAACGTTGACAATGATGCCCTTGGCCAAAAAGGGCGTATGCGTTTTTTCCTGAATATATTCAGGAAAAAACGCATACGCCCTTTTTGGCCAACCAAGCAAGCCGGAAAGGCAAATCAGCGCTACAAAGAAGTCTCGCTTGCCCTTGGTCAAAAGGGCCATGCTGAACAAACAGTAAAAACCAGAAAAGCAGGACAGGCCATGGAGACATGGGAGCCTTGCTACGCTGATGGGCGGGATATAAATTGCCAACAGGCACTCTGGAGAAGAGTACGGTGTGTCCTGAAACAAGTAATAAACACAGCGTAGAGAGCATAGGGCACTTCCACTCATGGGCGTATAAATTGGGAAAACTAAAAATCAACAAGACACAGGCACCCTAAAGTTTACGGCTGCTCTGTTTCCAAGAACCTCCGCTTCAGAACACCTTCAATATCCCAGGAAAGAGAAAAATGGATAAAGAAATGGTGGGACTTGGCACAATGGAATATCACTCAGCCATGAAATCAATGTCATAAGGCTAGTTAGCAGCATTATGAGTGGATGTAGGTACGATGATTCTAAGTGAAATAAGTCACACAGAAAAAGACACTTATCCTAATATATCGCTTATAGAGGGAACGTCAAAATCGCTACACTTGAACTGAATTACAAAACAGAACAGAGTCACACCTGTAGAAGACACACTATGGCTGCTTAACGGGAAAGGTGAGGTGGGGTGATGCATAAAACAAGGGTTTGAAATTAGCTCAGAGACCGCTCCATAAGCCAAATATGTAATAGACAAGGCCTACTCCCTGCTCAGTGAACTGGACTCAACACACCCTAGTCACCACACAAGAATATATCTGACTAGTAAGAATCTGAAAACCTATGTATCGATATCTCTCTGCAAGTGAATCAAGGGGGTGTAAAGCGGCATCAACACAGCAGGGAAAAGCAGCCAAGCCCGATTCTAAACATAAATTACTTTAAAAAACCCACAAAACAAAGACAGTGAAAGAGAGAGAAATTCTTACAAAATCCGTTCAGGGTCTATGATGCAACCTGGATTGACCATATCTAGACCCACAGCTGGATGAGACATAAGGCTGGACACTCTTGGGGCTGAGAGGATTGGTGAGGTTGGGTGAGCAAACGCAGATACTTTAAAGTAACACTGCGGGGAACACACCCCATGGGTCTCAAATCTCCAGGTACAAGGGAATCTTCCTACATCAAAACATGCATGGGAAAGCCAGAAGATGGTATGCCGTGAGATCGGGAAAGGTTTCCAAAACGCACCTCATTTCTCCTCTCCTTGTGCTCGGGTTCACCATTCCAGCCGCTTGACTAACCATCTCCCTATTGGAGAATCAGCACCTTTAACCTACTGTTTCGTCCAGGTTGCAATTTGTCCTGAGGATGAACGGGAAGACGGGGAACCAACGAAAGACTAGCCCTAGGTATTGGGACAGGCACAGGTCACTCCATTTTCCCATCAGGAAGAAGAATGAACCACAGGCTCAGCCTGCCCCCCAGAACCAAAATAGGGCCTGAAGCAATCCTGCGCTTTTGCGGCCAGCTCCCAAAAAAGCGAGGAGACAAATGGAGCTCAGGGGCACTGCAATTCACAAACGTGCAGAGTTATAAATGAGAACTCTCGTCCACAAATATATTGAGGGAAGGCAACGAAGAGGATTTGAAAGCAAGGCAGATTTGCAGGAAACAGATTTCAGGAGGTAGATTCGACTCGCCTTTAAAGCACATGAAAAGCGGCAAAACGTTGACAATGATGCCCTTGGCCAAAAAGGGCGTATGCGTTTTTTCCTGAATATATTCAGGAAAAAACGCATACGCCCTTTTTGGCCAACCAAGCAAGCCGGAAGGGCAAATCAGCGCTACAAAGAAGTCTCGCTTGCCCTTGGTCAAAAGGGCCATGCTGAACAAACAGTAAAAACCAGAAAAGCAGGACAGGCCATGGAGACATGGGAGCCTTGCTACGCTGATGGGCGGGATATAAATTGCCAACAGGCACTCTGGAGAAGAGTACGGTGTGTCCTGAAACAAGTAATAAACACAGCGTAGAGAGCATAGGGCACTTCCACTCATGGGCGTATAAATTGGGAAAACTAAAAATCAACAAGACACAGGCACCCTAAAGTTTACGGCTGCTCTGTTTCCAAGAACCTCCGCTTCGGAACACCTTCAATATCCCAGGAAAGAGAAAAATGGATAAAGAAATGGTGGGACTTGGCACAATGGAATATCACTCAGCCATGAAATTAATGTCATAAGGCTAGTTAGCAGCATTATGAGTGGATGTAGGTACGATGATTCTAAGTGAAATAAGTCACACAGAAAAAGACACTTATCCTAATATATCGCTTATAGAGGGAACGTCAAAATCGCTACACTTGAACTGAATTACAAAACAGAACACAGTCACACCTGTAGAAGACACACTATGGCTGCTTAACGGGAAAGGTGAGGTGGGGTGATGCATAAAACAAGGGTTTGAAATTAGCTCAGAGACCGCTCCATAAGCCAAATATGTAATAGACAAGGCCTACTCCCTGCTCAGTGAACTGGACTCAACACCCCCTAGTCACCGCACAAGAATAATTCTGACTAGTACGAATCTGAAAACCTATGTATCGATATCTCTCTGCAAGTGAATCAAGAGGGTGTAAAGCGGCATCAACACAGCAGGGAAAAGCAGCCAAGCCCCATTCTAAACATAAATTACTTTAAAAAACCCACACAAAAAAAACAGTGAAAGAGAGAGAAATTCTTACAAAATCCGTTCAGGGTCTCTGATGCAACCTGGATTGACCATATCTAGACCCACAGCTGGATTAGACATAAGGCTGGACACTCTTGGGGCTCAGAGGATTGGTGAGGTTGGGTGAGCAAATGCAGATACTTTAAAGTAATACTGCGGGGTACCCACCCCATGGGTCTCAAATCTCCAGGTACAAGGGCATCTTCCTACATCAAAACATGCATGGGAAACCCAGAAGATGGTATGCCATGAGATCGGGAAAGGTTTCTAAAACGCACCTCATTTCTCCTCTCCTTGTGCTCGGGTTCGCCATTCCAGCCGCTTGACTAACCATCTCCCTACTTGGAGAATCAGCACCTTTAACCTCCTGATTGTACTGGTTGCAATTTGTCCTGAGGATGAACGGGAAGACCCGGAACCAACGAGAGACTAGCGCTAGGTGTTGGGACAGGCACAGGTCACTCCATTTTCCCATCAGGAAGAAGAATGAACCACAGGCTCAGCCTGCCCCACAGAACCAAAATAGGGCCTGAAGCAATCCTGCGCTTTTGCGGCCAGCTCCCAAAAAAGCGAGGAGACAAATGGAGCTCAGGGGCACTGCAATTCACAAACGTGCAGAGTTATAAATGAGAACTCTCGTCCACAAATATATTGAGGGAAGGCAACGAAGAGGATTTGAAAGCAAGGCAGATTTGCAGGAAACAGATTTCAGGAGGTAGATTCGACTCGCCTTTAAAGCACATGAAAAGCGGCAAAACGTTGACAATGATGCCCTTGGCCAAAAAGGGCGTATGCGTTTTTTCCTGAATATATTCAGGAAAAAACGCATACGCCCTTTTTGGCCAACCAAGCAAGCCGGAAGGGCAAATCAGCGCTACAAAGAAGTCTCGCTTGCCCTCGGTCAAAAGGGCCATGCTGAACAAACAGTAAAAACCAGAAAAGCAGGACAGGCCATGGAGACATGGGAGCCTTGCTACGCTGATGGGCGGGATATAAATTGCCAACAGGCACTCTGGAGAAGAGTACAGTGTGTCCTGAAACAAGTAATAAACACAGCGTAGAGAGCATAGGGCACTTCCACTCATGGGCGTATAAATTGGGAAAACTAAAAATCAACAAGACACAGGCACCCTAAAGTTTACGGCTGCTCTGTTTCCAAGAACCTCCGCTTTGGAACACCTTCAATATCCCAGGAAAGAGAAAAATGGATAAAGAAATGGTGGTACTTGGCACAATGGAATATGACTCAGCCATGAAATCAATGTCATAAGGCTAGTTAGCAGCATGATGAGTGGATTTAGATACGATGATTCTAAGTGAAATAAGTCACACAGAAAAAGACACTTATCCTAATATATCGCTTATAGAGGGAATGTCAAAATCGCTACACTTGAACTGAATTACAAATCAGAACAGAGTCACACCTTTAGAAGACACACTATGGCTGCTTAACGGGAAAGGTGAGGTGGGGTGATGCATAAAACAAGGGTTTGAAATTAGCTCAGAGACCACTCCATAAGCCAAATATGTAATAGACAAGGCCTACTCCCTGCTCAGTGAACTGGACTCAACACACCCTAGTCACCACACAAGAATATATCTGACTAGTAAGAATCTGAAAACCTATGTATCGATATCTCTCTGCAAGTGTATCAAGAGGGTGTAAAGTGGCATCAACACAGCAGGGAAAAGCAGCCAAGCCCGATTCTAAACATAAATCACTTTAAAAAACCCACAAAACAAAGACAGTGAAAGAGAGAGAAATTCTTACAAAATCCGTTCAGGGTCTATGATGCAACCTGGATTGACCATATCTAGACCCACAGCTGGATGAGACATAAGGCTGGACACTCTTGGGGCTGAGAGGATTGGTGAGGTTGGGTGAGCAAACGCAGATACTTTAAAGTAACACTGCGGGGAACACACCCCATGGGTCTCAAATCTCCAGGTACAAGGGAATCTTCCTACATCAAAACATGCATGGGAAAGCCAGAAGATGGTATGCCATGAGATCGGGAAAGGTTTCTAAAACGCACCTCATTTCTCCTCTCCTTGTGCTCGGGTTCGCCATTCCAGCCGCTTGACTAACCCTCTCCCTACTTGGAGAATCAGCACCTTTAACCTCCTGATTGTACAAGTTGCAATTTGTCCTGAGGATGAACGGGAAGACGCGGAACCAACGAGAGACGAGCCCTAGGTGTTGGGACAGGCATAGCTCACTCCATTTTCCCATCAGGAAGAAGAATGAACCACAGGCTCAGCCTGCCCCCCAGAACCAAAATAGGGCCTGAAGCAATCCTGCGCTTTTGCGGCCAGCTCCCAAAAAAGCGAGGAGACAAATGGAGCTCAGGGGCACTGCAATTCACAAACGTGCAGAGTTATAAATGAGAACTCTCGTCCACAAATATATTGAGGGAAGGCAACGAAGAGGATTTGAAAGCAAGGCAGATTTGCAGGAAACAGATTTCAGGAGGTAGATTCGACTCGCCTTTAAAGCACATGAAAAGCGGCAAAACGTTGACAATGATGCCCTTGGCCAAAAAGGGCGTATGCGATTTTTCCTGAATATATTCAGGAAAAAACGCATACGCCCTTTTTGGCCAACCAAGCAAGCCGGAAGGGCAAATCAGCGCTACAAAGAAGTCTCGCTTGCCCTCGGTCAAAAGGGCCATGCTGAACAAAGTGTAAAAACCAGAAAAGCAGGACAGGCCATGGAGACATGGGAGCCTTGCTACGCTGATGGGCGGGATATAAATTGCCAACAGGCACTCTGGAGAAGAGTACGGTGTGTCCTGAAACAAGTAATAAACACAGCGTAGAGAGCATAGGGCACTTCCACTCATGGGCGTATAAATTGGGAAAACTAAAAATCAACAAGACACAGGCACCCTAAAGTTTACGGCTGCTCTGTTTCCAAGAACCTCCGCTTCGGAACACCTTCAATATCCCAGGAAAGAGAAAAATGGATAAAGAAATGGTGGTACTTGGCACAATGGAATATGACTCAGCCATGAAATCAATGTCATAAGGCTAGTTAGCAGCATGATGAGTGGATTTAGATACGATGATTCTAAGTGAAATAAGTCACACAGAAAAAGACACTTATCCTAATATATCGCTTATAGAGGGAATGTCAAAATCGCTACACTTGAACTGAATTACAAATCAGAACAGAGTCACACCTTTAGAAGACACACTATGGCTGCTTAACGGGAAAGGTGAGGTCGGGTGATGCATAAAACAAGGGTTTGAAATTAGCTCAGAGACCACTCCATAAGCCAAATATGTAATAGACAAGGCCTACTCCCTGCTCAGTGAACTGGACTCAACACACCCTAGTCACCACACAAGAATATATCTGACTAGTAAGAATCTGAAAACCTATGTATCGATATCTCTCTACAAGTGTATCAAGAGGGTGTAAAGCGGCATCAACACAGCAGGGAAAAGCAGCCAAGCCCGATTCTAAACATAAATCACTTTAAAAAACCCACAAAACAAAGACAGTGAAAGAGAGAGAAATTCTTACAAAATCCGTTCAGGGTCTATGATGCAACCTGGATTGACCATATCCAGACCCACAGCTGGATGAGACATAAGGCTGGACACTCTTGGGGCTGAGAGGATTGGTGAGGTTGGGTGAGCAAACGCAGATACTTTAAAGTAACACTGCGGGGAACACACCCCATGGGTCTCAAATCTCCAGGTACAAGGGAATCTTCCTACATCAAAACATGCATGGGAAAGCCAGAAGATGGTATGCCGTGAGATCGGGAAAGGTTTCCAAAACGCACCTCATTTCTCCTCTCCTTGTGCTCGGGTTCACCATTCCAGCCGCTTGACTAACCATCTCCCTACTTGGAGAATCAGCACCTTTAACCTACTGTTTCGTCCAGGTTGCAATTTGTCCTGAGGATGAACGGGAAGACGGGGAACCAACGAAAGACTAGCCCTAGGTATTGGGACAGGCACTGGTCACTCCATTTTCCCATCAGGAAGAAGAATGAAGCACAGGCTCAGCCTGCCCCCCAGAACCAAAATAGGGCCTGAAGCAATCCTGCGCTTTTGCGGCCAGCTCCCAAAAAAGCGAGGAGACAAATGGAGCTCAGGGGCACTGCAATTCACAAACGTGCAGAGTTATAAATGAGAACTCTCGTCCACAAATATATTGAGGGAAGGCAACGAAGAGGATTTGAAAGCAAGGCAGATTTGCAGGAAACAGATTTCAGGAGGTAGATTCGACTCGCCTTTAAAGCACATGAAAAGCGGCAAAACGTTGACAATGATGCCCTTGGCCAAAAAGGGCGTATGCGTTTTTTCCTGAATATATTCAGGAAAAAACGCATACGCCCTTTTTGGCCAACCAAGCAAGCCGGAAGGGCAAATCAGCGCTACAAAGAAGTCTCGCTTGCCCTTGGTCAAAAGGGCCATGCTGAACAAACAGTAAAAACCAGAAAAGCAGGACAGGCCATGGAGACATGGGAGCCTTGCTACGCTGATGGGCGGGATATAAATTGCCAACAGGCACTCTGGAGAAGAGTACGGTGTGTCCTGAAACAAGTAATAAACACAGCGTAGAGAGCATAGGGCACTTCCACTCATGGGCGTATAAATTGGGAAAACTAAAAATCAACAAGACACAGGCACCCTAAAGTTTACGGCTGCTCTGTTTCCAAGAACCTCCGCTTCGGAACACCTTCAATATCCCAGGAAAGAGAAAAATGGATAAAGAAATGGTGGGACTTGGCACAATGGAATATCACTCAGCCATGAAATTAATGTCATAAGGCTAGTTAGCAGCATTATGAGTGGATGTAGGTACGATGATTCTAAGTGAAATAAGTCACACAGAAAAAGACACTTATCCTAATATATCGCTTATAGAGGGAACGTCAAAATCGCTACACTTGAACTGAATTACAAAACAGAACACAGTCACACCTGTAGAAGACACACTATGGCTGCTTAACGGGAAAGGTGAGGTGGGGTGATGCATAAAACAAGGGTTTGAAATTAGCTCAGAGACCGCTCCATAAGCCAAATATGTAATAGACAAGGCCTACTCCCTGCTCAGTGAACTGGACTCAACACCCCCTAGTCACCGCACAAGAATAATTCTGACTAGTACGAATCTGAAAACCTATGTATCGATATCTCTCTGCAAGTGAATCAAGAGGGTGTAAAGCGGCATCAACACAGCAGGGAAAAGCAGCCAAGCCCGATTCTAAACATAAATTACTTTAAAAAACCCACAAAACAAAGACAGTGAAAGAGAGAGAAATTCTTACAAAATCCGTTCAGGGTCTATGATGCAACCTGGATTGACCATATCTAGACCCACAGCTGGATGAGACATAAGGCTGGACACTCTTGGGGCTGAGAGGATTGGTGAGGTTGGGTGAGCAAACGCAGATACTTTAAAGTAACACTGCGGGGAACACACCCCATGGGTCTCAAATCTCCAGGTACAAGGGAATCTTCCTACATCAAAACATGCATGGGAAAGCCAGAAGATGGTATGCCATGAGATCGGGAAAGGTTTCTAAAACGCACCTCATTTCTCCTCTCCTTGTGCTCGGGTTCGCCATTCCAGCCGCTTGACTAACCCTCTCCCTACTTGGAGAATCAGCACCTTTAACCTCCTGATTGTACAAGTTGCAATTTGTCCTGAGGATGAACGGGAAGACGCGGAACCAACGAGAGACGAGCCCTAGGTGTTGGGACAGGCATAGCTCACTCCATTTTCCCATCAGGAAGAAGAATGAACCACAGGCTCAGCCTGCCCCCCAGAACCAAAATAGGGCCTGAAGCAATCCTGCGCTTTTGCGGCCAGCTCCCAAAAAAGCGAGGAGACAAATGGAGCTCAGGGGCACTGCAATTCACAAACGTGCAGAGTTATAAATGAGAACTCTCGTCCACAAATATATTGAGGGAAGGCAACGAAGAGGATTTGAAAGCAAGGCAGATTTGCAGGAAACAGATTTCAGGAGGTAGATTCGACTCGCCTTTAAAGCACATGAAAAGCGGCAAAACGTTGACAATGATGCCCTTGGCCAAAAAGGGCGTATGCGATTTTTCCTGAATATATTCAGGAAAAAACGCATACGCCCTTTTTGGCCAACCAAGCAAGCCGGAAGGGCAAATCAGCGCTACAAAGAAGTCTCGCTTGCCCTCGGTCAAAAGGGCCATGCTGAACAAAGTGTAAAAACCAGAAAAGCAGGACAGGCCATGGAGACATGGGAGCCTTGCTACGCTGATGGGCGGGATATAAATTGCCAACAGGCACTCTGGAGAAGAGTACGGTGTGTCCTGAAACAAGTAATAAACACAGCGTAGAGAGCATAGGGCACTTCCACTCATGGGCGTATAAATTGGGAAAACTAAAAATCAACAAGACACAGGCACCCTAAAGTTTACGGCTGCTCTGTTTCCAAGAACCTCCGCTTTGGAACACCTTCAATATCCCAGGAAAGAGAAAAATGGATAAAGAAATGGTGGTACTTGGCACAATGGAATATGACTCAGCCATGAAATCAATGTCATAAGGCTAGTTAGCAGCATGATGAGTGGATTTAGATACGATGATTCTAAGTGAAATAAGTCACACAGAAAAAGACACTTATCCTAATATATCGCTTATAGAGGGAATGTCAAAATCGCTACACTTGAACTGAATTACAAATCAGAACAGAGTCACACCTTTAGAAGACACACTATGGCTGCTTAACGGGAAAGGTGAGGTGGGGTGATGCATAAAACAAGGGTTTGAAATTAGCTCAGAGACCACTCCATAAGCCAAATATGTAATAGACAAGGCCTACTCCCTGCTCAGTGAACTGGACTCAACACACCCTAGTCACCACACAAGAATATATCTGACTAGTAAGAATCTGAAAACCTATGTATCGATATCTCTCTGCAAGTGTATCAAGAGGGTGTAAAGCGGCATCAACACAGCAGGGAAAAGCAGCCAAGCCCGATTCTAAACATAAATCACTTTAAAAAACCCACAAAACAAAGACAGTGAAAGAGAGAGAAATTCTTACAAAATCCGTTCAGGGTCTATGATGCAACCTGGATTGACCATATCTAGACCCACAGCTGGATGAGACATAAGGCTGGACACTCTTGGGGCTGAGAGGATTGGTGAGGTTGGGTGAGCAAACGCAGATACTTTAAAGTAACACTGCAGGGAACACACCCCATGGGTCTCAAATCTCCAGGTACAAGGGAATCTTCCTACATCAAAACATGCATGGGAAAGCCAGAAGATGGTATGCCGTGAGATCGGGAAAGGTTTCCAAAACGCACCTCATTTCTCCTCTCCTTGTGCTCGGGTTCACCATTCCAGCCGCTTGACTAACCATCTCCCTACTTGGAGAATCAGCACCTTTAACCTACTGTTTCGTCCAGGTTGCAATTTGTCCTGAGGATGAACGGGAAGACGGGGAACCAACGAAAGACTAGCCCTAGGTATTGGGACAGGCACAGGTCACTCCATTTTCCCATCAGGAAGAAGAATGAACCACAGGCTCAGCCTGCCCCCCAGAACCAAAATAGGGCCTGAAGCAATCCTGCGCTTTTGCGGCCAGCTCCCAAAAAAGCGAGGAGACAAATGGAGCTCAGGGGCACTGCAATTCACAAACGTGCAGAGTTATAAATGAGAACTCTCGTCCACAAATATATTGAGGGAAGGCAACGAAGAGGATTTGAAAGCAAGGCAGATTTGCAGGAAACAGATTTCAGGAGGTAGATTCGACTCGCCTTTAAAGCACATGAAAAGCGGCAAAACGTTGACAATGATGCCCTTGGCCAAAAAGGGCGTATGCGTTTTTTCCTGAATATATTCAGGAAAAAACGCATACGCCCTTTTTGGCCAACCAAGCAAGCCGGAAGGGCAAATCAGCGCTACAAAGAAGTCTCGCTTGCCCTTGGTCAAAAGGGCCATGCTGAACAAACAGTAAAAACCAGAAAAGCAGGACAGGCCATGGAGACATGGGAGCCTTGCTACGCTGATGGGCGGGATATAAATTGCCAACAGGCACTCTGGAGAAGAGTACGGTGTGTCCTGAAACAAGTAATAAACACAGCGTAGAGAGCATAGGGCACTTCCACTCATGGGCGTATAAATTGGGAAAACTAAAAATCAACAAGACACAGGCACCCTAAAGTTTACGGCTGCTCTGTTTCCAAGAACCTCCGCTTCGGAACACCTTCAATATCCCAGGAAAGAGAAAAATGGATAAAGAAATGGTGGGACTTGGCACAATGGAATATCACTCAGCCATGAAATTAATGTCATAAGGCTAGTTAGCAGCATTATGAGTGGATGTAGGTACGATGATTCTAAGTGAAATAAGTCACACAGAAAAAGACACTTATCCTAATATATCGCTTATAGAGGGAACGTCAAAATCGCTACACTTGAACTGAATTACAAAACAGAACACAGTCACACCTGTAGAAGACACACTATGGCTGCTTAACGGGAAAGGTGAGGTGGGGTGATGCATAAAACAAGGGTTTGAAATTAGCTCAGAGACTGCTCCATAAGCCAAATATGTAATAGACAAGGCCTACTCCCTGCTCAGTGAACTGGACTCAACACCCCCTAGTCACCGCACAAGAATAATTCTGACTAGTACGAATCTGAAAACCTATGTATCGATATCTCTCTGCAAGTGAATCAAGAGGGTGTAAAGCGGCATCAACACAGCAGGGAAAAGCAGCCAAGCCCCATTCTAAACATAAATTACTTTAAAAAACCCACACAAAAAAAACAGTGAAAGAGAGAGAAATTCTTACAAAATCCGTTCAGGGTCTCTGATGCAACCTGGATTGACCATATCTAGACCCACAGCTGGATTAGACATAAGGCTGGACACTCTTGGGGCTCAGAGGATTGGTGAGGTTGGGTGAGCAAATGCAGATACTTTAAAGTAATACTGCGGGGTACCCACCCCATGGGTCTCAAATCTCCAGGTACAAGGGCATCTTCCTACATCAAAACATGCATGGGAAACCCAGAAGATGGTATGCCATGAGATCGGGAAAGGTTTCTAAAACGCACCTCATTTCTCCTCTCCTTGTGCTCGGGTTCGCCATTCCAGCCGCTTGACTAACCATCTCCCTACTTGGAGAATCAGCACCTTTAACCTCCTGATTGTACTGGTTGCAATTTGTCCTGAGGATGAACGGGAAGACCCGGAACCAACGAGAGACTAGCGCTAGGTGTTGGGACAGGCACAGGTCACTCCATTTTCCCATCAGGAAGAAGAATGAACCACAGGCTCAGCCTGCCCCACAGAACCAAAATAGGGCCTGAAGCAATCCTGCGCTTTTGCGGCCAGCTCCCAAAAAAGCGAGGAGACAAATGGAGCTCAGGGGCACTGCAATTCACAAACGTGCAGAGTTATAAATGAGAACTCTCGTCCACAAATATATTGAGGGAAGGCAACGAAGAGGATTTGAAAGCAAGGCAGATTTGCAGGAAACAGATTTCAGGAGGTAGATTCGACTCGCCTTTAAAGCACATGAAAAGCGGCAAAACGTTGACAATGATGCCCTTGGCCAAAAAGGGCGTATGCGTTTTTTCCTGAATATATTCAGGAAAAAACGCATACGCCCTTTTTGGCCAACCAAGCAAGCCGGAAGGGCAAATCAGCGCTACAAAGAAGTCTCGCTTGCCCTCGGTCAAAAGGGCCATGCTGAACAAACAGTAAAAACCAGAAAAGCAGGACAGGCCATGGAGACATGGGAGCCTTGCTACGCTGATGGGCGGGATATAAATTGCCAACAGGCACTCTGGAGAAGAGTACGGTGTGTCCTGAAACAAGTAATAAACACAGCGTAGAGAGCATAGGGCACTTCCACTCATGGGCGTATAAATTGGGAAAACTAAAAATCAACAAGACACAGGCACCCTAAAGTTTACGGCTGCTCTGTTTCCAAGAACCTCCGCTTTGGAACACCTTCAATATCCCAGGAAAGAGAAAAATGGATAAAGAAATGGTGGTACTTGGCACAATGGAATATGACTCAGCCATGAAATCAATGTCATAAGGCTAGTTAGCAGCATGATGAGTGGATTTAGATACGATGATTCTAAGTGAAATAAGTCACACAGAAAAAGACACTTATCCTAATATATCGCTTATAGAGGGAATGTCAAAATCGCTACACTTGAACTGAATTACAAATCAGAACAGAGTCACACCTTTAGAAGACACACTATGGCTGCTTAACGGGAAAGGTGAGGTGGGGTGATGCATAAAACAAGGGTTTGAAATTAGCTCAGAGACCACTCCATAAGCCAAATATGTAATAGACAAGGCCTACTCCCTGCTCAGTGAACTGGACTCAACACACCCTAGTCACCACACAAGAATATATCTGACTAGTAAGAATCTGAAAACCTATGTATCGATATCTCTCTGCAAGTGTATCAAGAGGGTGTAAAGTGGCATCAACACAGCAGGGAAAAGCAGCCAAGCCCGATTCTAAACATAAATCACTTTAAAAAACCCACAAAACAAAGACAGTGAAAGAGAGAGAAATTCTTACAAAATCCGTTCAGGGTCTATGATGCAACCTGGATTGACCATATCTAGACCCACAGCTGGATGAGACATAAGGCTGGACACTCTTGGGGCTGAGAGGATTGGTGAGGTTGGGTGAGCAAACGCAGATACTTTAAAGTAACACTGCGGGGAACACACCCCATGGGTCTCAAATCTCCAGGTACAAGGGAATCTTCCTACATCAAAACATGCATGGGAAAGCCAGAAGATGGTATGCCATGAGATCGGGAAAGGTTTCTAAAACGCACCTCATTTCTCCTCTCCTTGTGCTCGGGTTCGCCATTCCAGCCGCTTGACTAACCCTCTCCCTACTTGGAGAATCAGCACCTTTAACCTCCTGATTGTACAAGTTGCAATTTGTCCTGAGGATGAACGGGAAGACGCGGAACCAACGAGAGACGAGCCCTAGGTGTTGGGACAGGCATAGCTCACTCCATTTTCCCATCAGGAAGAAGAATGAACCACAGGCTCAGCCTGCCCCCCAGAACCAAAATAGGGCCTGAAGCAATCCTGCGCTTTTGCGGCCAGCTCCCAAAAAAGCGAGGAGACAAATGGAGCTCAGGGGCACTGCAATTCACAAACGTGCAGAGTTATAAATGAGAACTCTCGTCCACAAATATATTGAGGGAAGGCAACGAAGAGGATTTGAAAGCAAGGCAGATTTGCAGGAAACAGATTTCAGGAGGTAGATTCGACTCGCCTTTAAAGCACATGAAAAGCGGCAAAACGTTGACAATGATGCCCTTGGCCAAAAAGGGCGTATGCGATTTTTCCTGAATATATTCAGGAAAAAACGCATACGCCCTTTTTGGCCAACCAAGCAAGCCGGAAGGGCAAATCAGCGCTACAAAGAAGTCTCGCTTGCCCTCGGTCAAAAGGGCCATGCTGAACAAAGTGTAAAAACCAGAAAAGCAGGACAGGCCATGGAGACATGGGAGCCTTGCTACGCTGATGGGCGGGATATAAATTGCCAACAGGCACTCTGGAGAAGAGTACGGTGTGTCCTGAAACAAGTAATAAACACAGCGTAGAGAGCATAGGGCACTTCCACTCATGGGCGTATAAATTGGGAAAACTAAAAATCAACAAGACACAGGCACCCTAAAGTTTACGGCTGCTCTGTTTCCAAGAACCTCCGCTTTGGAACACCTTCAATATCCCAGGAAAGAGAAAAATGGATAAAGAAATGGTGGTACTTGGCACAATGGAATATGACTCAGCCATGAAATCAATGTCATAAGGCTAGTTAGCAGCATGATGAGTGGATTTAGATACGATGATTCTAAGTGAAATAAGTCACACAGAAAAAGACACTTATCCTAATATATCGCTTATAGAGGGAATGTCAAAATCGCTACACTTGAACTGAATTACAAATCAGAACAGAGTCACACCTTTAGAAGACACACTATGGCTGCTTAACGGGAAAGGTGAGGTGGGGTGATGCATAAAACAAGGGTTTGAAATTAGCTCAGAGACCACTCCATAAGCCAAATATGTAATAGACAAGGCCTACTCCCTGCTCAGTGAACTGGACTCAACACACCCTAGTCACCACACAAGAATATATCTGACTAGTAAGAATCTGAAAACCTATGTATCGATATCTCTCTGCAAGTGTATCAAGAGGGTGTAAAGCGGCATCAACACAGCAGGGAAAAGCAGCCAAGCCCGATTCTAAACATAAATCACTTTAAAAAACCCACAAAACAAAGACAGTGAAAGAGAGAGAAATTCTTACAAAATCCGGTCAGGGTCTATGATGCAACCTGGATTGACCATATCTAGACCCACAGCTGGATGAGACATAAGGCTGGACACTCTTGGGGCTGAGAGGATTGGTGAGGTTGGGTGAGCAAACGCAGATACTTTAAAGTAACACTGCGGGGAACACACCCCATGGGTCTCAAATCTCCAGGTACAAGGGAATCTTCCTACATCAAAACATGCATGGGAAAGCCAGAAGATGGTATGCCGTGAGATCGGGAAAGGTTTCCAAAACGCACCTCATTTCTCCTCTCCTTGTGCTCGGGTTCACCATTCCAGCCGCTTGACTAACCATCTCCCTACTTGGAGAATCAGCACCTTTAACCTACTGTTTCGTCCAGGTTGCAATTTGTCCTGAGGATGAACGGGAAGACGGGGAACCAACGAAAGACTAGCCCTAGGTATTGGGACAGGCACAGGTCACTCCATTTTCCCATCAGGAAGAAGAATGAACCACAGGCTCAGCCTGCCCCCCAGAACCAAAATAGGGCCTGAAGCAATCCTGCGCTTTTGCGGCCAGCTCCCAAAAAAGCGAGGAGACAAATGGAGCTCAGGGGCACTGCAATTCACAAACGTGCAGAGTTATAAATGAGAACTCTCGTCCACAAATATATTGAGGGAAGGCAACGAAGAGGATTTGAAAGCAAGGCAGATTTGCAGGAAACAGATTTCAGGAGGTAGATTCGACTCGCCTTTAAAGCACATGAAAAGCGGCAAAACGTTGACAATGATGCCCTTGGCCAAAAAGGGCGTATGCGTTTTTTCCTGAATATATTCAGGAAAAAACGCATACGCCCTTTTTGGCCAACCAAGCAAGCCGGAAGGGCAAATCAGCGCTACAAAGAAGTCTCGCTTGCCCTTGGTCAAAAGGGCCATGCTGAACAAACAGTAAAAACCAGAAAAGCAGGACAGGCCATGGAGACATGGGAGCCTTGCTACGCTGATGGGCGGGATATAAATTGCCAACAGGCACTCTGGAGAAGAGTACGGTGTGTCCTGAAACAAGTAATAAACACAGCGTAGAGAGCATAGGGCACTTCCACTCATGGGCGTATAAATTGGGAAAACTAAAAATCAACAAGACACAGGCACCCTAAAGTTTACGGCTGCTCTGTTTCCAAGAACCTCCGCTTCGGAACACCTTCAATATCCCAGGAAAGAGAAAAATGGATAAAGAAATGGTGGGACTTGGCACAATGGAATATCACTCAGCCATGAAATTAATGTCATAAGGCTAGTTAGCAGCATTATGAGTGGATGTAGGTACGATGATTCTAAGTGAAATAAGTCACACAGAAAAAGACACTTATCCTAATATATCGCTTATAGAGGGAACGTCAAAATCGCTACACTTGAACTGAATTACAAAACAGAACACAGTCACACCTGTAGAAGACACACTATGGCTGCTTAACGGGAAAGGTGAGGTGGGGTGATGCATAAAACAAGGGTTTGAAATTAGCTCAGAGACCGCTCCATAAGCCAAATATGTAATAGACAAGGCCTACTCCCTGCTCAGTGAACTGGACTCAACACCCCCTAGTCACCGCACAAGAATAATTCTGACTAGTACGAATCTGAAAACCTATGTATCGATATCTCTCTGCAAGTGAATCAAGAGGGTGTAAAGCGGCATCAACACAGCAGGGAAAAGCAGCCAAGCCCCATTCTAAACATAAATTACTTTAAAAAACCCACACAAAAAAAACAGTGAAAGAGAGAGAAATTCTTACAAAATCCGTTCAGGGTCTCTGATGCAACCTGGATTGACCATATCTAGACCCACAGCTGGATTAGACATAAGGCTGGACACTCTTGGGGCTCAGAGGATTGGTGAGGTTGGGTGAGCAAATGCAGATACTTTAAAGTAATACTGCGGGGTACCCACCCCATGGGTCTCAAATCTCCAGGTACAAGGGCATCTTCCTACATCAAAACATGCATGGGAAACCCAGAAGATGGTATGCCATGAGATCGGGAAAGGTTTCTAAAACGCACCTCATTTCTCCTCTCCTTGTGCTCGGGTTCGCCATTCCAGCCGCTTGACTAACCATCTCCCTACTTGGAGAATCAGCACCTTTAACCTCCTGATTGTACTGGTTGCAATTTGTCCTGAGGATGAACGGGAAGACCCGGAACCAACGAGAGACTAGCGCTAGGTGTTGGGACAGGCACAGGTCACTCCATTTTCCCATCAGGAAGAAGAATGAACCACAGGCTCAGCCTGCCCCACAGAACCAAAATAGGGCCTGAAGCAATCCTGCGCTTTTGCGGCCAGCTCCCAAAAAAGCGAGGAGACAAATGGAGCTCAGGGGCACTGCAATTCACAAACGTGCAGAGTTATAAATGAGAACTCTCGTCCACAAATATATTGAGGGAAGGCAACGAAGAGGATTTGAAAGCAAGGCAGATTTGCAGGAAACAGATTTCAGGAGGTAGATTCGACTCGCCTTTAAAGTACATGAAAAGCGGCAAAACGTTGACAATGATGCCCTTGGCCAAAAAGGGCGTATGCGTTTTTTCCTGAATATATTCAGGAAAAAACGCATACGCCCTTTTTGGCCAACCAAGCAAGCCGGAAGGGCAAATCAGCGCTACAAAGAAGTCTCGCTTGCCCTCGGTCAAAAGGGCCATGCTGAACAAACAGTAAAAACCAGAAAAGCAGGACAGGCCATGGAGACATGGGAGCCTTGCTACGCTGATGGGCGGGATATAAATTGCCAACAGGCACTCTGGAGAAGAGTACAGTGTGTCCTGAAACAAGTAATAAACACAGCGTAGAGAGCATAGGGCACTTCCACTCATGGGCGTATAAATTGGGAAAACTAAAAATCAACAAGACACAGGCACCCTAAAGTTTACGGCTGCTCTGTTTCCAAGAACCTCCGCTTTGGAACACCTTCAATATCCCAGGAAAGAGAAAAATGGATAAAGAAATGGTGGTACTTGGCACAATGGAATATGACTCAGCCATGAAATCAATGTCATAAGGCTAGTTAGCAGCATGATGAGTGGATTTAGATACGATGATTCTAAGTGAAATAAGTCACACAGAAAAAGACACTTATCCTAATATATCGCTTATAGAGGGAATGTCAAAATCGCTACACTTGAACTGAATTACAAATCAGAACAGAGTCACACCTTTAGAAGACACACTATGGCTGCTTAACGGGAAAGGTGAGGTGGGGTGATGCATAAAACAAGGGTTTGAAATTAGCTCAGAGACCACTCCATAAGCCAAATATGTAATAGACAAGGCCTACTCCCTGCTCAGTGAACTGGACTCAACACACCCTAGTCACCACACAAGAATATATCTGACTAGTAAGAATCTGAAAACCTATGTATCGATATCTCTCTGCAAGTGTATCAAGAGGGTGTAAAGTGGCATCAACACAGCAGGGAAAAGCAGCCAAGCCCGATTCTAAACATAAATCACTTTAAAAAACCCACAAAACAAAGACAGTGAAAGAGAGAGAAATTCTTACAAAATCCGTTCAGGGTCTATGATGCAACCTGGATTGACCATATCTAGACCCACAGCTGGATGAGACATAAGGCTGGACACTCTTGGGGCTGAGAGGATTGGTGAGGTTGGGTGAGCAAACGCAGATACTTTAAAGTAACACTGCGGGGAACACACCCCATGGGTCTCAAATCTCCAGGTACAAGGGAATCTTCCTACATCAAAACATGCATGGGAAACCCAGAAGATGGTATGCCGTGAGATCGGGAAAGGTTTCCAAAACGCACCTCATTTCTCCTCTCCTTGTGCTCGGGTTCACCATTCCAGCCGCTTGACTAACCATCTCCCTACTTGGAGAATCAGCACCTTTAACCTACTGTTTCGTCCAGGTTGCAATTTGTCCTGAGGATGAACGGGAAGACGGGGAACCAACGAAAGACTAGCCCTAGGTATTGGGACAGGCACTGGTCACTCCATTTTCCCATCAGGAAGAAGAATGAACCACAGGCTCAGCCTGCCCCCCAGAACCAAAATAGGGCCTGAAGCAATCCTGCGCTTTTGCGGCCAGCTCCCAAAAAAGCGAGGAGACAAATGGAGCTCAGGGGCACTGCAATTCACAAACGTGCAGAGTTATAAATGAGAACTCTCGTCCACAAATATATTGAGGGAAGGCAACGAAGAGGATTTGAAAGCAAGGCAGATTTGCAGGAAACAGATTTCAGGAGGTAGATTCGACTCGCCTTTAAAGCACATGAAAAGCGGCAAAACGTTGACAATGATGCCCTTGGCAAAAAAGGGCGTATGCGTTTTTTCCTGAATATATTCAGGAAAAAACGCATACGCCCTTTTTGGCCAACCAAGCAAGCCGGAAGGGCAAATCAGCGCTACAAAGAAGTCTCGCTTGCCCTTGGTCAAAAGGGCCATGCTGAACAAACAGTAAAAACCAGAAAAGCAGGACAGGCCATGGAGACATGGGAGCCTTGCTACGCTGATGGGCGGGATATAAATTGCCAACAGGCACTCTGGAGAAGAGTACGGTGTGTCCTGAAACAAGTAATAAACACAGCGTAGAGAGCATAGGGCACTTCCACTCATGGGCGTATAAATTGGGAAAACTAAAAATCAACAAGACACAGGCACCCTAAAGTTTACGGCTGCTCTGTTTCCAAGAACCTCCGCTTCGGAACACCTTCAATATCCCAGGAAAGAGAAAAATGGATAAAGAAATGGTGGGACTTGGCACAATGGAATATCACTCAGCCATGAAATTAATGTCATAAGGCTAGTTAGCAGCATTATGAGTGGATGTAGGTACGATGATTCTAAGTGAAATAAGTCACACAGAAAAAGACACTTATCCTAATATATCGCTTATAGAGGGAACGTCAAAATCGCTACACTTGAACTGAATTACAAAACAGAACACAGTCACACCTGTAGAAGACACACTATGGCTGCTTAACGGGAAAGGTGAGGTGGGGTGATGCATAAAACAAGGGTTTGAAATTAGCTCAGAGACCGCTCCATAAGCCAAATATGTAATAGACAAGGCCTACTCCCTGCTCAGTGAACTGGACTCAACACCCCCTAGTCACCGCACAAGAATAATTCTGACTAGTACGAATCTGAAAACCTATGTATCGATATCTCTCTGCAAGTGAATCAAGAGGGTGTAAAGCGGCATCAACACAGCAGGGAAAAGCAGCCAAGCCCGATTCTAAACATAAATTACTTTAAAAAACCCACAAAACAAAGACAGTGAAAGAGAGAGAAATTCTTACAAAATCCGTTCAGGGTCTATGATGCAACCTGGATTGACCATATCTAGACCCACAGCTGGATGAGACATAAGGCTGGACACTCTTGGGGCTGAGAGGATTGGTGAGGTTGGGTGAGCAAACGCAGATACTTTAAAGTAACACTGCGGGGAACACACCCCATGGGTCTCAAATCTCCAGGTACAAGGGAATCTTCCTACATCAAAACATGCATGGGAAACCCAGAAGATGGTATGCCATGAGATCGGGAAAGGTTTCTAAAACGCACCTCATTTCTCCTCTCCTTGTGCTCGGGTTCGCCATTCCAGCCGCTTGACTAACCCTCTCCCTACTTGGAGAATCAGCACCTTTAACCTCCTGATTGTACAAGTTGCAATTTGTCCTGAGGATGAACGGGAAGACGCGGAACCAACGAGAGACGAGCCCTAGGTGTTGGGACAGGCATAGCTCACTCCATTTTCCCATCAGGAAGAAGAATGAACCACAGGCTCAGCCTGCCCCCCAGAACCAAAATAGGGCCTGAAGCAATCCTGCGCTTTTGCGGCCAGCTCCCAAAAAAGCGAGGAGACAAATGGAGCTCAGGGGCACTGCAATTCACAAACGTGCAGAGTTATAAATGAGAACTCTCGTCCACAAATATATTGAGGGAAGGCAACGAAGAGGATTTGAAAGCAAGGCAGATTTGCAGGAAACAGATTTCAGGAGGTAGATTCGACTCGCCTTTAAAGCACATGAAAAGCGGCAAAACGTTGACAATGATGCCCTTGGCCAAAAAGGGCGTATGCGATTTTTCCTGAATATATTCAGGAAAAAACGCATACGCCCTTTTTGGCCAACCAAGCAAGCCGGAAGGGCAAATCAGCGCTACAAAGAAGTCTCGCTTGCCCTCGGTCAAAAGGGCCATGCTGAACAAAGTGTAAAAACCAGAAAAGCAGGACAGGCCATGGAGACATGGGAGCCTTGCTACGCTGATGGGAGGGATGTAAATTGCCAACAGGCACTCTGGAGAAGAGTACAGTGTGTCCTGAAACAAGTAATAAACACAGCGTAGAGAGCATAGGGCACTTCCACTCAAGGGCGTATAAATTGGGAAAACTAAAAATCAACAAGACACAGGCACCCTAAAGTTTACGGCTGCTCTGTTTCCAAGAACCTCCACTTCGGTACACCTTCAATATCCCAGGAAAGAGAAAAATGGATAAAGAAATGGTGGTACTTGGCACAATGGAATATCACTCAGCCATGAAATCAATGTCATAAGGCTAGTTAGCAGCATGATGAGTGTAATTAGATACGATGATTCTAAGTGAAATAAGTCACACAGAAAAAGACACTTATCCTAAGATATCGCTTATAGAGGGAATGTCAAAATCGCTACACTTGAACTGAATTACAAAACAGAACAGAGTCACACCTTTAGAAGACACACTATGGCTGCTTAACGGGAAAGGTGAGGTGGGGTGATGCATAAAACAAGGGTTTGAAATTAGCTCAGAGACCGCTCCATAAGCCAAATATGTAATAGACAAGGCCTACTCCCTGCTCAGTGAACTGGACTCAACACCCCCTAGTCACCGCACAAGAATAATTCTGACTAGTACGAATCTGAAAACCTATGTATCGATATCTCTCTGCAAGTGAATCAAGAGGGTGTAAAGCGGCATCAACACAGCAGGGAAAAGCAGCCAAGCCCGATTCTAAACATAAATTACTTTAAAAAACCCACAAAACAAAGACAGTGAAAGAGAGAGAAATTCTTACAAAATCCGTTCTGGGTCTATGATGCAACCTGGATTGACCATATCTAGACCCACAGCTGGATGAGACATAAGGCTGGACACTCTTGGGGCTGAGAGGATTGGTGAGGTTGGGTGAGCAAACGCAGATACTTTAAAGTAACACTGCGGGGAACACACCCCATGGGTCTCAAATCTCCAGGTACAAGGGAATCTTCCTACATCAAAACATGCATGGGAAACCCAGAAGATGGTATGCCATGAGATCGGGAAAGGTTTCTAAAACGCACCTCATTTCTCCTCTCCTTGTGCTCGGGTTCGCCATTCCAGCCGCTTGACTAACCCTCTCCCTACTTGGAGAATCAGCACCTTTAACCTCCTGATTGTACAAGTTGCAATTTGTCCTGAGGATGAACGGGAAGACGCGGAACCAACGAGAGACGAGCCCTAGGTGTTGGGACAGGCATAGCTCACTCCATTTTCCCATCAGGAAGAAGAATGAACCACAGGCTCAGCCTGCCCCCCAGAACCAAAATAGGGCCTGAAGCAATCCTGCGCTTTTGCGGCCAGCTCCCAAAAAAGCGAGGAGACAAATGGAGCTCAGGGGCACTGCAATTCACAAACGTGCAGAGTTATAAATGAGAACTCTCGTCCACAAATATATTGAGGGAAGGCAACGAAGAGGATTTGAAAGCAAGGCAGATTTGCAGGAAACAGATTTCAGGAGGTAGATTCGACTCGCCTTTAAAGCACATGAAAAGCGGCAAAACGTTGACAATGATGCCCTTGGCCAAAAAGGGCGTATGCGATTTTTCCTGAATATATTCAGGAAAAAACGCATACGCCCTTTTTGGCCAACCAAGCAAGCCGGAAGGGCAAATCAGCGCTACAAAGAAGTCTCGCTTGCCCTCGGTCAAAAGGGCCATGCTGAACAAAGTGTAAAAACCAGAAAAGCAGGACAGGCCATGGAGACATGGGAGCCTTGCTACGCTGATGGGAGGGATGTAAATTGCCAACAGGCACTCTGGAGAAGAGTACGGTGTGTCCTGAAACAAGTAATAAACACAGCGTAGAGAGCATAGGGCACTTCCACTCAAGGGCGTATAAATTGGGAAAACTAAAAATCAACAAGACACAGGCACCCTAAAGTTTACGGCTGCTCTGTTTCCAAGAACCTCCACTTCGGTACACCTTCAATATCCCAGGAAAGAGAAAAATGGATAAAGAAATGGTGGTACTTGGCACAATGGAATATCACTCAGCCATGAAATCAATGTCATAAGGCTAGTTAGCAGCATGATGAGTGGATTTAGGTACGATGATTCTAAGTGAAATAAGTCACACAGAAAAAGACACTTATCCTAAGATATCGCTTATAGAGGGAATGTCAAAATCGCTACACTTGAACTGAATTACAAAACAGAACAGAGTCACACCTTTAGAAGACACACTATGGCTGCTTAACGGGAAAGGTGAGGTGGGGTGATGCATAAAACAAGGGTTTGAAATTAGCTCAGAGACCGCTCCATAAGCCAAATATGTAATAGACAAGGCCTACTCCCTGCTCAGTGAACTGGACTCAACACACCCTAGTCACCACACAAGAATATATCTGACTAGTAAGAATCTGAAAACCTATGTATCGATATCTCTCTGCAAGTGAATCAAGGGGGTGTAAAGCGGCATCAACACAGCAGGGAAAAGCAGCCAAGCCCGATTCTAAACATAAATTACTTTAAAAAACCCACAAAACAAAGACAGTGAAAGAGAGAGAAATTCTTACAAAATCCGTTCAGGGTCTATGATGCAACCTGGATTGACCATATCTAGACCCACAGCTGGATGAGACATAAGGCTGGACACTCTTGGGGCTGAGAGGATTGGTGAGGTTGGGTGAGCAAACGCAGATACTTTAAAGTAACACTGCGGGGAACACACCCCATGGGTCTCAAATCTCCAGGTACAAGGGAATCTTCCTACATCAAAACATGCATGGGAAAGCCAGAAGATGGTATGCCGTGAGATCGGGAAAGGTTTCCAAAACGCACCTCATTTCTCCTCTCCTTGTGCTCGGGTTCACCATTCCAGCCGCTTGACTAACCATCTCCATACTTGGAGAATCAGCACCTTTAACCTACTGTTTCGTCCAGGTTGCAATTTGTCCTGAGGATGAACGGGAAGACGGGGAACCAACGAAAGACTAGCCCTAGGTATTGGGACAGGCACAGGTCACTCCATTTTCCCATCAGGAAGAAGAATGAACCACAGGCTCAGCCTGCCCCCCAGAACCAAAATAGGGCCTGAAGCAATCCTGCGCTTTTGCGGCCAGCTCCCAAAAAAGCGAGGAGACAAATGGAGCTGAGGGGCACTGCAATTCACAAACGTGCAGAGTTATAAATGAGAACTCTCGTCCACAAATATATTGAGGGAAGGCAACGAAGAGGATTTGAAAGCAAGGCAGATTTGCAGGAAACAGATTTCAGGAGGTAGATTCGACTCGCCGTTAAAGCACATGAAAAGCGGCAAAACGTTGACAATGATGCCCTTGGCCAAAAAGGGCGTATGCGTTTTTTCCTGAATATATTCAGGAAAAAACGCATACGCCCTTTTTGGCCAACCAAGCAAGCCGGAAGGGCAAATCAGCGCTATAAAGAAGTCTCGCTTGCCCTTGGTCAAAAGGGCCATGCTGAACAAACAGTAAAAACCAGAAAAGCAGGACAGGCCATGGAGACATGGGAGCCTTGCTACGCTGATGGGCGGGATGTAAATTGCCAACAGGCACTCTGGAGAAGAGTACGGTGTGTCCTGAAACAAGTAATAAACACAGCGTAGAGAGCATAGGGCACTTCCACTCATGGGCGTATAAATTGGGAAAACTAAAAATCAACAAGACACAGGCACCCTAAAGTTTACGGCTGCTCTGTTTCCAAGAACCTCCGCTTCGGAACACCTTCAATATCCCAGGAAAGAGAAAAATGGATAAAGAAATGGTGGGATTGGCACAATGGAATATCACTCAGCCATGAAATCAATGTCATAAGGCTAGTTAGCAGCATTATGAGTGGATGTAGGTACGATGATTCTAAGGGAAATAAGTCACACAGAAAAAGACACTTATCCTAATATATCGCTTATAGAGGGAACGTCAAAATCGCTACACTTGAACTGAATTACAAAACAGAACAGAGTCACACCTTTAGAAGACACACTATGGCTGCTTAACGGGAAAGGTGAGGTGGGGTGATGCATAAAACAAGGGTTTGAAATTAGCTCAGAGACCGCTCCATAAGCCAAATATGTAATAGACAAGGCCTACTCCCTGCTCAGTGAACTGGACTCAACACCCCCTAGTCACCGCACAAGAATAATTCTGACTAGTACGAATCTGAAAACCTATGTATCGATATCTCTCTGCAAGTGAATCAAGAGGGTGTAAAGCGGCATCAACACAGCAGGGAAAAGCAGCCAAGCCCGATTCTAAACATAAATTACTTTAAAAAACCCACAAAACAAAGACAGTGAAAGAGAGAGAAATTCTTACAAAATCCGTTCAGGGTCTATGATGCAACCTGGATTGACCATATCTAGACCCACAGCTGGATGAGACATAAGGCTGGACACTCTTGGGGCTGAGAGGATTGGTGAGGTTGGGTGAGCAAACGCAGATACTTTAAAGTAACACTGCGGGGAACACACCCCATGGGTCTCAAATCTCCAGGTACAAGGGAATCTTCCTACATCAAAACATGCATGGGAAAGCCAGAAGATGGTATGCCGTGAGATCGGGAAAGGTTTCTAAAACGCACCTCATTTCTCCTCTCCTTGTGCTCGGGTTCGCCATTCCAGCCGCTTGACTAACCATCTCCCTACTTGGAGAATCAGCACCTTTAACCTCCTGATTGTACAGGTTGCAATTTGTCCTGAGGATGAACGGGAAGACGCGGAACCAACGAGAGACGAGCCCTAGGTTTTGGGACAGGCATAGGTCACTCCATTTTCCCATCAGGAAGAAGAATGAACCACAGGCTCAGCCTGCCCCCCAGAACCAAAATAGGGCCTGAAGCAATCCTGCGCTTTTGCGGCCAGCTCCCCAAAAAGCGAGGAGACAAATGGAGCTCAGGGGCACTGCAATTCACAAACGTGCAGAGTTATAAATGAGAACTCTCGTCCACAAATATATTGAGGGAAGGCAACGAAGAGGATTTGAAAGCAAGGCAGATTTGCAGGAAACAGATTTCAGGAGGTAGATTCGACTCGCCTTTAAAGCACATGAAAAGCGGCAAAACGTTGACAATGATGCCCTTGGCCAAAAAGGGCGTATGCGATTTTTCCTGAATATATTCAGGAAAAAACGCATACGCCCTTTTTGGCCAACCAAGCAAGCCGGAAGGGCAAATCAGCGCTACAAAGAAGTCTCGCTTGCCCTCGGTCAAAAGGGCCATGCTGAACAAAGTGTAAAAACCAGAAAAGCAGGACAGGCCATGGAGACATGGGAGCCTTGCTACGCTGATGGGAGGGATGTAAATTGCCAACAGGCACTCTGGAGAAGAGTACGGTGTGTCCTGAAACAAGTAATAAACACAGCGTAGAGAGCATAGGGCACTTCCACTCAAGGGCGTATAAATTGGGAAAACTAAAAATCAACAAGACACAGGCACCCTAAAGTTTACGGCTGCTCTGTTTCCAAGAACCTCCACTTCGGTACACCTTCAATATCCCAGGAAAGAGAAAAATGGATAAAGAAATGGTGGTACTTGGCACAATGGAATATCACTCAGCCATGAAATCAATGTCATAAGGCTAGTTAGCAGCATGATGAGTGGATTTAGGTACGATGATTCTAAGTGAAATAAGTCACACAGAAAAAGACACTTATCCTAAGATATCGCTTATAGAGGGAATGTCAAAATCGCTACACTTGAACTGAATTACAAAACAGAACAGAGTCACACCTTTAGAAGACACACTATGGCTGCTTAACGGGAAAGGTGAGGTGGGGTGATGCATAAAACAAGGGTTTGAAATTAGCTCAGACACCGCTCCATAAGCCAAATATGTAATAGACAAGGCCTACTCCCTGCTCAGTGAACTGGACTCAACACACCCTAGTCACCACACAAGAATATATCTGACTAGTAAGAATCTGAAAACCTATGTATCGATATCTCTCTGCAAGTGAATCAAGGGGGTGTAAAGCGGCATCAACACAGCAGGGAAAAGCAGCCAAGCCCGATTCTAAACATAAATTACTTTAAAAAACCCACAAAACAAAGACAGTGAAAGAGAGAGAAATTCTTACAAAATCCGTTCAGGGTCTATGATGCAACCTGGATTGACCATATCTAGACCCACAGCTGGATGAGACATAAGGCTGGACACTCTTGGGGCTGAGAGGATTGGTGAGGTTGGGTGAGCAAACGCAGATACTTTAAAGTAACACTGCGGGGAACACACCCCATGGGTCTCAAATCTCCAGGTACAAGGGAATCTTCCTACATCAAAACATGCATGGGAAAGCCAGAAGATGGTATGCCGTGAGATCGGGAAAGGTTTCCAAAACGCACCTCATTTCTCCTCTCCTTGTGCTCGGGTTCACCATTCCAGCCGCTTGACTAACCATCTCCATACTTGGAGAATCAGCACCTTTAACCTACTGTTTCGTCCAGGTTGCAATTTGTCCTGAGGATGAACGGGAAGACGGGGAACCAACGAAAGACTAGCCCTAGGTATTGGGACAGGCACAGGTCACTCCATTTTCCCATCAGGAAGAAGAATGAACCACAGGCTCAGCCTGCCCCCCAGAACCAAAATAGGGCCTGAAGCAATCCTGCGCTTTTGCGGCCAGCTCCCAAAAAAGCGAGGAGACAAATGGAGCTCAGGGGCACTGCAATTCACAAACGTGCAGAGTTATAAATGAGAACTCTCGTCCACAAATATATTGAGGGAAGGCAACGAAGAGGATTTGAAAGCAAGGCAGATTTGCAGGAAACAGATTTCAGGAGGTAGATTCGACTCGCCTTTAAAGCACATGAAAAGCGGCAAAACGTTGACAATGATGCCCTTGGCCAAAAAGGGCGTATGCGTTTTTTCCTGAATATATTCAGGAAAAAACGCATACGCCCTTTTTGGCCAACCAAGCAAGCCGGAAGGGCAAATCAGCGCTATAAAGAAGTCTCGCTTGCCCTTGGTCAAAAGGGCCATGCTGAACAAACAGTAAAAACCAGAAAAGCAGGACAGGCCATGGAGACATGGGAGCCTTGCTACGCTGATGGGCGGGATGTAAATTGCCAACAGGCACTCTGGAGAAGAGTACGGTGTGTCCTGAAACAAGTAATAAACACAGCGTAGAGAGCATAGGGCACTTCCACTCATGGGCGTATAAATTGGGAAAACTAAAAATCAACAAGACACAGGCACCCTAAAGTTTACGGCTGCTCTGTTTCCAAGAACCTCCGCTTCGGAACACCTTCAATATCCCAGGAAAGAGAAAAATGGATAAAGAAATGGTGGGATTGGCACAATGGAATATCACTCAGCCATGAAATCAATGTCATAAGGCTAGTTAGCAGCATTATGAGTGGATGTAGGTACGATGATTCTAAGGGAAATAAGTCACACAGAAAAAGACACTTATCCTAATATATCGCTTATAGAGGGAACGTCAAAATCGCTACACTTGAACTGAATTACAAAACAGAACAGAGTCACACCTTTAGAAGACACACTACGGCTGCTTAACGGGAAAGGTGAGGTGGGGTGATGCATAAAACAAGGGTTTGAAATTAGCTCAGAGACCGCTCCATAAGCCAAATATGTAATAGACAAGGCCTACTCCCTGCTCAGTGAACTGGACTCAACACACCCTAGTCACCACACAAGAATATATCTGACTAGTAAGAATCTGAAAACCTATGTATCGATATCTCTCTGCAAGTGAATCAAGGGGGTGTAAAGCGGCATCAACACAGCAGGGAAAAGCAGCCAAGCCCGATTCTAAACATAAATTACTTTAAAAAACCCACAAAACAAAGACAGTGAAAGAGAGAGAAATTCTTACAAAATCCGTTCAGGGTCTATGATGCAACCTGGATTGACCATATCTAGACCCACAGCTGGATGAGACATAAGGCTGGACACTCTTGGGGCTGAGAGGATTGGTGAGGTTGGGTGAGCAAACGCAGATACTTTAAAGTAACACTGCGGGGAACACACCCCATGGGTCTCAAATCTCCAGGTACAAGGGAATCTTCCTACATCAAAACATGCATGGGAAAGCCAGAAGATGGTATGCCAGGATATCGGGAAAGGTTTCTAAAACGCACCTCATTTCTCCTCTCCTTGTGCTCGGGTTCACCATTCCAGCCGCTTGACTAACCCTCTCCCTACTTGGAGAATCAGCACCTTTAACCTACTGTTTCGTCCAGGTTGCAATTTGTCCTGAGGATGAACGGGAAGACGGGGAACCAACGAAAGACTAGCCCTAGGTGTTGGGACAGGCACAGGTCACTCCATTTTCCCATCAGGAAGAAGAATGAACCACAGGCTCAGCCTGCCCCCCAGAACCAAAATAGGGCCTGAAGCAATCCTGCGCTTTTGCGGCCAGCTCCCAAAAAAGCGAGGAGACAAATGGAGCTCAGGGGCACTGCAATTCACAAACGTGCAGAGTTATAAATGAGAACTCTCGTCCACAAATATATTGAGGGAAGGCAACGAAGAGGATTTGAAAGCAAGGCAGATTTGCAGGAAACAGATTTCAGGAGGTAGATTCGACTCGCCTTTAAAGCACATGAAAAGCGGCAAAACGTTGACAATGATGCCCTTGGCCAAAAAGGGCGTATGCGTTTTTTCCTGAATATATTCAGGAAAAAACGCATACGCCCTTTTTGGCCAACCAAGCAAGCCGGAAGGGCAAATCAGCGCTACAAAGAAGTCTCGCTTGCCCTCGGTCAAAAGGGCCATGCTGAACAAACAGTAAAAACCAGAAAAGCAGGACAGGCCATGGAGACATGGGAGCCTTGCTACGCTGATGGGCGGGATATAAATTGCCAACAGGCACTCTGGAGAAGAGTACGGTGTGTCCTGAAACAAGTAATAAACACAGCGTAGAGAGCATAGGGCACTTCCACTCATGGGCGTATAAATTGGGAAAAGTAAAAATCAACAAGACACAGGCACCCTAAAGTTTACGGCTGCTCTGTTTCCAAGAACCTCCGCTTCGGAACACCTTCAATATCCCAGGAAAGAGAAAAATGGATAAAGAAATAGTGGGACTTGGCACAATGGAATATCACTCAGCCATGAAATCAATGTCATAAGGCTAGTTAGCAGCATGATGAGTGGATGTAGGTACGATGATTCTAAGTGAAATAAGTCACACAGAAAAAGACACTTATCCTAATATATCGCTTATAGAGGGAACGTCAAAATCGCTACACTTGAACTGAATTACAAAACAGAACAGAGTCACACCTTTAGAAGACACACTATGGCTGCTTAACGGGAAAGGTGAGGTGGGGTGATGCATAAAACAAGGGTTTGAAATTAGCTCAGAGACCGCTCCATAAGCCAAATATGTAATAGACAAGGCCTACTCCCTGCTCAGTGAACTGGACTCAACACCCCCTAGTCACCGCACAAGAATAATTCTGACTAGTACGAATCTGAAAACCTATGTATCGATATCTCTCTGCAAGTGAATCAAGAGGGTGTAAAGCGGCATCAACACAGCAGGGAAAAGCAGCCAAGCCCGATTCTAAACATAAATTACTTTAAAAAACCCACAAAACAAAGACAGTGAAAGAGAGAGAAATTCTTACAAAATCCGTTCAGGGTCTATGATGCAACCTGGATTGACCATATGTAGACCCACAGCTGGATGAGACATAAGGCTGGACACTCTTGGGGCTGAGAGGATTGGTGAGGTTGGGTGAGCAAACGCAGATACTTTAAAGTAACACTGCGGGGAACACACCCCATGGGTCTCAAATCTCCAGGTACAAGGGAATCTTCCTACATCAAAACATGCATGGGAAAGCCAGAAGATGGTATGCCGTGAGATCGGGAAAGGTTTCTAAAACGCACCTCATTTCTCCTCTCCTTGTGCTCGGGTTCACCATTCCAGCCGGTTGACTAACACTCTCCCTACATGGAGAATCAGCACCTTTAACCTACTGTTTCGTCCAGGTTGCAATTTGTCCTGAGGATGAACGGGAAGACGGGGAACCAACGAAAGACTAGCCCTAGGTATTGGGACAGGCACAGGTCACTCCATTTTCCCATCAGGAAGAAGAATGAACCACAGGCTCAGCCTGCCCCCCAGAACCAAAATAGGGCCTGAAGCAATCCTGCGCTTTTGCGGCCAGCTCCCAAAAAAGCGAGGAGACAAATGGAGCTCAGGGGCACTGCAATTCACAAACGTGCAGAGTTATAAATGAGAACTCTCGTCCACAAATATATTGAGGGAAGGCAACGAAGAGGATTTGAAAGCAAGGCAGATTTGCAGGAAACAGATTTCAGGAGGTAGATTCGACTCGCCTTTAAAGCACATGAAAAGCGGCAAAACGTTGACAATGATGCCCTTGGCCAAAAAGGGCGTATGCGTTTTTTCCTGAATATATTCAGGAAAAAACGCATACGCCCTTTTTGGCCAACCAAGCAAGCCGGAAGGGCAAATCAGCGCTACAAAGAAGTCTCGCTTGCCCTCGGTCAAAAGGGCCATGCTGAACAAAGTGTAAAAACCAGAAAAGCAGGACAGGCCATGGAGACATGGGAGCCTTGCTACGCTGATGGGCGGGATATAAATTGCCAACAGGCACTCTGGAGAAGAGTACGGTGTGTCCTGAAACAAGTAATAAACACAGCGTAGAGAGCATAGGGCACTTCCACTCATGGGCGTATAAATTGGGAAAACTAAAAATCAACAAGACACAGGCACCCTAAAGTTTACGGCTGCTCTGTTTCCAAGAAACTCCACTTCGGAACACCTTCAATATCCCAGGAAAGAGAAAAATGGATAAAGAAATGGTGGTACTTGGCACAATGGAATATCACTCAGCCATGAAATTAATGTCATAAGGCTAGTTAGCAGCATTATGAGTGGATGTAGGTACGATGATTCTAAGTGAAATAAGTCACACAGAAAAAGACACTTATCCTAATATATCGCTTATAGAGGGAATGTCAAAATGGCTACACTTGAACTGAATTACAAAACAGAACACAGTCACACCTGTAGAAGACACACTATGGCTGCTTAACGGGAAAGGTGAGGTGGGGTGATGCATAAAACAAGGGTTTGAAATTAGCTCAGACACCGCTCCATAAGCCAAATATGTAATAGACAAGGCCTACTCCCTGCTCAGTGAACTGGACTCAACACCCCCTAGTCACCGCACAAGAATAATTCTGACTAGTACGAATCTGAAAACCTATGTATCGATATCTCTCTGCAAGTGAATCAAGAGGGTGTAAAGCGGCATCAACACAGCAGGGAAAAGCAGCCAAGCCCGATTCTAAACATAAATTACTTTAAAAAACCCACAAAACAAAGACAGTGAAAGAGAGAGAAATTCTTACAAAATCCGTTCAGGGTCTATGATGCAACCTGGATTGACCATATCTAGACCCACAGCTGGATGAGACATAAGGCTGGACACTCTTGGGGCTGAGAGGATTGGTGAGGTTGGGTGAGCAAACGCAGATACTTTAAAGTAACACTGCGGGGAACACACCCCATGGGTCTCAAATCTCCAGGTACAAGGGCATCTTCCTACATCAAAACATGCATGGGAAACCCAGAAGATGGTATGCCATGAGACTGGGAAAGGTTTCTAAAACGCACCTCATTTCTCCTCTCCTTGTGCTCGGGTTCGCCATTCCAGCCGCTTGACTAACCATCTCCCTACTTGGAGAATCAGCACCTTTAACCTCCTGATTGTACAGGTTGCAATTTGTCCTGAGGATGAACGGGAAGACGCGGAACCAACGAGAGACGAGCCCTAGGTTTTGGGACAGGCATAGGTCACTCCATTTTCCCATCAGGAAGAAGAATGAACCACAGGCTCAGCCTGCCCCCCAGAACCAAAATAGGGCCTGAAGCAATCCTGCGCTTTTGCGGCCAGCTCCCCAAAAAGCGAGGAGACAAATGGAGCTCAGGGGCACTGCAATTCACAAACGTGCAGAGTTATAAATGAGAACTCTCGTCCACAAATATATTGAGGGAAGGCAACGAAGAGGATTTGAAAGCAAGGCAGATTTGCAGGAAACAGATTTCAGGAGGTAGATTCGACTCTCCTTTAAAGCACATGAAAAGCGGCAAAACGTTGACAATGATGCCCTTGGCCAAAAAGGGCGTATGCGTTTTTTCCTGAATATATTCAGGAAAAAACGCATACGCCCTTTTTGGCCAACCAAGCAAGCCGGAAGGGCAAATCAGCGCTACATAGAAGTCTCGCTTGCCCTCGGTCAAAAGGGCCATGCTGAACAAACAGTAAAAACCAGAAAAGCAGGACAGGCCATAGAGACATGGGAGCCTTGCTACGCTGATGGGTGGGATATAAATTGCCAACAGGCAATCTGGAGAAGAGTACGGTGTGTCCTGAAACAAGTAATAAACACAGCGTAGAGAGCATAGGGCACTTCCACTCATGGGCGTATAAATTGGGAAAACTAAAAATCAACAAGACACAGGCACCCTAAAGTTTACGGCTGCTCTGTTTCCAAGAACCTCTGCTTCGGTACACCTTCAATATCCCAGGAAAGAGAAAAATGGATAAAGAAATGGTGGTACTTGGCACAATGGAATATCACTCAGCCATGAAATCAATGTCATAAGGCTAGTTAGCAGCATGATGAGTGGATTTAGGTACGATGATTCTAAGTGAAATAAGTCACACAGAAAAAGACACTTATCCTAAGATATCGCTTATAGAGGGAATGTCAAAATCGCTACACTTGAACTGAATTACAAAACAGAACAGAGTCACACCTGTAGAAGACACACTATGGCTGCTTAACGGGAAAGCTGAGGTGGGGTGATGCATAAAACAAGGGTTTGAAATTAGCTCAGAGACGACTCCATAAGCCAAATATGTAATAGACAAGGCCTACTCCCTGCTCAGTGAACTGGACTCAACACCCCCTAGTCACCGCACAAGAATAATTCTGACTAGTACGAATCTGAAAACCTATGTATCGATATCTCTCTGCAAGTGAATCAAGAGGGTGTAAAGCGGCATCAACACAGCAGGGAAAAGCAGCCAAGCCCGATTCTAAACATAAATTACTTTAAAAAACCCACAAAACAAAGACAGTGAAAGAGAGAGAAATTCTTACAAAATCCGTTCAGGGTCTATGATGCAACCTGGATTGACCATATCTAGACCCACAGCTGGATGAGACATAAGGCTGGACACTCTTGGGGCTGAGAGGATTGGTGAGGTTGGGTGAGCAAACGCAGATACTTTAAAGTAACACTGCGGGGAACACACCCCATGGGTCTCAAATCTCCAGGTACAAGGGCATCTTCCTACATCAAAACATGCATGGGAAACCCAGAAGATGGTATGCCATGAGACTGGGAAAGGTTTCTAAAACGCACCTCATTTCTCCTCTCCTTGTGCTCGGGTTCGCCATTCCAGCCGCTTGACTAACCATCTCCCTACTTGGAGAATCAGCACCTTTAACCTCCTGATTGTACAGGTTGCAATTTGTCCTGAGGATGAACGGGAAGACGCGGAACCAACGAGAGACGAGCCCTAGGTTTTGGGACAGGCATAGGTCACTCCATTTTCCCATCAGGAAGAAGAATGAACCACAGGCTCAGCCTGCCCCCCAGAACCAAAATAGGGCCTGAAGCAATCCTGCGCTTTTGCGGCCAGCTCCCCAAAAAGCGAGGAGACAAATGGAGCTCAGGGGCACTGCAATTCACAAACGTGCAGAGTTATAAATGAGAACTCTCGTCCACAAATATATTGAGGGAAGGCAACGAAGAGGATTTGAAAGCAAGGCAGATTTGCAGGAAACAGATTTCAGGAGGTAGATTCGACTCTCCTTTAAAGCACATGAAAAGCGGCAAAACGTTGACAATGATGCCCTTGGCCAAAAAGGGCGTATGCGTTTTTTCCTGAATATATTCAGGAAAAAACGCATACGCCCTTTTTGGCCAACCAAGCAAGCCGGAAGGGCAAATCAGCGCTACATAGAAGTCTCGCTTGCCCTCGGTCAAAAGGGCCATGCTGAACAAACAGTAAAAACCAGAAAAGCAGGACAGGCCATAGAGACATGGGAGCCTTGCTACGCTGATGGGTGGGATATAAATTGCCAACAGGCAATCTGGAGAAGAGTACGGTGTGTCCTGAAACAAGTAATAAACACAGCGTAGAGAGCATAGGGCACTTCCACTCATGGGCGTATAAATTGGGAAAACTAAAAATCAACAAGACACAGGCACCCTAAAGTTTACGGCTGCTCTGTTTCCAAGAACCTCCACTTCGGTACACCTTCAATATCCCAGGAAAGAGAAAAATGGATAAAGAAATGGTGGTACTTGGCACAATGGAATATCACTCAGCCATGAAATCAATGTCATAAGGCTAGTTAGCAGCATGATGAGTGGATTTAGGTACGATGATTCTAAGTGAAATAAGTCACACAGAAAAAGACACTTATCCTAAGATATCGCTTATAGAGGGAATGTCAAAATCGCTACACTTGAACTGAATTACAAAACAGAACAGAGTCACACCTGTAGAAGACACACTATGGCTGCTTAACGGGAAAGCTGAGGTGGGGTGATGCATAAAACAAGGGTTTGAAATTAGCTCAGAGACGACTCCATAAGCCAAATATGTAATAGACAAGGCCTATTCCCTGCTCAGTGAACTGGACTCAACACACCCTAGTCACCACACAAGAATATATCTGACTAGTAAGAATCTGAAAACCTATGTATCGATATCTCTCTGCAAGTGAATCAAGAGGGTGTAAAGCAGCATCAACACAGCAGGGAAAAGCAGCCAAGCCCGATTCTAAACATAAATTACTTTAAAAAACCCACAAAACAAAGACAGTGAAAGAGAGAGAAATTCTTACAAAATCTGTTCAGGGTCTATGATGCAAACTGGATTGACCATATCTAGACCCACAGCTGGATGAGACATAAGGCTGGACACTCTTGGGGCTGAGAGGATTGGTGAGGTTGGGTGAGCAAACGCAGATACTTTAAAGTAACACTGCGGGGAACACACCCCATGGGTCTCAAATCTCCAGGTACAAGGGCATCTTCCTACATCAAAACATGCATGGGAAACCCAGAAGATGGTATGCCATGAGATCGGGAAAGGTTTCTAAAACGCACCTCATATCTCCTCTCCTTGTGCTCGGGTTCGCCATTCCAGCCGCTTGACTAACCATCTCCCTACTTGGAGAATCAGCACCTTTAACCTCCTGATTGTACAGGTTGCAATTTGTCCTGAGGATGAACGTGAAGACGCGGAACCAACGAGAGACGAGCCCTAGGTGTTGGGACAGGCATAGGTCACTCCATTTTCCCATCAGGAAGAAGAATGAACCACAGGCTCAGCCTGCCCCCCAGAACCAAAATAGGGCCTGAAGCAATCCTGCGCTTTTGCGGCCAGCTCCCAAAAAAGCGAGGAGACAAATGGAGCTCAGGGGCACTGCAATTCACAAACGTGCAGAGTTATAAATGAGAACTCTCGTCCACAAATATATTGAGGGAAGGCAACGAAGAGGATTTGAAAGCAAGGCAGATTTGCAGGAAACAGATTTCAGGAGGTAGATTCGACTCGCCTTTAAAGCACATGAAAAGCGGCAAAACGTTGACAATGATGCCCTTGGCCAAAAAGGGCGTATGCGATTTTTCCTGAATATATTCAGGAAAAAACGCATACGCCCTTTTTGGCCAACCAAGCAAGCCGGAAGGGCAAATCAGCGCTACAAAGAAGTCTCGCTTGCCCTCGGTCAAAAGGGCCATGCTGAACAAAGTGTAAAAACCAGAAAAGCAGGACAGGCCATGGAGACATGGGAGCCTTGCTACGCTGATGGGAGGGATGTAAATTGCCAACAGGCACTCTGGAGAAGAGTACAGTGTGTCCTGAAACAAGTAATAAACACAGCGTAGAGAGCATAGGGCACTTCCACTCAAGGGCGTATAAATTGGGAAAACTAAAAATCAACAAGACACAGGCACCCTAAAGTTTACGGCTGCTCTGTTTCCAAGAACCTCCACTTCGGTACACCTTCAATATCCCAGGAAAGAGAAAAATGGATAAAGAAATGGTGGTACTTGGCACAATGGAATATCACTCAGCCATGAAATCAATGTCATAAGGCTAGTTAGCAGCATGATGAGTGTAATTAGATACGATGATTCTAAGTGAAATAAGTCACACAGAAAAAGACACTTATCCTAAGATATCGCTTATAGAGGGAATGTCAAAATCGCTACACTTGAACTGAATTACAAAACAGAACAGAGTCACACCTTTAGAAGACACACTATGGCTGCTTAACGGGAAAGGTGAGGTGGGGTGATGCATAAAACAAGGGTTTGAAATTAGCTCAGAGACCGCTCCATAAGCCAAATATGTAATAGACAAGGCCTACTCCCTGCTCAGTGAACTGGACTCAACACCCCCTAGTCACCGCACAAGAATAATTCTGACTAGTACGAATCTGAAAACCTATGTATCGATATCTCTCTGCAAGTGAATCAAGAGGGTGTAAAGCGGCATCAACACAGCAGGGAAAAGCAGCCAAGCCCGATTCTAAACATAAATTACTTTAAAAAACCCACAAAACAAAGACAGTGAAAGAGAGAGAAATTCTTACAAAATCCGTTCTGGGTCTATGATGCAACCTGGATTGACCATATCTAGACCCACAGCTGGATGAGACATAAGGCTGGACACTCTTGGGGCTGAGAGGATTGGTGAGGTTGGGTGAGCAAACGCAGATACTTTAAAGTAACACTGCGGGGAACACACCCCATGGGTCTCAAATCTCCAGGTACAAGGGAATCTTCCTACATCAAAACATGCATGGGAAACCCAGAAGATGGTATGCCATGAGATCGGGAAAGGTTTCTAAAACGCACCTCATTTCTCCTCTCCTTGTGCTCGGGTTCGCCATTCCAGCCGCTTGACTAACCCTCTCCCTACTTGGAGAATCAGCACCTTTAACCTCCTGATTGTACAAGTTGCAATTTGTCCTGAGGATGAACGGGAAGACGCGGAACCAACGAGAGACGAGCCCTAGGTGTTGGGACAGGCATAGCTCACTCCATTTTCCCATCAGGAAGAAGAATGAACCACAGGCTCAGCCTGCCCCCCAGAACCAAAATAGGGCCTGAAGCAATCCTGCGCTTTTGCGGCCAGCTCCCAAAAAAGCGAGGAGACAAATGGAGCTCAGGGGCACTGCAATTCACAAACGTGCAGAGTTATAAATGAGAACTCTCGTCCACAAATATATTGAGGGAAGGCAACGAAGAGGATTTGAAAGCAAGGCAGATTTGCAGGAAACAGATTTCAGGAGGTAGATTCGACTCGCCTTTAAAGCACATGAAAAGCGGCAAAACGTTGACAATGATGCCCTTGGCCAAAAAGGGCGTATGCGATTTTTCCTGAATATATTCAGGAAAAAACGCATACGCCCTTTTTGGCCAACCAAGCAAGCCGGAAGGGCAAATCAGCGCTACAAAGAAGTCTCGCTTGCCCTCGGTCAAAAGGGCCATGCTGAACAAAGTGTAAAAACCAGAAAAGCAGGACAGGCCATGGAGACATGGGAGCCTTGCTACGCTGATGGGAGGGATGTAAATTGCCAACAGGCACTCTGGAGAAGAGTACGGTGTGTCCTGAAACAAGTAATAAACACAGCGTAGAGAGCATAGGGCACTTCCACTCAAGGGCGTATAAATTGGGAAAACTAAAAATCAACAAGACACAGGCACCCTAAAGTTTACGGCTGCTCTGTTTCCAAGAACCTCCACTTCGGTACACCTTCAATATCCCAGGAAAGAGAAAAATGGATAAAGAAATGGTGGTACTTGGCACAATGGAATATCACTCAGCCATGAAATCAATGTCATAAGGCTAGTTAGCAGCATGATGAGTGGATTTAGGTACGATGATTCTAAGTGAAATAAGTCACACAGAAAAAGACACTTATCCTAAGATATCGCTTATAGAGGGAATGTCAAAATCGCTACACTTGAACTGAATTACAAAACAGAACAGAGTCACACCTTTAGAAGACACACTATGGCTGCTTAACGGGAAAGGTGAGGTGGGGTGATGCATAAAACAAGGGTTTGAAATTAGCTCAGAGACCGCTCCATAAGCCAAATATGTAATAGACAAGGCCTACTCCCTGCTCAGTGAACTGGACTCAACACACCCTAGTCACCACACAAGAATATATCTGACTAGTAAGAATCTGAAAACCTATGTATCGATATCTCTCTGCAAGTGAATCAAGGGGGTGTAAAGCGGCATCAACACAGCAGGGAAAAGCAGCCAAGCCCGATTCTAAACATAAATTACTTTAAAAAACCCACAAAACAAAGACAGTGAAAGAGAGAGAAATTCTTACAAAATCCGTTCAGGGTCTATGATGCAACCTGGATTGACCATATCTAGACCCACAGCTGGATGAGACATAAGGCTGGACACTCTTGGGGCTGAGAGGATTGGTGAGGTTGGGTGAGCAAACGCAGATACTTTAAAGTAACACTGCGGGGAACACACCCCATGGGTCTCAAATCTCCAGGTACAAGGGAATCTTCCTACATCAAAACATGCATGGGAAAGCCAGAAGATGGTATGCCGTGAGATCGGGAAAGGTTTCCAAAACGCACCTCATTTCTCCTCTCCTTGTGCTCGGGTTCACCATTCCAGCCGCTTGACTAACCATCTCCATACTTGGAGAATCAGCACCTTTAACCTACTGTTTCGTCCAGGTTGCAATTTGTCCTGAGGATGAACGGGAAGACGGGGAACCAACGAAAGACTAGCCCTAGGTATTGGGACAGGCACAGGTCACTCCATTTTCCCATCAGGAAGAAGAATGAACCACAGGCTCAGCCTGCCCCCCAGAACCAAAATAGGGCCTGAAGCAATCCTGCGCTTTTGCGGCCAGCTCCCAAAAAAGCGAGGAGACAAATGGAGCTCAGGGGCACTGCAATTCACAAACGTGCAGAGTTATAAATGAGAACTCTCGTCCACAAATATATTGAGGGAAGGCAACGAAGAGGATTTGAAAGCAAGGCAGATTTGCAGGAAACAGATTTCAGGAGGTAGATTCGACTCGCCTTTAAAGCACATGAAAAGCGGCAAAACGTTGACAATGATGCCCTTGGCCAAAAAGGGCGTATGCGTTTTTTCCTGAATATATTCAGGAAAAAACGCATACGCCCTTTTTGGCCAACCAAGCAAGCCGGAAGGGCAAATCAGCGCTATAAAGAAGTCTCGCTTGCCCTTGGTCAAAAGGGCCATGCTGAACAAACAGTAAAAACCAGAAAAGCAGGACAGGCCATGGAGACATGGGAGCCTTGCTACGCTGATGGGCGGGATGTAAATTGCCAACAGGCACTCTGGAGAAGAGTACGGTGTGTCCTGAAACAAGTAATAAACACAGCGTAGAGAGCATAGGGCACTTCCACTCATGGGCGTATAAATTGGGAAAACTAAAAATCAACAAGACACAGGCACCCTAAAGTTTACGGCTGCTCTGTTTCCAAGAACCTCCGCTTCGGAACACCTTCAATATCCCAGGAAAGAGAAAAATGGATAAAGAAATGGTGGGATTGGCACAATGGAATATCACTCAGCCATGAAATCAATGTCATAAGGCTAGTTAGCAGCATTATGAGTGGATGTAGGTACGATGATTCTAAGGGAAATAAGTCACACAGAAAAAGACACTTATCCTAATATATCGCTTATAGAGGGAACGTCAAAATCGCTACACTTGAACTGAATTACAAAACAGAACAGAGTCACACCTTTAGAAGACACACTATGGCTGCTTAACGGGAAAGGTGAGGTGGGGTGATGCATAAAACAAGGGTTTGAAATTAGCTCAGAGACCGCTCCATAAGCCAAATATGTAATAGACAAGGCCTACTCCCTGCTCAGTGAACTGGACTCAACACCCCCTAGTCACCGCACAAGAATAATTCTGACTAGTACGAATCTGAAAACCTATGTATCGATATCTCTCTGCAAGTGAATCAAGAGGGTGTAAAGCGGCATCAACACAGCAGGGAAAAGCAGCCAAGCCCGATTCTAAACATAAATTACTTTAAAAAACCCACAAAACAAAGACAGTGAAAGAGAGAGAAATTCTTACAAAATCCGTTCAGGGTCTATGATGCAACCTGGATTGACCATATCTAGACCCACAGCTGGATGAGACATAAGGCTGGACACTCTTGGGGCTGAGAGGATTGGTGAGGTTGGGTGAGCAAACGCAGATACTTTAAAGTAACACTGCGGGGAACACACCCCATGGGTCTCAAATCTCCAGGTACAAGGGAATCTTCCTACATCAAAACATGCATGGGAAAGCCAGAAGATGGTATGCCGTGAGATCGGGAAAGGTTTCTAAAACGCACCTCATTTCTCCTCTCCTTGTGCTCGGGTTCGCCATTCCAGCCGCTTGACTAACCATCTCCCTACTTGGAGAATCAGCACCTTTAACCTCCTGATTGTACAGGTTGCAATTTGTCCTGAGGATGAACGGGAAGACGCGGAACCAACGAGAGACGAGCCCTAGGTTTTGGGACAGGCATAGGTCACTCCATTTTCCCATCAGGAAGAAGAATGAACCACAGGCTCAGCCTGCCCCCCAGAACCAAAATAGGGCCTGAAGCAATCCTGCGCTTTTGCGGCCAGCTCCCCAAAAAGCGAGGAGACAAATGGAGCTCAGGGGCACTGCAATTCACAAACGTGCAGAGTTATAAATGAGAACTCTCGTCCACAAATATATTGAGGGAAGGCAACGAAGAGGATTTGAAAGCAAGGCAGATTTGCAGGAAACAGATTTCAGGAGGTAGATTCGACTCGCCTTTAAAGCACATGAAAAGCGGCAAAACGTTGACAATGATGCCCTTGGCCAAAAAGGGCGTATGCGATTTTTCCTGAATATATTCAGGAAAAAACGCATACGCCCTTTTTGGCCAACCAAGCAAGCCGGAAGGGCAAATCAGCGCTACAAAGAAGTCTCGCTTGCCCTCGGTCAAAAGGGCCATGCTGAACAAAGTGTAAAAACCAGAAAAGCAGGACAGGCCATGGAGACATGGGAGCCTTGCTACGCTGATGGGAGGGATGTAAATTGCCAACAGGCACTCTGGAGAAGAGTACGGTGTGTCCTGAAACAAGTAATAAACACAGCGTAGAGAGCATAGGGCACTTCCACTCAAGGGCGTATAAATTGGGAAAACTAAAAATCAACAAGACACAGGCACCCTAAAGTTTACGGCTGCTCTGTTTCCAAGAACCTCCACTTCGGTACACCTTCAATATCCCAGGAAAGAGAAAAATGGATAAAGAAATGGTGGTACTTGGCACAATGGAATATCACTCAGCCATGAAATCAATGTCATAAGGCTAGTTAGCAGCATGATGAGTGGATTTAGGTACGATGATTCTAAGTGAAATAAGTCACACAGAAAAAGACACTTATCCTAAGATATCGCTTATAGAGGGAATGTCAAAATCGCTACACTTGAACTGAATTACAAAACAGAACAGAGTCACACCTTTAGAAGACACACTATGGCTGCTTAACGGGAAAGGTGAGGTGGGGTGATGCATAAAACAAGGGTTTGAAATTAGCTCAGACACCGCTCCATAAGCCAAATATGTAATAGACAAGGCCTACTCCCTGCTCAGTGAACTGGACTCAACACACCCTAGTCACCACACAAGAATATATCTGACTAGTAAGAATCTGAAAACCTATGTATCGATATCTCTCTGCAAGTGAATCAAGGGGGTGTAAAGCGGCATCAACACAGCAGGGAAAAGCAGCCAAGCCCGATTCTAAACATAAATTACTTTAAAAAACCCACAAAACAAAGACAGTGAAAGAGAGAGAAATTCTTACAAAATCCGTTCAGGGTCTATGATGCAACCTGGATTGACCATATCTAGACCCACAGCTGGATGAGACATAAGGCTGGACACTCTTGGGGCTGAGAGGATTGGTGAGGTTGGGTGAGCAAACGCAGATACTTTAAAGTAACACTGCGGGGAACACACCCCATGGGTCTCAAATCTCCAGGTACAAGGGAATCTTCCTACATCAAAACATGCATGGGAAAGCCAGAAGATGGTATGCCGTGAGATCGGGAAAGGTTTCCAAAACGCACCTCATTTCTCCTCTCCTTGTGCTCGGGTTCACCATTCCAGCCGCTTGACTAACCATCTCCATACTTGGAGAATCAGCACCTTTAACCTACTGTTTCGTCCAGGTTGCAATTTGTCCTGAGGATGAACGGGAAGACGGGGAACCAACGAAAGACTAGCCCTAGGTATTGGGACAGGCACAGGTCACTCCATTTTCCCATCAGGAAGAAGAATGAACCACAGGCTCAGCCTGCCCCCCAGAACCAAAATAGGGCCTGAAGCAATCCTGCGCTTTTGCGGCCAGCTCCCAAAAAAGCGAGGAGACAAATGGAGCTCAGGGGCACTGCAATTCACAAACGTGCAGAGTTATAAATGAGAACTCTCGTCCACAAATATATTGAGGGAAGGCAACGAAGAGGATTTGAAAGCAAGGCAGATTTGCAGGAAACAGATTTCAGGAGGTAGATTCGACTCGCCTTTAAAGCACATGAAAAGCGGCAAAACGTTGACAATGATGCCCTTGGCCAAAAAGGGCGTATGCGTTTTTTACTGAATATATTCAGGAAAAAACGCATACGCCCTTTTTGGCCAACCAAGCAAGCCGGAAGGGCAAATCAGCGCTATAAAGAAGTCTCGCTTGCCCTTGGTCAAAAGGGCCATGCTGAACAAACAGTAAAAACCAGAAAAGCAGGACAGGCCATGGAGACATGGGAGCCTTGCTACGCTGATGGGCGGGATGTAAATTGCCAACAGGCACTCTGGAGAAGAGTACGGTGTGTCCTGAAACAAGTAATAAACACAGCGTAGAGAGCATAGGGCACTTCCACTCATGGGCGTATAAATTGGGAAAACTAAAAATCAACAAGACACAGGCACCCTAAAGTTTACGGCTGCTCTGTTTCCAAGAACCTCCGCTTCGGAACACCTTCAATATCCCAGGAAAGAGAAAAATGGATAAAGAAATGGTGGGATTGGCACAATGGAATATCACTCAGCCATGAAATCAATGTCATAAGGCTAGTTAGCAGCATTATGAGTGGATGTAGGTACGATGATTCTAAGGGAAATAAGTCACACAGAAAAAGACACTTATCCTAATATATCGCTTATAGAGGGAACGTCAAAATCGCTACACTTGAACTGAATTACAAAACAGAACAGAGTCACACCTTTAGAAGACACACTACGGCTGCTTAACGGGAAAGGTGAGGTGGGGTGATGCATAAAACAAGGGTTTGAAATTAGCTCAGAGACCGCTCCATAAGCCAAATATGTAATAGACAAGGCCTACTCCCTGCTCAGTGAACTGGACTCAACACACCCTAGTCACCACACAAGAATATATCTGACTAGTAAGAATCTGAAAACCTATGTATCGATATCTCTCTGCAAGTGAATCAAGGGGGTGTAAAGCGGCATCAACACAGCAGGGAAAAGCAGCCAAGCCCGATTCTAAACATAAATTACTTTAAAAAACCCACAAAACAAAGACAGTGAAAGAGAGAGAAATTCTTACAAAATCCGTTCAGGGTCTATGATGCAACCTGGATTGACCATATCTAGACCCACAGCTGGATGAGACATAAGGCTGGATACTCTTGGGGCTGAGAGGATTGGTGAGGTTGGGTGAGCAAACGCAGATACTTTAAAGTAACACTGCGGGGAACACACCCCATGGGTCTCAAATCTCCAGGTACAAGGGAATCTTCCTACATCAAAACATGCATGGGAAAGCCAGAAGATGGTATGCCAGGATATCGGGAAAGGTTTCTAAAACGCACCTCATTTCTCCTCTCCTTGTGCTCGGGTTCACCATTCCAGCCGCTTCACTAACCCTCTCCCTACTTGGAGAATCAGCACCTTTAACCTACTGTTTCGTCCAGGTTGCAATTTGTCCTGAGGATGAACGGGAAGACGGGGAACCAACGAAAGACTAGCCCTAGGTGTTGGGACAGGCACAGGTCACTCCATTTTCCCATCAGGAAGAAGAATGAACCACAGGCTCAGCCTGCCCCCCAGAACCAAAATAGGGCCTGAAGCAATCCTGCGCTTTTGCGGCCAGCTCCCAAAAAAGCGAGGAGACAAATGGAGCTCAGGGGCACTGCAATTCACAAACGTGCAGAGTTATAAATGAGAACTCTCGTCCACAAATATATTGAGGGAAGGCAACGAAGAGGATTTGAAAGCAAGGCAGATTTGCAGGAAACAGATTTCAGGAGGTAGATTCGACTCGCCTTTAAAGCACATGAAAAGCGGCAAAACGTTGACAATGATGCCCTTGGCCAAAAAGGGCGTATGCGTTTTTTCCTGAATATATTCAGGAAAAAACGCATACGCCCTTTTTGGCCAACCAAGCAAGCCGGAAGGGCAAATCAGCGCTACAAAGAAGTCTCGCTTGCCCTCGGTCAAAAGGGCCATGCTGAACAAACAGTAAAAACCAGAAAAGCAGGACAGGCCATGGAGACATGGGAGCCTTGCTACGCTGATGGGCGGGATATAAATTGCCAACAGGCACTCTGGAGAAGAGTACGGTGTGTCCTGAAACAAGTAATAAACACAGCGTAGAGAGCATAGGGCACTTCCACTCATGGGCGTATAAATTGGGAAAAGTAAAAATCAACAAGACACAGGCACCCTAAAGTTTACGGCTGCTCTGTTTCCAAGAACCTCCGCTTCGGAACACCTTCAATATCCCAGGAAAGAGAAAAATGGATAAAGAAATAGTGGGACTTGGCACAATGGAATATCACTCAGCCATGAAATCAATGTCATAAGGCTAGTTAGCAGCATGATGAGTGGATGTAGGTACGATGATTCTAAGTGAAATAAGTCACACAGAAAAAGACACTTATCCTAATATATCGCTTATAGAGGGAACGTCAAAATCGCTACACTTGAACTGAATTACAAAACAGAACAGAGTCACACCTTTAGAAGACACACTATGGCTGCTTAACGGGAAAGGTGAGGTGGGGTGATGCATAAAACAAGGGTTTGAAATTAGCTCAGAGACCGCTCCATAAGCCAAATATGTAATAGACAAGGCCTACTCCCTGCTCAGTGAACTGGACTCAACACCCCCTAGTCACCGCACAAGAATAATTCTGACTAGTACGAATCTGAAAACCTATGTATCGATATCTCTCTGCAAGTGAATCAAGAGGGTGTAAAGCGGCATCAACACAGCAGGGAAAAGCAGCCAAGCCCGATTCTAAACATAAATTACTTTAAAAAACCCACAAAACAAAGACAGTGAAAGAGAGAGAAATTCTTACAAAATCCGTTCAGGGTCTATGATGCAACCTGGATTGACCATATGTAGACCCACAGCTGGATGAGACATAAGGCTGGACACTCTTGGGGCTGAGAGGATTGGTGAGGTTGGGTGAGCAAACGCAGATACTTTAAAGTAACACTGCGGGGAACACACCCCATGGGTCTCAAATCTCCAGGTACAAGGGAATCTTCCTACATCAAAACATGCATGGGAAAGCCAGAAGATGGTATGCCGTGAGATCGGGAAAGGTTTCTAAAACGCACCTCATTTCTCCTCTCCTTGTGCTCGGGTTCACCATTCCAGCCGGTTGACTAACACTCTCCCTACATGGAGAATCAGCACCTTTAACCTACTGTTTCGTCCAGGTTGCAATTTGTCCTGAGGATGAACGGGAAGACGGGGAACCAACGAAAGACTAGCCCTAGGTATTGGGACAGGCACAGGTCACTCCATTTTCCCATCAGGAAGAAGAATGAACCACAGGCTCAGCCTGCCCCCCAGAACCAAAATAGGGCCTGAAGCAATCCTGCGCTTTTGCGGCCAGCTCCCAAAAAAGCGAGGAGACAAATGGAGCTCAGGGGCACTGCAATTCACAAACGTGCAGAGTTATAAATGAGAACTCTCGTCCACAAATATATTGAGGGAAGGCAACGAAGAGGATTTGAAAGCAAGGCAGATTTGCAGGAAACAGATTTCAGGAGGTAGATTCGACTCGCCTTTAAAGCACATGAAAAGCGGCAAAACGTTGACAATGATGCCCTTGGCCAAAAAGGGCGTATGCGTTTTTTCCTGAATATATTCAGGAAAAAACGCATACGCCCTTTTTGGCCAACCAAGCAAGCCGGAAGGGCAAATCAGCGCTACAAAGAAGTCTCGCTTGCCCTCGGTCAAAAGGGCCATGCTGAACAAAGTGTAAAAACCAGAAAAGCAGGACAGGCCATGGAGACATGGGAGCCTTGCTACGCTGATGGGCGGGATATAAATTGCCAACAGGCACTCTGGAGAAGAGTACGGTGTGTCCTGAAACAAGTAATAAACACAGCGTAGAGAGCATAGGGCACTTCCACTCATGGGCGTATAAATTGGGAAAACTAAAAATCAACAAGACACAGGCACCCTAAAGTTTACGGCTGCTCTGTTTCCAAGAAACTCCACTTCGGAACACCTTCAATATCCCAGGAAAGAGAAAAATGGATAAAGAAATGGTGGTACTTGGCACAATGGAATATCACTCAGCCATGAAATTAATGTCATAAGGCTAGTTAGCAGCATTATGAGTGGATGTAGGTACGATGATTCTAAGTGAAATAAGTCACACAGAAAAAGACACTTATCCTAAGATATCGCTTATAGAGGGAATGTCAAAATGGCTACACTTGAACTGAATTACAAAACAGAACACAGTCACACCTGTAGAAGACACACTATGGCTGCTTAACGGGAAAGGTGAGGTGGGGTGATGCATAAAACAAGGGTTTGAAATTAGCTCAGACACCGCTCCATAAGCCAAATATGTAATAGACAAGGCCTACTCCCTGCTCAGTGAACTGGACTCAACACCCCCTAGTCACCGCACAAGAATAATTCTGACTAGTACGAATCTGAAAACCTATGTATCGATATCTCTCTGCAAGTGAATCAAGAGGGTGTAAAGCGGCATCAACACAGCAGGGAAAAGCAGCCAAGCCCGATTCTAAACATAAATTACTTTAAAAAACCCACAAAACAAAGACAGTGAAAGAGAGAGAAATTCTTACAAAATCCGTTCAGGGTCTATGATGCAACCTGGATTGACCATATCTAGACCCACAGCTGGATGAGACATAAGGCTGGACACTCTTGGGGCTGAGAGGATTGGTGAGGTTGGGTGAGCAAACGCAGATACTTTAAAGTAACACTGCGGGGAACACACCCCATGGGTCTCAAATCTCCAGGTACAAGGGCATCTTCCTACATCAAAACATGCATGGGAAACCCAGAAGATGGTATGCCATGAGACTGGGAAAGGTTTCTAAAACGCACCTCATTTCTCCTCTCCTTGTGCTCGGGTTCGCCATTCCAGCCGCTTGACTAACCATCTCCCTACTTGGAGAATCAGCACCTTTAACCTCCTGATTGTACAGGTTGCAATTTGTCCTGAGGATGAACGGGAAGACGCGGAACCAACGAGAGACGAGCCCTAGGTTTTGGGACAGGCATAGGTCACTCCATTTTCCCATCAGGAAGAAGAATGAACCACAGGCTCAGCCTGCCCCCCAGAACCAAAATAGGGCCTGAAGCAATCCTGCGCTTTTGCGGCCAGCTCCCCAAAAAGCGAGGAGACAAATGGAGCTCAGGGGCACTGCAATTCACAAACGTGCAGAGTTATAAATGAGAACTCTCGTCCACAAATATATTGAGGGAAGGCAACGAAGAGGATTTGAAAGCAAGGCAGATTTGCAGGAAACAGATTTCAGGAGGTAGATTCGACTCTCCTTTAAAGCACATGAAAAGCGGCAAAACGTTGACAATGATGCCCTTGGCCAAAAAGGGCGTATGCGTTTTTTCCTGAATATATTCAGGAAAAAACGCATACGCCCTTTTTGGCCAACCAAGCAAGCCGGAAGGGCAAATCAGCGCTACATAGAAGTCTCGCTTGCCCTCGGTCAAAAGGGCCATGCTGAACAAACAGTAAAAACCAGAAAAGCAGGACAGGCCATAGAGACATGGGAGCCTTGCTACGCTGATGGGTGGGATATAAATTGCCAACAGGCAATCTGGAGAAGAGTACGGTGTGTCCTGAAACAAGTAATAAACACAGCGTAGAGAGCATAGGGCACTTCCACTCATGGGCGTATAAATTGGGAAAACTAAAAATCAACAAGACACAGGCACCCTAAAGTTTACGGCTGCTCTGTTTCCAAGAACCTCTGCTTCGGTACACCTTCAATATCCCAGGAAAGAGAAAAATGGATAAAGAAATGGTGGTACTTGGCACAATGGAATATCACTCAGCCATGAAATCAATGTCATAAGGCTAGTTAGCAGCATGATGAGTGGATTTAGGTACGATGATTCTAAGTGAAATAAGTCACACAGAAAAAGACACTTATCCTAAGATATCGCTTATAGAGGGAATGTCAAAATCGCTACACTTGAACTGAATTACAAAACAGAACAGAGTCACACCTGTAGAAGACACACTATGGCTGCTTAACGGGAAAGCTGAGGTGGGGTGATGCATAAAACAAGGGTTTGAAATTAGCTCAGAGACGACTCCATAAGCCAAATATGTAATAGACAAGGCCTACTCCCTGCTCAGTGAACTGGACTCAACACCCCCTAGTCACCGCACAAGAATAATTCTGACTAGTACGAATCTGAAAACCTATGTATCGATATCTCTCTGCAAGTGAATCAAGAGGGTGTAAAGCGGCATCAACACAGCAGGGAAAAGCAGCCAAGCCCGATTCTAAACATAAATTACTTTAAAAAACCCACAAAACAAAGACAGTGAAAGAGAGAGAAATTCTTACAAAATCCGTTCAGGGTCTATGATGCAACCTGGATTGACCATATCTAGACCCACAGCTGGATGAGACATAAGGCTGGACACTCTTGGGGCTGAGAGGATTGGTGAGGTTGGGTGAGCAAACGCAGATACTTTAAAGTAACACTGCGGGGAACACACCCCATGGGTCTCAAATCTCCAGGTACAAGGGCATCTTCCTACATCAAAACATGCATGGGAAACCCAGAAGATGGTATGCCATGAGACTGGGAAAGGTTTCTAAAACGCACCTCATTTCTCCTCTCCTTGTGCTCGGGTTCGCCATTCCAGCCGCTTGACTAACCATCTCCCTACTTGGAGAATCAGCACCTTTAACCTCCTGATTGTACAGGTTGCAATTTGTCCTGAGGATGAACGGGAAGACGCGGAACCAACGAGAGACGAGCCCTAGGTTTTGGGACAGGCATAGGTCACTCCATTTTCCCATCAGGAAGAAGAATGAACCACAGGCTCAGCCTGCCCCCCAGAACCAAAATAGGGCCTGAAGCAATCCTGCGCTTTTGCGGCCAGCTCCCCAAAAAGCGAGGAGACAAATGGAGCTCAGGGGCACTGCAATTCACAAACGTGCAGAGTTATAAATGAGAACTCTCGTCCACAAATATATTGAGGGAAGGCAACGAAGAGGATTTGAAAGCAAGGCAGATTTGCAGGAAACAGATTTCAGGAGGTAGATTCGACTCTCCTTTAAAGCACATGAAAAGCGGCAAAACGTTGACAATGATGCCCTTGGCCAAAAAGGGCGTATGCGTTTTTTCCTGAATATATTCAGGAAAAAACGCATACGCCCTTTTTGGCCAACCAAGCAAGCCGGAAGGGCAAATCAGCGCTACATAGAAGTCTCGCTTGCCCTCGGTCAAAAGGGCCATGCTGAACAAACAGTAAAAACCAGAAAAGCAGGACAGGCCATAGAGACATGGGAGCCTTGCTACGCTGATGGGTGGGATATAAATTGCCAACAGGCAATCTGGAGAAGAGTACGGTGTGTCCTGAAACAAGTAATAAACACAGCGTAGAGAGCATAGGGCACTTCCACTCATGGGCGTATAAATTGGGAAAACTAAAAATCAACAAGACACAGGCACCCTAAAGTTTACGGCTGCTCTGTTTCCAAGAACCTCCACTTCGGTACACCTTCAATATCCCAGGAAAGAGAAAAATGGATAAAGAAATGGTGGTACTTGGCACAATGGAATATCACTCAGCCATGAAATCAATGTCATAAGGCTAGTTAGCAGCATGATGAGTGGATTTAGGTACGATGATTCTAAGTGAAATAAGTCACACAGAAAAAGACACTTATCCTAAGATATCGCTTATAGAGGGAATGTCAAAATCGCTACACTTGAACTGAATTACAAAACAGAACAGAGTCACACCTGTAGAAGACACACTATGGCTGCTTAACGGGAAAGCTGAGGTGGGGTGATGCATAAAACAAGGGTTTGAAATTAGCTCAGAGACGACTCCATAAGCCAAATATGTAATAGACAAGGCCTATTCCCTGCTCAGTGAACTGGACTCAACACACCCTAGTCACCACACAAGAATATATCTGACTAGTAAGAATCTGAAAACCTATGTATCGATATCTCTCTGCAAGTGAATCAAGAGGGTGTAAAGCGGCATCAACACAGCAGGGAAAAGCAGCCAAGCCCGATTCTAAACATAAATTACTTTAAAAAACCCACAAAACAAAGACAGTGAAAGAGAGAGAAATTCTTACAAAATCTGTTCAGGGTCTATGATGCAAACTGGATTGACCATATCTAGACCCACAGCTGGATGAGACATAAGGCTGGACACTCTTGGGGCTGAGAGGATTGGTGAGGTTGGGTGAGCAAACGCAGATACTTTAAAGTAACACTGCGGGGAACACACCCCATGGGTCTCAAATCTCCAGGTACAAGGGCATCTTCCTACATCAAAACATGCATGGGAAACCCAGAAGATGGTATGCCATGAGATCGGGAAAGGTTTCTAAAACGCACCTCATATCTCCTCTCCTTGTGCTCGGGTTCGCCATTCCAGCCGCTTGACTAACCATCTCCCTACTTGGAGAATCAGCACCTTTAACCTCCTGATTGTACAGGTTGCAATTTGTCCTGAGGATGAACGGGAAGACGCGGAACCAACGAGAGACGAGCCCTAGGTGTTGGGACAGGCATAGGTCACTCCATTTTCCCATCAGGAAGAAGAATGAACCACAGGCTCAGCCTGCCCCCCAGAACCAAAATAGGGCCTGAAGCAATCCTGCGCTTTTGCGGCCAGCTCCCAAAAAAGCGAGGAGACAAATGGAGCTCAGGGGCACTGCAATTCACAAACGTGCAGAGTTATAAATGAGAACTCTCGTCCACAAATATATTGAGGGAAGGCAACGAAGAGGATTTGAAAGCAAGGCAGATTTGCAGGAAACAGATTTCAGGAGGTAGATTCGACTCGCCTTTAAAGCACATGAAAAGCGGCAAAACGTTGACAATGATGCCCTTGGCCAAAAAGGGCGTATGCGTTTTTTCCTGAATATATTCAGGAAAAAACGCATACGCCCTTTATGGCCAACCAAGCAAGCCGGAAGGGCAAATCAGCGCTACAAAGAAGTCTCGCTTGCCCTCGGTCAAAAGGGCCATGCTGAACAAAGTGTAAAAACCAGAAAAGCAGGACAGGCCATGGAGACATGGGAGCCTTGCTACGCTGATGGGCAGGATATAAATTACCAACAGGCACTCTGGAGAAGAGTACGGTGTGTCCTGAAACAAGTAATAAACACAGCGTAGAGAGCATAGGGCACTTCCACTCATGGGCGTATAAATTGGGAAAACTAAAAATCAACAAGACACAGGCACCCTAAAGTTTACGGCTGCTCTGTTTCCAAGAACCTCCGCTTCGGTACACCTTCAATATCCCAGGAAAGAGAAAAATGGATAAAGAAATGGTGGTACTTGGCACAATGGAATATCACTCAGCCATGAAATCAATGTCATAAGGCTAGTTAGCAGCATGATGAGTGGATTTAGGTACGATGATTCTAAGTGAAATAAGTCACACAGAAAAAGACACTTATCCTAAGATATAGCTTATAGAGGGAATGTCAAAATCGCTACACTTGAACTGAATTACAAAACAGAACAGAGTCACACCTGTAGAAGACACACTATGGCTGCTTAACGGGAAAGCTGAGGTGGGGTGATGCATAAAACAAGGGTTTGAAATTAGCTCAGAGACGACTCCATAAGCCAAATATGTAATAGACAAGGCCTACTCCCTGCTCAGTGAACTGGACTCAACACCCCCTAGTCACCGCACAAGAATAATTCTGACTAGTACGAATCTGAAAACCTATGTATCGATATCTCTCTGCAAGTGAATCAAGAGGGTGTAAAGCGGCATCAACACAGCAGGGAAAAGCAGCCAAGCCCGATTCTAAACATAAATTACTTTAAAAAACCCACAAAACAAAGACAGTGAAAGAGAGAGAAATTCTTACAAAATCCGTTCAGGGTCTATGATGCAACCTGGATTGACCATATCTAGACCCACAGCTGGATGAGACATAAGGCTGGACACTCTTGGGGCTGAGAGGATTGGTGAGGTTGGGTGAGCAAACGCAGATACTTTAAAGTAACACTGCGGGGAACACACCCCATGGGTCTCAAATCTCCAGGTACAAGGGCATCTTCCTACATCAAAACATGCATGGGAAACCCAGAAGATGGTATGCCATGAGACTGGGAAAGGTTTCTAAAACGCACCTCATTTCTCCTCTCCTTGTGCTCGGGTTCGCCATTCCAGCCGCTTGACTAACCATCTCCCTACTTGGAGAATCAGCACCTTTAACCTCCTGATTGTACAGGTTGCAATTTGTCCTGAGGATGAACGGGAAGACGCGGAACCAACGAGAGACGAGCCCTAGGTTTTGGGACAGGCATAGGTCACTCCATTTTCCCATCAGGAAGAAGAATGAACCACAGGCTCAGCCTGCCCCCCAGAACCAAAATAGGGCCTGAAGCAATCCTGCGCTTTTGCGGCCAGCTCCCCAAAAAGCGAGGAGACAAATGGAGCTCAGGGGCACTGCAATTCACAAACGTGCAGAGTTATAAATGAGAACTCTCGTCCACAAATATATTGAGGGAAGGCAACGAAGAGGATTTGAAAGCAAGGCAGATTTGCAGGAAACAGATTTCAGGAGGTAGATTCGACTCTCCTTTAAAGCACATGAAAAGCGGCAAAACGTTGACAATGATGCCCTTGGCCAAAAAGGGCGTATGCGTTTTTTCCTGAATATATTCAGGAAAAAACGCATACGCCCTTTTTGGCCAACCAAGCAAGCCGGAAGGGCAAATCAGCGCTACATAGAAGTCTCGCTTGCCCTCGGTCAAAAGGGCCATGCTGAACAAACAGTAAAAACCAGAAAAGCAGGACAGGCCATAGAGACATGGGAGCCTTGCTACGCTGATGGGTGGGATATAAATTGCCAACAGGCAATCTGGAGAAGAGTACGGTGTGTCCTGAAACAAGTAATAAACACAGCGTAGAGAGCATAGGGCACTTCCACTCATGGGCGTATAAATTGGGAAAACTAAAAATCAACAAGACACAGGCACCCTAAAGTTTACGGCTGCTCTGTTTCCAAGAACCTCCACTTCGGTACACCTTCAATATCCCAGGAAAGAGAAAAATGGATAAAGAAATGGTGGTACTTGGCACAATGGAATATCACTCAGCCATGAAATCAATGTCATAAGGCTAGTTAGCAGCATGATGAGTGGATTTAGGTACGATGATTCTAAGTGAAATAAGTCACACAGAAAAAGACACTTATCCTAAGATATCGCTTATAGAGGGAATGTCAAAATCGCTACACTTGAACTGAATTACAAAACAGAACAGAGTCACACCTGTAGAAGACACACTATGGCTGCTTAACGGGAAAGCTGAGGTGGGGTGATGCATAAAACAAGGGTTTGAAATTAGCTCAGAGACGACTCCATAAGCCAAATATGTAATAGACAAGGCCTATTCCCTGCTCAGTGAACTGGACTCAACACACCCTAGTCACCACACAAGAATATATCTGACTAGTAAGAATCTGAAAACCTATGTATCGATATCTCTCTGCAAGTGAATCAAGAGGGTGTAAAGCGGCATCAACACAGCAGGGAAAAGCAGCCAAGCCCGATTCTAAACATAAATTACTTTAAAAAACCCACAAAACAAAGACAGTGAAAGAGAGAGAAATTCTTACAAAATCTGTTCAGGGTCTATGATGCAAACTGGATTGACCATATCTAGACCCACAGCTGGATGAGACATAAGGCTGGACACTCTTGGGGCTGAGAGGATTGGTGAGGTTGGGTGAGCAAACGCAGATACTTTAAAGTAACACTGCGGGGAACACACCCCATGGGTCTCAAATCTCCAGGTACAAGGGCATCTTCCTACATCAAAACATGCATGGGAAACCCAGAAGATGGTATGCCATGAGATCGGGAAAGGTTTCTAAAACGCACCTCATATCTCCTCTCCTTGTGCTCGGGTTCGCCATTCCAGCCGCTTGACTAACCATCTCCCTACTTGGAGAATCAGCACCTTTAACCTCCTGATTGTACAGGTTGCAATTTGTCCTGAGGATGAACGGGAAGACGCGGAACCAACGAGAGACGAGCCCTAGGTGTTGGGACAGGCATAGGTCACTCCATTTTCCCATCAGGAAGAAGAATGAACCACAGGCTCAGCCTGCCCCCCAGAACCAAAATAGGGCCTGAAGCAATCCTGCGCTTTTGCGGCCAGCTCCCAAAAAAGCGAGGAGACAAATGGAGCTCAGGGGCACTGCAATTCACAAACGTGCAGAGTTATAAATGAGAACTCTCGTCCACAAATATATTGAGGGAAGGCAACGAAGAGGATTTGAAAGCAAGGCAGATTTGCAGGAAACAGATTTCAGGAGGTAGATTCGACTCGCCTTTAAAGCACATGAAAAGCGGCAAAACGTTGACAATGATGCCCTTGGCCAAAAAGGGCGTATGCGTTTTTTCCTGAATATATTCAGGAAAAAACGCATACGCCCTTTATGGCCAACCAAGCAAGCCGGAAGGGCAAATCAGCGCTACAAAGAAGTCTCGCTTGCCCTCGGTCAAAAGGGCCATGCTGAACAAAGTGTAAAAACCAGAAAAGCAGGACAGGCCATGGAGACATGGGAGCCTTGCTACGCTGATGGGCAGGATATAAATTACCAACAGGCACTCTGGAGAAGAGTACGGTGTGTCCTGAAACAAGTAATAAACACAGCGTAGAGAGCATAGGGCACTTCCACTCATGGGCGTATAAATTGGGAAAACTAAAAATCAACAAGACACAGGCACCCTAAAGTTTACGGCTGCTCTGTTTCCAAGAACCTCCGCTTCGGTACACCTTCAATATCCCAGGAAAGAGAAAAATGGATAAAGAAATGGTGGTACTTGGCACAATGGAATATCACTCAGCCATGAAATCAATGTCATAAGGCTAGTTAGCAGCATGATGAGTGGATTTAGGTACGATGATTCTAAGTGAAATAAGTCACACAGAAAAAGACACTTATCCTAAGATATAGCTTATAGAGGGAATGTCAAAATCGCTACACTTGAACTGAATTACAAAACAGAACAGAGTCACACCTTTAGAAGACACACTATGGCTGCTTAACCGGAAAGGTGAGGTGGGGTGATGCATAAAACAAGGGTTTGAAATTAGCTCAGAGACCGCTCCATAAGCCAAATATGTAATAGACAAGGCCTACTCCCTGCTCAGTGAACTGGACTCAACACGCCCTAGTCACCGCACAAGAATAATTCTGACTAATACGAATCTGAAAACCGATGTATCGATATCTCTCTGCAAGTGAATCAAGAGGGTGTAAAGCGGCATCAACACAGCAGGGAAAAGCAGCCAAGCCCGATTCTAAACATAAATTACTTTAAAAAACCCACAAAACAAAGACAGTGAAAGAGAGAGAAATTCTTACAAAATCCGTTCAGGGTCTATGATGCAACCTGGATTGACCATATCTAGACCCACAGCTGGATGAGACATAAGGCTGGACACTCTTGGGGCTGAGAGGATTGGTGAGGTTGGGTGAGCAAACGCAGATACTTTAAAGTAACACTGCGGGGAACACACCCCATGGGTCTCAAATCTCCAGGTACAAGGGAATCTTCCTACATCAAAAGATGCATGGGAAAGCCAGAAGATGGTATGCCGTGAGATCAGGAAAGGTTTCTAAAACGCACCTCATTTCTCCTCTCCTTGTGCTCGGGTTCACCATTCCAGCCGCTTGACTAACCATCTCCCTACTTGGAGAATCAGCACCTTTAACCTACTGTTTCGTCCAGGTTGCAATTTGTCCTGAGGATGAACGGGAAGACGGGGAACCAACGAAAGACTAGCCCTAGGTGGTGGGACAGGCACAGGTCACTCCATTTTCCCATCAGGAAGAAGAATGAACCACAGGCTCAGCCTGCCCCCCAGAATCAAAATAGGGCCTGAAGCAATCCTGAGCTTTTGCGGCCAGCTCCCAAAAAAGCGAGGAGACAAATGGAGCTCAGGGGCACTGCAATTCACAAACGTGCAGAGTTATAAATGAGAACTCTCGTCCACAAATATATTGAGGGAAGGCAACGAAGAGGATTTGAAAGCAAGGCAGATTTGCAGGAAACAGATTTCAGGAGGTAGATTCGACTCGCCTTTAAAGCACATGAAAAGCGGCAAAACGTTGACAATGATGCCCTTGGCCAAAAAGGGCGTATACGTTTTTTCCTGAATATATTCAGGAAAAAACGCATACGCCCTTTATGGCCAACCAAGCAAGCTGGAAGGGCAAATCAGCGCTACAAAGAAGTCTCGCTTGCCCTCGGTCAAAAGGGCCATGCTGAACAAAGTGTAAAAACCAGAAAAGCAGGAGAGGCCATGGAGACATGGGAGCCTTGCTACGCTGATGGGCGGGATATAAATTGCCAACAGGCACTCTGGAGAAAAGTACGGTGTGTCCTGAAACAAGTAATAAACACAGTGTAGAGAGCATAGGGCACTTCCACTCAAGGGCGTATAAATTGGGAAAACTAAAAATCAACAAGACACAGGCACCCTAAAGTTTACAGCTGCTCTGTTTCCAAGAACCTCCACTTCGGTACACCTTCAATATCCCAGGAAAGAGAAAAATGGATAAAGAAATGGTGGTACTTGGCACAATGGAATATCACTCAGCCATGAAATCAATGTCATAAGGCTAGTTAGCAGCATGATGAGTGGATTTAGGTACGATGATTCTAAGTGAAATAAGTCACACAGAAAAAGACACTTATCCTAAGATATCGCTTATAGAGGGAATGTCAAAATCGCTACACTTGAACTGAATTACAAAACAGAACAGAGTCACACCTGTAGAAGACACACTATGGCTGCTTAACGGGAAAGCTGAGGTGGGGTGATGCATAAAACAAGGGTTTGAAATTAGCTCAGAGACCACTCCATAAGCCAAATATGTAATAGACAAGGCCTACTCCCTGCTCAGTGAACTGGACTCAACACCCCCTAGTCACCGCACAAGAATAATTCTGACTAGTACGAATCTGAAAACCTATGTATCGATATCTCTCTGCAAGTGAATCAAGAGGGTGTAAAGCGGCATCAACACAGCAGGGAAAAGCAGCCAAGCCCGATTCTAAACATAAATTACTTAAAAAAACCCACAAAACAAAGACAGTGAAAGAGAGAGAAATTCTTACAAAATCCGTTCAGGGTCTATGATGCAACCTGGATTGACCATATCTAGACCCACAGCTGGATGAGACATAAGGCTGGACACTCTTGGGGCTGAGAGGATTGGTGAGGTTGGGTGAGCAAACGCAGATACTTTAAAGTAACACTGCGGGGAACACACCCCATGGGTCTCAAATCTCCAGGTACAAGGGCATCTTCCTACATCAAAACATGCATGGGAAACCCAGAAGATGGTATGCCATGAGATCGGGAAAGGTTTCTAAAACGCACCTCATTTCTCCTCTCCTTGTGCTCGGGTTCGCCATTCCAGCCGCTTGACTAACCATCTCCCTACTTGGAGAATCAGCACCTTTAACCTCCTGATTGAACAGGTTGCAATTTGTCCTGAGGATGGACGGGAAGATGCGGAACCAACGAGAGACGAGCCCTAGGTGTTGGGACAGGCATAGGTCACTCCATTTTCCCATCAGGAAGAAGAATGAACCACAGGCTCAGCCTGCCCCCCAGAACCAAAATAGGGCCTGAAGCAATCCTGCGCTTTTGCGGCCAGCTCCCAAAAAAGCGAGGAGACAAATGGAGCTCAGGGGCACTGCAATTCACAAACGTGCAGAGTTATAAATGAGAACTCTCGTCCACAAATATATTGAGGGAAGGCAACGAAGAGGATTTGAAAGCAAGGCAGATTTGCAGGAAACAGATTTCAGGAGGTAGATTCGACTCGCCTTTAAAGCACATGAAAAGCGGCAAAACGTTGACAATGATGCCCTTGGCCAAAAAGGGCGTATGCGTTTTTTCCTGAATATATTCAGGAAAAAACGCATACGCCCTTTTTGGCCAACCAAGCAAGCCGGAAGGGCAAATCAGCGCTACAAAGAAGTCTCGCTTGCCCTCGGTCAAAAGGGCCATGCTGAACAAACAGTAAAAACCAGAAAAGCAGGACAGGCCATGGAGACATGGGAGCCTTGCTACGCTGATGGGCGGGATATAAATTGCCAACAGGCACTCTGGAGAAGAGTACGGTGTGTCCTGAAACAAGTAATAAACACAGCATAGAGAGCATAGGGCACTTCCACTCATGGGCGTATAAATTGGGAAAACTAAAAATCAACAAGACACAGGCACCCTAAAGTTTACGGCTGCTCTGTTACCAAGAACCTCTGCTTCGGAACACCTTCAATATGCCAGGAAAGAGAAAAATGGATTAAGAAATGGTGGTACTTGACACAATGGAATATCACTCAGCCATGAAATCAATGTCATAAGGCTAGTTAGCAGCATGATGAGTGGATTTAGGTACGATGATTCTAAGTGAAATAAGTCACACAGAAAAAGACACTTATCCTAAGATATCGCTTATAGAGGGAATGTCAAAATCGCTACACTTGAACTGAATTACAAAACAGAACAGAGTCACACCTTTAGAAGACACACTATGGCTGCTTAACGGGAAAGGTGAGGTGGGGTGATGCATAAAACAAGGGTTTGAAATTAGCTCAGACACCGCTCCATAAGCCAAATATGTAATAGACAAGGCCTACTCCCTGCTCAGTGAACTGGACTCAACACCCCGTAGTCACCGCACACGAATAGTTCTGACTAGTACGAATCTGAAAACCTATGTATCGTTATCTCTCTGCAAGTGAATCAAGAGGGTGTAAAGCGGCATCAACGCAGCAGGGAAAAGCAGCCAAGCCCGATTCTAAACATAAATTACTTTAAAAAACCCACAAAACAAAGACAGTGAAAGAGAGAGAAATTCTTACAAAATCCGTTCAGGGTCTATGATGCAACCTGGATTGACCATATCTAGACCCACAGCTGGATGAGACATAAGGCTGGACACTCTTGGGGCTGAGAGGATTGGTGAGGTTGGGTGAGCAAACGCAGATACTTTAAAGTAACACTGCGGGGAACACACCCCATGGGTCTCAAATCTCAAGGTACAAGGGAATCTTCCTACATTAAAACATGCATGGGAAAGCCAGAAGATGGTATGCCGTGAGATCGGGAAAGGTTTCTAAAACGCACATCATTTCTCCTTTCCTTGTGCTCGGTTTCGCCATTCCAGCCACTGGACTAACCATCTCCCTACTTGGAGAATCAGCACCTTTAACCTACTGTTTCGTCCAGGTTGCAATTTGTCCTGAGGATGAACGGGAAGACGGGGAACCAACGAGAGACTAGCCCTAGGTTTTGGGACAGGCACAGGTCACTCCATTTTCCCATCAGGAAGAAGAATGAACCACAGGCTCAGCCTGCCCCCCAGAACCAAATTAGGGCCTGAAGCAATCCTGCGCTTTTGCGGCCAGCTCCCAAAAATGCGAGGAGACAAATGGAGCTCAGGGGCACTGCAATTCACAAACGTGCAGAGTTATAAATGAGAACTCTCGTCCACAAATATATTGAGGGAAGGCAACGAAGAGGATTTGAAAGCAAGGCAGATTTGCAGGAAACAGATTTCAGGAGGTAGATTCGACTCGCCTTTAAAGCACATGAAAAGCGGCAAAACGTTGACAATGATGCCCTTGGCCAAAAAGGGCGTATGCGTTTTTTCCTGAATATATTCAGGAAAAAACGCATACGCCCTTTTTGGCCAACCAAGCAAGCCGGAAGGGCAAATCAGCGCTACAAAGAAGTCTCGCTTGCCCTCGGTCAAAAGGGCCATGCTGAACAAAGTGTAAAAACCAGAAAAGCAGGACAGGCCATGGAGACATGGGAGCCTTCCTACGCTGATGGGCGGGATGTAAATTGCCAACAGGCACTCTGGAGAAGAGTACGGTGTGTCCTGAAACAAGTAATAAACACAGCGTAGAGAGCATAGGGCACTTCCACTCAAGGGCGTATAAATTGGGAAAACTAAAAATCAACAAGACACAGGCACCCTAAAGTTTACGGCTGCTCTGTTTCCAAGAACCTCCGCTTCGGTACACCTTCAATATCCCAGGAAAGAGAAAAATGGATAAAGAAATGGTGGTACTTGGCACAATGGAATATCACTCAGCCATGAAATCAATGTCATAAGGCTAGTTAGCACCATGATGAGTGGATTTAGATACGATGATTCTAAGTGAAATAAGTCACACAGAAAAAGACACTTATCCTAAGATATCGCTTATAGAGGGAATGTCAAAATCGCTACACTTGAACTGAATTACAAAACAGAACACAGTCACACCTGTAGAAGACACACTATGGCTGCTTAACGGGAAAGGTGAGGTGGGGTGATGCATAAAACAAGGGTTTGAAATTAGCTCAGAGACCGCTCCATAAGCCAAATATGTAATAGACAAGGCCTACTCCCTGCTCAGTGAACTGGACTCAACACACCCTAGACACCACACAAGAATATATCTGACTAGTAAGAATCTGAAAACCTATGTATCGATATCTCTCTGCAAGTGAATCAAGAGGGTGTAAAGCGGCATCAACACAGCAGGGAAAAGCAGCCAAGCCCGATTCTAAACATAAATTACTTTAAAAAACCCACAAAACAAAGACAGTGAAAGAGAGAGAAATACTTACAAAATCCATTCAGGGTCTCTGATGCAACCTGGATTGACCATATCTAGACCCACAGCTGGATGAGACATAAGGCTGGACACTCTTGGGGCTGAGAGGATTGGTGAGGTTGGGTGAGCAAACGCAGATACTTTAAAGTAACACTGCGGGGAACACACCCCATGGGTCTCAAATCTCCAGGTACAAGGGCATCTTCCTACATCAAAACATGCATGGGAAACCCAGAAGATGGTATGCCATGAGATCGGGAAAGGTTTCTAAAACGCACCTCATTTCTCCTCTCCTTGTGCTCGGGTTCGCCATTCCAGCCGCTTGACTAATCATCTCCCTACTTGGAGAATCAGCACCTTTAACCTCCTGATTGTACAGGTTGCAATTTGTCCTGAGGATGAACGGGAAGACGCGGAACCAACGAGAGACGAGCCCTAGGTGTTGGGACAGGCATAGGTCACTCCATTTTCCCATCAGGAAGAAGAATGAACCACAGGCTCAGCCTGCCCCCCAGAACCAAAATAGGGCCTGAAGCAATCCTGCGCTTTTGCGGCCAGCTCCCCAAAAAGCGAGGAGACAAATGGAGCTCAGGGGCACTGCAATTCACAAACGTGCAGAGTTATTAATGAGAACTCTCGTCCACAAATATATTGAGGGAAGGCAACGAAGAGGATTTGAAAGCAAGGCAGATTTGCAGGAAACAGATTTCAGGAGGTAGATTCGACTCGCCTTTAAAGCACATGAAAAGCGGCAAAACGTTGACAATGATGCCCTTGGCCAAAAAGGGCGTATGCGTTTTTTCCTGAATATATTCAGGAAAAAACGCATACGCCCTTTTTGGCCAACCAAGCAAGCCGGAAGGGCAAATCAGCGCTACAAAGAAGTCTCGCTTGCCCTCGGTCAAAAGGGCCATGCTGAACAAAGTGTAAAAACCAGAAAAGCAGGACAGGCCATGGAGACATGGGAGCCTTGCTACGCTGATGGGCGTGACGTAAATTGCCAACAGGCACTCTGGAGAAGAGTATGGTGTGTCCTGAAACAAGTAATAAACACAGCGTAGAGAGCATAGGGCACTTCCACTCAAGGGCGTATAAATTGGGAAAACTAAAAATCAACAAGACACAGGCACCCTAAAGTTTACGGCTGCTCTGTTTCCAAGAACCTCTGCTTCGGAACACCTTCAATATGCCAGGAAAGAGAAAAATGGATAAAGAAATGGTGGTACTTGACACAATGGAATATCACTCAGCCATGAAATCAATGTCATAAGGCTAGTTAGCAGCATGATGAGTGGATTTAGGTACGATGATTCTAAGTGAAATAAGTCACACAGAAAAAGACACTTATCCTAAGATATCGCTTATAGAGGGAATGTCAAAATCGCTACACTTGAACTGAATTACAAAACAGAACAGAGTCACACCTTTAGAAGACACACTATGGCTGCTTAACGGGAAAGGTGAGGTGGGGTGATGCATAAAACAAGGGTTTGAAATTAGCTCAGACACCGCTCCATAAGCCAAATATGTAATAGACAAGGCCTACTCCCTGCTCAGTGAACTGGACTCAACACCCCGTAGTCACCGCACAAGAATAGTTCTGACTAGTACGAATCTGAAAACCTATGTATCGATATCTCTCTGCAAGTGAATCAAGAGGGTGTAAAGCGGCATCAACGCAGCAGGGAAAAGCAGCCAAGCCCGATTCTAAACATAAATTACTTTAAAAAACCCACAAAACAAAGACAGTGAAAGAGAGAGAAATTCTTACAAAATCCGTTCAGGGTCTATGATGCAACCTGGATTGACCATATCTAGACCCACAGCTGGATGAGACATAAGGCTGGACACTCTTGGGGCTGAGAGGATTGGTGAGGTTGGGTGAGCAAACGCAGATACTTTAAAGTAACACTGCGGGGAACACACCCCATGGGTCTCAAATCTCAAGGTACAAGGGAATCTTCCTACATCAAAACATGCATGGGAAAGCCAGAAGATGGTATGCCGTGAGATCGGGAAAGGTTTCTAAAACGCACATCATTTCTCCTTTCCTTGTGCTCGGTTTCGCCATTCCAGCCACTGGACTAACCATCTCCCTACTTGGAGAATCAGCACCTTTAACCTACTGTTTCGTCCAGGTTGCAATTTGTCCTGAGGATGAACGGGAAGACGGGGAACCAACGAGAGACTAGCCCTAGGTGTTGGGACAGGCACAGGTCACTCCATTTTCCCATCAGGAAGAAGAATGAACCACAGGCTCAGCCTGCCCCCCAGAACCAAATTAGGGCCTGAAGCAATCCTGCGCTTTTGTGGCCAGCTCCCAAAAAAGCGAGGAGACAAATGGAGCTCAGGGGCACTGCAATTCACAAACGTGCAGAGTTATAAATGAGAACTCTCGTCCACAAATATATTGAGGGAAGGCAACGAAGAGGATTTGAAAGCAAGGCAGATTTGCAGGAAACAGATTTCAGGAGGTAGATTCGACTCGCCTTTAAAGCACATGAAAAGCGGCAAAACGTTGACAATGATGCCCTTGGCCAAAAAGGGCGTATGCGTTTTTTCCTGAATATATTCAGGAAAAAACGCATACGCCCTTTTTGGCCAACCAAGCAAGCCGGAAGGGCAAATCAGCGCTACAAAGAAGTCTCGCTTGCCCTCGGTCAAAAGGGCCATGCTGAACAAAGTGTAAAAACCAGAAAAGCAGGACAGGCCATGGAGACATGGGAGCCTTGCTACGCTGATGGGCGGGATGTAAATTGCCAACAGGCACTCTGGCGAAGAGTACGGTGTGTCCTGAAACAAGTAATAAACACAGCGTAGAGAGCATAGGGCACTTCCACTCAAGGGCGTATAAATTGGGAAAACTAAAAATCAACAAGACACAGGCACCCTAAAGTTTACGGCTGCTCTGTTTCCAAGAACCTCCGCTTCGGCACACCTTCAATATCCCAGGAAAGAGAAAAATGGATAAAGAAATGGTGGTACTTGGCACAATGGAATATCACTCAGCCATGAAATCAATGTCATAAGGCTAGTTAGCACCATGATGAGTGGATTTAGATACGATGATTCTAAGTGAAATAAGTCACACAGAAAAAGACACTTATCCTAAGATATCGCTTATAGAGGGAATGTCAAAATCGCTACACTTGAACTGAATTACAAAACAGAACAGAGTCACACCTTTAGAAGACACACTATGGCTGCTTAACGGGAAAGGTGAGGTGGGGTGATGCATAAAACAAGGGTTTGAAATTAGCTCAGAGACCGCTCCATAAGCCAAATATGTAATAGAGAAGGCCTACTCCCTGCTCAGTGAACTGGACTCAACACACCCTAGACACCACACAAGAATATATCTGACTAGTAAGAATCTGAAAACCTATGTATCGATATCTCTCTGCAAGTGAATCAAGAGGGTGTAAAGCGGCATCAACACAGCAGGGAAAAGCAGCCAAGCCCGATTCTAAACATACATTACTTTAAAAAACCCACAAAACAAAGACAGTGAAAGAGAGAGAAATTCTTACAAAATCCGTTCAGGGTCTACGATGCAACCTGGATTGACCATATCTAGACACACAGCTGGATGAGACATAAGGCTGGACACTCTTGGGGCTGAGAGGATTGGTGAGGTTGGGTGAGCAAACGCAGATACTTTAAAGTAACACTGCGGGGAACACACCCCATGGGTCTCAAATCTCCAGGTACAAGGGCATCTTCCTACATCAAAACATGCATGGGAAACCCAGAAGATGGTATGCCATGAGATCGGGAAAGGTTTCTAAAACGCACCTCATTTCTCCTCTCTTTGTGCTCGGGTTCGCCATTCCAGCCGCTTGACTAACCATCTCCCTACTTGGAGAATCAGCACCTTTAACCTCCTGATTGTACAGGTTGCAATTTGTCCTGAGGATGAACGGGAAGACGCGGAACCAACGAGAGACGAGCCCTAGGTGTTGGGACAGGCATAGGTCACTCCATTTTCCCATCAGGAAGAAGAATGAACCACAGGCTCAGCCTGCCCCCCAGAACCAAAATAGGGCCTGAAGCAATCCTGCGCTTTTGCGGCCAGCTCCCAAAAAAGCGAGGAGACAAATGGAGCTCAGGGGCACTGCAATTCACAAACGTGCAGAGTTATAAATGAGAACTCTCGTCCACAAATATATTGAGGGAAGGCAACGAAGAGGATTTGAAAGCAAGGCAGATTTGCAGGAAACAGATTTCAGGAGGTAGATTCGACTCGCCTTTAAAGCACATGAAAAGTGGCAAAACGTTGACAATGATGCCCTGGCCAAAAAGGGCGTATGCGTTTTTTCCTGAATATATTCAGGAAAAAACGCATACGCCCTTTTTGGCCAACCAAGCAAGCCGGAAGGGCAAATCAGCGCTACAAAGAAGTCTCGCTTGCCCTCGGTCAAAAGGGCCATGCTGAACAAAGTGTAAAAACCAGAAAAGCAGGACAGGCCATGGAGACATGGGATCCTTGCTACGCTGATGGGCGGGATGTAAATTGCCAACAGGCACTCTGGAGAAGAGTACGGTGTGTCCTGAAACAAGTAATAAACACAGCGTAGAGAGCATAGGGCACTTCCACTCATGGGCGTATAAATTGGGAAAACTAAAAATCAACAAGACACAGGCACCCTAAAGTTTACGGCTGCTCTGTTTCCAAGAACCTCCGCTTCGGTACACCTTCAATATCCCAGGAAAGAGAAAAAAGGATAAAGAAATGGTGGTACTTGGCACAATGGAATATCACTCAGCCATGAAATCAATGTCATAAGGCTAGTTAGCAGCATGATGTGTGGATTTAGGTACGATGATTCTAAGTGAAATAAGTCACACAGAAAAAGACACTTATCCTAAGATATCGCTTATAGAGGGAATGTCAAAATCGCTACACTTAAACTGAATTACAAAACAGAACAGAGTCACACCTTTACAAGACACACTATGGCTGCTTAACGGGAAAGGTGAGGTGGGGTGATGCATAAAACAAGGGTTTGAAATTAGCTCAGACACCGCTCCATAAGCCAAATATGTAATAGACAAGGCCTACTCCCTGCTCAGTGAACTGACTCAACACCCCCTAGTCACCGCACAAGAATATATCTGACTAGTATGAATCTGAAAACCTATGTATCGATATCTCTCTGCAAGTGAATCAAGAGGGTGTAAAGCGGCATCAACACAGCAGGGAAAAGCAGCCAAACCCCATTCTAAACATACATTACTTTAAAAAACCCACAAAGCAAAGACAGTGAAAGAGAGAGAAATTCTTACAAAATCCGTTCAGGGTCTCTGATGCAACCTGGATTGACCATATCTAGACCCACAGCTGGATGAGACATAAGGCTGGACACTCTTGGGGCTGAGAGGATTGGTGAGGTTGGGTGAGCAAATGCAAATACTTTAAAGTAATACCGCGGGGTACCCACCCCATGGGTCTCAAATCTCCAGGTACAAGGGCATCTTCCTACATCAAAACATGCATGGGAAACCCAGAAGATGGTATGCCGTGAGATCGGGAAAGGTTTCTAAAACGCACCTCATTTCTCCTCTCCTTGTGCTCGGGTTCGCCATTCCAGCCGCTTGACTAACCATCTCCCTACTTGGAGAATCAGCACCTTTAACCTACTGTTTCGTCCAGGTTGCAATTTGTCCTGAGGATGAACGGGAAGACGCGGAACCAATGAAAGACTAGCCCTAGGTGTTGGGACAGGCACAGGTCACTCCATTTTCCCATCAGGAAGAAGAATGAACCACAGGCTCAGCCTGCCCCCCAGAACCAAAATAGGGCCTGAAGCAATCCTGCGCTTTTGCGGCCAGCTCCCAAAAAAGCGAGGAGACAAATGAAGCTCAGGGGCACTGCAATTCACAAACGTGCAGAGTTATAAATGAGAACTCTCGTCCACAAATATATTGAGGGAAGGCAACGAAGAGGATTTGAAAGCAAGGCAGATTTGCAGGAAACAGATTTCAGGAGGTAGATTCGACTCGCCTTTAAAGCACATGAAAAGCGGCAAAACGTTGACAATGATGCCCTTGGCCAAAAAGGGCGTATGCGTTTTTTCCTGAATATATTCAGGAAAAAACGCATACGCCCTTTTTGGCCAACCAAGCAAGCTGGAAGGGCAAATCAGCGCTACAAAGAAGTCTCGCTTGCCCTCGGTCAAAAGCGCCATGCTGAACAAAGTGTAAAAACCAGAAAAGCAGGACAGGCCATGGAGACATGGGAGCCTTGCTACGCTGATGGGCGGGATGTAAATTGCCAACAGGCACTCTGGAGAAGAGTACGGTGTGTCCTGAAACAAGTAATAAACACAGCGTAGAGAGCATAGGGCACTTCCACTCATGGGCGTATAAATTGGGAAAACTAAAAATCAACAAGACACAGGCACCCTAAAGTTTACGGCTGCTCTGTTTCCAAGAACCTCCGCTTCGGTACACCTTCAATATCCCAGGAAAGAGAAAAATGGATAAAGAAATGGTGGTACTTGGCACAATGGAATATCACTCAGCCATGAAATCAATGTCATAAGGCTAGTTAGCAGCATGATGAGTGGATTTAGGTACGATGATTCTAAGTGAAATAAGTCACACAGAAAAAGACACTTATCCTAAGATATCGCTTATAGAGGGAATGTCAAAATCGCTACACTTGAACTGAATTACAAAACAGAACAGAGTCACACCTTTAGAAGACACACTATGGCTGCTTAACGGGAAAGGTGAGGTGGGGTGATGCATAAAACAAGGGTTTGAAATTAGCTCAGAGACCGCTCCATAAGCCAAATATGTAATAGACAAGGCCTACTCCCTGCTCAGTGAACTGGACTCAACACACCCTAGACACCACACAAGAATATATCTGACTAGTAAGAATCTGAAAACCTATGTATCGATATCTCTCTGCAAGTGAATCAAGAGGGTGTAAAGCGGCATCAACACAGCAGGGAAAAGCAGCCAAGCCCGATTCTAAACATACATTACTTTAAAAAACCCACAAAACAAAGACAGTGAAAGAGAGAGAAATTCTTACAAAATCCGTTCAGGGTCTACGATGCAACCTGGATTGACCATATCTAGACACACAGCTGGATGAGACATAAGGCTGGACACTCTTGGGGCTGAGAGGATTGGTGAGGTTGGGTGAGCAAACGCAGATACTTTAAAGTAACACTGCGGGGAACACACCCCATGGGTCTCAAATCTCCAGGTACAAGGGCATCTTCCTACATCAAAACATGCATGGGAAACCCAGAAGATGGTATGCCATGAGATCGGGAAAGGTTTCTAAAACGCACCTCATTTCTCCTCTCTTTGTGCTCGGGTTCGCCATTCCAGCCGCTTGACTAACCATCTCCCTACTTGGAGAATCAGCACCTTTAACCTCCTGATTGTACAGGTTGCAATTTGTCCTGAGGATGAACGGGAAGACGCGGAACCAACGAGAGACGAGCCCTAGGTGTTGGGACAGGCATAGGTCACTCCATTTTCCCATCAGGAAGAAGAATGAACCACAGGCTCAGCCTGCCCCCCAGAACCAAAATAGGGCCTGAAGCAATCCTGCGCTTTTGCGGCCAGCTCCCAAAAAAGCGAGGAGACAAATGGAGCTCAGGGGCACTGCAATTCACAAACGTGCAGAGTTATAAATGAGAACTCTCGTCCACAAATATATTGAGGGAAGGCAACGAAGAGGATTTGAAAGCAAGGCAGATTTGCAGGAAACAGATTTCAGGAGGTAGATTCGACTCGCCTTTAAAGCACATGAAAAGTGGCAAAACGTTGACAATGATGCCCTGGCCAAAAAGGGCGTATGCGTTTTTTCCTGAATATATTCAGGAAAAAACGCATACGCCCTTTTTGGCCAACCAAGCAAGCCGGAAGGGCAAATCAGCGCTACAAAGAAGTCTCGCTTGCCCTCGGTCAAAAGGGCCATGCTGAACAAAGTGTAAAAACCAGAAAAGCAGGACAGGCCATGGAGACATGGGATCCTTGCTACGCTGATGGGCGGGATGTAAATTGCCAACAGGCACTCTGGAGAAGAGTACGGTGTGTCCTGAAACAAGTAATAAACACAGCGTAGAGAGCATAGGGCACTTCCACTCATGGGCGTATAAATTGGGAAAACTAAAAATCAACAAGACACAGGCACCCTAAAGTTTACGGCTGCTCTGTTTCCAAGAACCTCCGCTTCGGTACACCTTCAATATCCCAGGAAAGAGAAAAAAGGATAAAGAAATGGTGGTACTTGGCACAATGGAATATCACTCAGCCATGAAATCAATGTCATAAGGCTAGTTAGCAGCATGATGTGTGGATTTAGGTACGATGATTCTAAGTGAAATAAGTCACACAGAAAAAGACACTTATCCTAAGATATCGCTTATAGAGGGAATGTCAAAATCGCTACACTTAAACTGAATTACAAAACAGAACAGAGTCACACCTTTACAAGACACACTATGGCTGCTTAACGGGAAAGGTGAGGTGGGGTGATGCATAAAACAAGGGTTTGAAATTAGCTCAGACACCGCTCCATAAGCCAAATATGTAATAGACAAGGCCTACTCCCTGCTCAGTGAACTGACTCAACACCCCCTAGTCACCGCACAAGAATATATCTGACTAGTATGAATCTGAAAACCTATGTATCGATATCTCTCTGCAAGTGAATCAAGAGGGTGTAAAGCGGCATCAACACAGCAGGGAAAAGCAGCCAAACCCCATTCTAAACATACATTACTTTAAAAAACCCACAAAGCAAAGACAGTGAAAGAGAGAGAAATTCTTACAAAATCCGTTCAGGGTCTCTGATGCAACCTGGATTGACCATATCTAGACCCACAGCTGGATGAGACATAAGGCTGGACACTCTTGGGGCTGAGAGGATTGGTGAGGTTGGGTGAGCAAATGCAAATACTTTAAAGTAATACCGCGGGGTACCCACCCCATGGGTCTCAAATCTCCAGGTACAAGGGCATCTTCCTACATCAAAACATGCATGGGAAACCCAGAAGATGGTATGCCGTGAGATCGGGAAAGGTTTCTAAAACGCACCTCATTTCTCCTCTCCTTGTGCTCGGGTTCGCCATTCCAGCCGCTTGACTAACCATCTCCCTACTTGGAGAATCAGCACCTTTAACCTACTGTTTCGTCCAGGTTGCAATTTGTCCTGAGGATGAACGGGAAGACGCGGAACCAATGAAAGACTAGCCCTAGGTGTTGGGACAGGCACAGGTCACTCCATTTTCCCATCAGGAAGAAGAATGAACCACAGGCTCAGCCTGCCCCCCAGAACCAAAATAGGGCCTGAAGCAATCCTGCGCTTTTGCGGCCAGCTCCCAAAAAAGCGAGGAGACAAATGAAGCTCAGGGGCACTGCAATTCACAAACGTGCAGAGTTATAAATGAGAACTCTCGTCCACAAATATATTGAGGGAAGGCAACGAAGAGGATTTGAAAGCAAGGCAGATTTGCAGGAAACAGATTTCAGGAGGTAGATTCGACTCGCCTTTAAAGCACATGAAAAGCGGCAAAACGTTGACAATGATGCCCTTGGCCAAAAAGGGCGTATGCGTTTTTTCCTGAATATATTCAGGAAAAAACGCATACGCCCTTTTTGGCCAACCAAGCAAGCTGGAAGGGCAAATCAGCGCTACAAAGAAGTCTCGCTTGCCCTCGGTCAAAAGCGCCATGCTGAACAAAGTGTAAAAACCAGAAAAGCAGGACAGGCCATGGAGACATGGGAGCCTTGCTACGCTGATGGGCGGGATGTAAATTGCCAACAGGCACTCTGGAGAAGAGTACGGTGTGTCCTGAAACAAGTAATAAACACAGCGTAGAGAGCATAGGGCACTTCCACTCATGGGCGTATAAATTGGGAAAACTAAAAATCAACAAGACACAGGCACCCTAAAGTTTACGGCTGCTCTGTTTCCAAGAACCTCCGCTTCGGTACACCTTCAATATCCCAGGAAAGAGAAAAATGGATAAAGAAATGGTGGTACTTGGCACAATGGAATATCACTCAGCCATGAAATCAATGTCATAAGGCTAGTTAGCAGCATGATGAGTGGATTTAGGTACGATGATTCTAAGTGAAATAAGTCACACAGAAAAAGACACTTATCCTAAGATATCGCTTATAGAGGGAATGTCAAAATCGCTACACTTGAACTGAATTACAAAACAGAACAGAGTCACACCTTTAGAAGACACACTATGGCTGCTTAACGGGAAAGGTGAGGTGGGGTGATGCATAAAACAAGGGTTTGAAATTAGCTCAGAGACCGCTCCATAAGCCAAATATGTAATAGACAAGGCCTACTCCCTGCTCAGTGAACTGGACTCAACACACCCTAGTCACCACACAAGAATATATCTGACTAGTAAGAATCTGAAAACCTATGTATCGATATCTCTCTGCAAGTGAATCAAGAGGGTGTAAAGCGGCATCAACACAGCAGGGAAAAGCAGCCAAGAATGATTCTAAACATAAATTACATTTAAAAACCCACAAGACAAAGACAGTGAAAGAGAGAGAATTTCTTACAAAATCCGTTCAGGGTCTATGATGCAACCTGGATTGACCATATCTAGACCCACAGCTGGATGAGACATAAGGCTGACACTCTTGGGGCTGAGAGGATTGGTGAGGTTGGGTTAGCAAACGCAGATAATTTAAAGTAACACTGCGGGGAACACACCCCATGGGTCTCAAATCTCCAGGTACAAGGGCATCTTCCTACATCAAAACATGCATGGGAAACCCAGAAGATGGTATGCCATGAGATCGGGAAAGGTTTCTAAAACGCACCTCATTTCTCCTCTCCTTGTGCTCGGGTTCGCCATTCCAGCCGCTTGACTAACCATCTCCCTACTTGGAGAATCAGCACCTTTAACCTCCTGATTGTACAGGTTGCAATTTGTCCTGAGGATGAATGGGAAGACGCAGAACCAACGAGAGACGAGCCCTAGGTGTTGGGACAGGCATAGGTCACTCCATTTTCCCATCAGGAAGAAGAATGAACCACAGGCTCAGCCTGCCCCCCAGAACCAAAATAGGGCCTGAAGCAATCCTGCGCTTTTGCGGCCAGCTCCCAAAAAAGCGAGGAGACAAATGGAGCTCAGGGGCACTGCAATTCACAAACGTGCAGAGTTATAAATGAGAACTCTCGTCCACAAATATATTGAGGGAAGGCAACGAAGAGGATTTGAAAGCAAGGCAGATTTGCAGGAAACAGATTTCAGGAGGTAGATTCGACTCGCCTTTAAAGCACATGAAAAGCGGCAAAACGTTGACAATGATGCCCTTAGCCAAAAAGGGCGTATGCGTTTTTTCCTGAATATATTCAGGAAAAAACGCATACGCCCTTTTTGGCCAACCAAGCAAGCCGGAAGGGCAAATCAGCGCTACAAAGAAGTCTCGCTTGCCCTCGGTCAAAAGGGCCATGCTGAACAAAGTGTAAAAACCAGAAAAGCAGGACAGGCCATGGAGACATGGGAGCCTTGCTACGCTGATGGGCGGGATGTAAATTGCCAACAGGCACTCTGGAGAAGAGTACGGTGTGTCCTGAAACAAGTAATAAACACAGCGTAGAGAGCATAGGGCACTTCCACTCATGGGCGTATAAATTGGGAAAACTAAAAATCAACAAGACACAGGCACCCTAAAGTTTACGGCTGCTCTGTTTCCAAGAACCTCCGCTTCGGTACACCTTCAATATCCCAGGAAAGAGAAAAATGGATAAAGAAATGGTGGTACTTGGCACAATGGAATATCACTCAGCCATGAAATCAATGTCATAAGGCTAGTTAGCAGCATGATGAGTGGATTTAGGTACGGTGATTCTAAGTGAAATAAGTCACACAGAAAAAGGCCCTTATCCTAAGATATCGCTTATAGAGGGAATGTCAAAATCGCTACACTTGAACTGAATTACAAAACAGAACAGAGTCACACCTTTAGAAGACATACTATGGCTGCTTAACCGGAAAGGTGAGGTGGGGTGATGCATAAAACAAGGGTTTGAAATTAGCTCAGACACCGCTCCATAAGCCAAATATGTAATAGACAAGGCCTACTCCCTGCTCAGTGAACTGGATTCAACACACCCTTGTCACCACACAAGAATATATCTGATTAGTAAGAATCTGAAAACCTATGTATCGATATCTCTCTGCAAGTGAATCAAGAGGGTGTAAAGCGGCATCAACACAGCAGGGAAAAGCAGCCAAGCCCGATTCTAAACATAAATTACTTTAAAAAACCCACAAAACAAAGACAGTGAAAGAGAGAGAAATTCTTACAAAATCCGTTCAGGGTCTCTGATGCAACCTGGATTGACCATATCTAGACCCACAGCTGGATGAGACATAAGGCTGGACACTCTTGGGGCTGAGAGGATTGGTGAGGTTGGGTGAGCAAAGGCAGATAATTTAAAGTAACACTGCGGGGAACACACCCCATGGGTCTCAAATCTCCAGGTACAAGGGAATCTTCCTACATCAAAACATGCATGGGAAACCCAGAAGATGGTATGCCGTGAGATCGGGAAAGGTTTCTAAAACGCACCTCATTTCTCCTCTCCTTGTGCTCGGGTTCGCCATTCCAGCCGCTTGACTAACCATCTCCCTACTTGGAGAATCAGCACCTTTAACCTCCTGTTTCGTCCAGGTTGCAATTTGTCCTGAAGATAAACGGGAAGACGGGGAACCAACGAGAGACTAGCCCTAGGTGTTGGGACAGGCACAGGTCACTCCATTTTCCCATCAGGAAGAAGAATGAACCACAGGCTCAGCCTGCCCCCCAGAACCAAAATAGGGCCTGAAGCAATCCTGCGCTTTTGCGGCCAGCTCCCAAAAGAGCGAGGAGACAAATGGAGCTCAGGGGCACTGCAATTCACAAACGTGCAGAGTTATAAATGAGAACTCTCGTCCACAAATATATTGAGGGAAGGCAACGAAGAGGATTTGAATGCAAGGCAGATTTGCAGGAAACAGATTTCAGGAGGTAGATTTGATTCGCCTTTAAAGCACATGAAAAGCGGCAAAACGTTGATAATGATGCCCTTGGCCAAAAAGGGCGTATGCGTTTTTTCCTGAATATATTCAGGAAAAAACGCATACGCCCTTTTTGGCCAACCAAGCAAGCCGGAAGGGCAAATCAGCGCTACAAAGAAGTCTCGCTTGCCCTCGGTCAAAAGGGCCATGCTGAACAAAGTGTAAAAACCAGAAAAGCAGGACAGGCCATGGAGACATGGGAGCCTAGCTTCGCTGATGGGCGGGATGTAAATTGCCAACAGGCACTCTGGAGAAGAATACGGTGTGTCCTGAAACAAGTAATACACACAGCGTAGAGAGCATAGGGCACTTCCACTCATGGGCGTATAAATTGGGAAAACTAAAAATCAACAAGACACAGGCACCCTAAAGTTTACGGCTGCTCTGTTTCCAAGAACCTCCACTTCGGTACACCTTCAGTATCCCAGGAAAGAGAAAAATGGATAAAGAAATGGTGGTACTTGACACAATGGAATATCACTCAGCCATGAAATCAATGTCATAAGGCTAGTTAGCAGCATGATGAGTGGATTTAGGTACGATGATTCTAATTGAAATAAGTCACACAGAAAAAGACACTTATCCTAAGATATCGCTTATAGAGGGAATGTCAAAATCGCTACACTTGAACTGAATTACAAAACAGAACAGAGTCACACCTTTAGAAGACACACTATGGCTGCTTAACGGGAAAGGTGAGGTGGGGTGATGCATAAAACAAGGGTTTGAAATTAGCTCAGACACCGCTCCATAAGTCAAATATGTAATAGACAAGGCCTACTCCCTGCTCAGTGAACTGGACTCAACACACCCTAGTCACCACACAAGAATATATCTGACTAGTAAGAATCTGAAAACCTATGTATCGATATCTCTCTGCAAGTGAATCAAGAGGGTGTAAAGCGGCATCAACACAGCAGGGAAAAGCAGCCAAGCCCGATTCTAAACATAAATTACTTTAAAAAACCCACAAAACAAAGACAGTTAAAGGGAGAGAAATTCTTACAAAATCCATTCAGGGTCTATGATGCAACCTGGATTGACCATATCTAGACCCACAGCTGGATGAGACATAAGGCTGGACACTCTTGGGGCTGAGAGGATTGGTGAGGTTGGGTGAGCAAACGCAGATACTTTAAAGTAACACTGCTGGGAACACACCCCATGGGTCTCAAATCTCCAGGTACAAGGGCATCTTCCTACATCAAAACATGCATGGGAAACCCAGAAGATGGTATGCCATGAGATCGGGAAAGGTTTCTAAAACGCACCTCATTTCTCCTCTCCTTGTGCTCGGGTTCGCCATTCCAGCCGCTTGACTAACCATCTCCCTACTTGGAGAATCAGCACCTTTAACCTCCTGATTGTACAGGTTGCAATTTGTCCTGAGGATGAATGGGAAGACGCAGAACCAAGGAGAGACGAGCCCTAGGTGTTGGGACAGGCATAGGTCACTCCATTTTCCCATCAGGAAGAAGAATGAACCACAGTCTCAGCCTGCCCCCCAGAACCAAAATAGGGCCTGAAGCAATCCTGCGCTTTTGCGGCCAGCTCCCAAAAAAGCGAGGAGACAAATGGAGCTCAGGGGCACTGCAATTCACAAACGTGCAGAGTTATAAATGAGAACTCTCGTCCACAAATATATTGAGGGAAGGCAACGAAGAGGATTTGAAAGCAAGGCAGATTTGCAGGAAACAGATTTCAGGAGGTAGATTCGACTCGCCTTTAAAGCACATGAAAAGCGGAAAAACGTTGACAATGATGCCCTTGGCCAAAAAGGGCGTATGCGTTTTTTCCTGAATATATTCAGGAAAAAACGCATACGCCCTTTTTGGCCAACCAAGCAAGCCGAAGGGCAAATCAGCGCTACAAAGAAGTCTCGCTTGCCCTCGGTCAAAAGGGCCATGCTGAACAAAGTGTAAAAACCAGAAAAGCAGGACAGGCCATGGAGACATGGGAGCCTTGCTACGCTGATGGGCGGGATGTAAATTGCCAACAGGCACTCTGGAGAAGAGTACAGTGTGTCCTGAAACAAGTAATAAACACAGCGTAGAGAGCATAGGGCACTTCCACTCATGGGCGTATAAATTGGGAAAACTAAAAATCAACAAGACACAGGCACCCTAAAATTTATGGCTGCTCTGTTTCCAAGAACCTCCGCTTCGGTACACCTTCAATATCCCAGGAAAGAGAAAAATGGATAAAGAAATGGTGGTACTTGGCACAATGCAATATCACTCAGCCATGAAATCAATGTCATAAGGCTAGTTAGCAGCATGATGATTGAATTTAGGTACGATGATTCTAATTGAAATAAGTCACACAGAAAAAGAAACTTATCCTAAGATATCGCTTATAGAGGGAATGTCAAAATCGCTACACTTGAACTGAATTACAAAACAGAACAGAGTCACACCTTTAGAAGACACACTATGGCTGCTTAACGGGAAAGGTGAGGTGGGGTGATGCATAAAACAAGGGTTTGAAATTAGCTCAGAGACCGCTCCATAAGCCAAATATGTAATAGACAAGGCCTACTCCCTGCTCAGTGAACTGGACTCAACACCCCCTAGTCACCGCACAAGAATATATCTGACTAGTATGAATCTGAAAACCTATGTATCGATATCTCTCTGCAAGTGAATCAAGAGGGTGTAAAGCAGCATCAACGCTGCAGGGAAAAGCAGCCAAGCCCGATTCTAAACATAAATTACTTTAAAAAACCCACAAAACAAAGACAGTTAAAGAGAGAGAAATTCTTACAAAATCCATTCAGGGTCTATGATGCAACCTGGATTGACCATATCTAGACCCACAGCTGGATGAGACATAAGGCTGGACACTCTTGGGGCTGAGAGGATTGGTGAGGTTGGGTGAGCAAACCCAGATACTTTAAAGTAACACTGCGGGGAACACACCCCATGGGTCTCAAATCTCCAGGTACAAGGGCATCTTCCTACATCAAAACATGCATGGGAAACCCAGAAGATGGTATGCCATGAGGTCGGGAAAGGTTTCTAAAACGCACCTCATTTCTCCTCTCCTTGTGCTCGGGTTCGCCATTCCAGCCGCTTGACTAACCATCTCCCTACTTGGAGAATCAGCACCTTTAACCTCCTGATTGTACAGGTTGCAATTTGTCCTGAGGATGAATGGGAAGACGCAGAACCAACGAGAGATGAGCCCTAGGTGTTGGGACAGGCACAGGTCACTCCATTTTCCCATCAGGAAGAAGAATGAACCACAGGCTCAGCCTGACCCCCAGAACCAAAATAGGGCCTGAAGCAATCCTGCGCTTTTGCGGCCAGCTCCCAAAAAAGCGAGGAGACAAATGGAGCTCAGGGGCACTGCAATTCACAAACGTGCAGAGTTATAAATGAGAACTCTCGTCCACAAATATATTGAGGGAAGGCAACGAAGAGGATTTGAAAGCAAGGCAGATTTGCAGGAAACAGATTTCAGGAGGTAGATTCGACTCGCCTTTAAAGCACATGAAAAGCGGCAAAACGTTGACAATGATGCCCTTGGCCAAAAAGGGCGTATGCGTTTTTTCCTGAATATATTCAGGAAAAAACGCATACGCCCTTTTTGGCCAACCAAGCAAGCCGGAAGGGCAAATCAGCGCTACAAAGAAGTCTCGCTTGCCCTCGGTCAAAAGGGCCATGCTGAACAAAGTGTAAAAACCAGAAAAGCAGGACAGGCCATGGAGACATGGGAGCCTTGCTACGCTGATGGGCGGGATGTAAATTGCCAACAGGCACTCTGGAGAAGAGTACGGTGTGTCCTGAAACAAGTAATAAACACAGCGTAGAGAGCATAGGGCACTTCCACTCATGGGCGTATAAATTGGGAAAACTAAAAATCAACAAGACACAGGCACCCTAAAATTTATGGCTGCTCTGTTTCCAAGAACCTCCGCTTCGGTACACCTTCAATATCCCAGGAAAGAGAAAAATGGATAAAGAAATGGTGGTACTTGGCACAATGCAATATCACTCAGCCATGAAATCAATGTCATAAGGCTAGTTAGCAGCATGATGATTGAATTTAGGTACGATGATTCTAATTGAAATAAGTCACACAGAAAAAGAAACTTATCCTAAGATATCGCTTATAGAGGGAATGTCAAAATCGCTACACTTGAACTGAATTACAAAACAGAACAGAGTCACACCTTTAGAAGACACACTATGGCTGCTTAACGGGAAAGGTGAGGTGGGGTGATGCATAAAACAAGGGTTTGAAATTAGCTCAGAGACCGCTCCATAAGCCAAATATGTAATAGACAAGGCCTACTCCCTGCTCAGTGAACTGGACTCAACACACCCTAGTCACCACACAAGAATATATCTGACTAGTAAGAATCTGAAAACCTATGTATCGATATCTCTCTGCAAGTGAATCAAGAGGGTGTAAAGCAGCATCAACGCTGCAGGGAAAAGCAGCCAAGCCCGATTCTAAACATAAATTACTTTAAAAAACCCACAAAACAAAGACAGTTAAAGAGAGAGAAATTCTTACAAATTCCATTCAGGGTCTATGATGCAACCTGGATTGACCATATCTAGACCCACAGCTGGATGAGACATAAGGCTGGACACTCTTGGGGCTGAGAGGATTGGTGAGGTTGGGTGAGCAAACCCAGATACTTTAAAGTAACACTGCGGGGAACACACCCCATGGGTCTCAAATCTCCAGGTACAAGGGAATCTTCCTACATCAAAACATGCATGGGAAACCCAGAAGATGGTATGCCATGAGGTCGGGAAAGGTTTCTAAAACGCACCTCATTTCTCCTCTCCTTGTGCTCGGGTTCGCCATTCCAGCCGCTTGACTAACCATCTCCCTACTTGGAGAATCAGCACCTTTAACCTCCTGATTGTACAGGTTGCAATCTGTCCTGAGGATGAACGGGAAGACGCGGAACCAACGAGAGACGAGCCCTAGGTGTTGGGACAGGCATAGGTCACTCCATTTTCCCATCAGGAAGAAGAATGAACCACAGGCTCAGCCTGCCCCCCAGAACCAAAATAGGGCCTGAAGCAATTCTGCGCTTTTGCGGCCAGCTCCCAAAAAAGCGAGGAGACAAATGGAGCTCAGGGGCACTGCAATTCACAAACGTGCAGAGTTATAAATGAGAACTCTCGTCCACAAATATATTGAGGGAAGGCAACGAAGAGGATTTGAAAGCAAGGCAGATTTGCAGGAAACAGATTTCAGGAGGTAGATTCGACTCTTCTTTAGAGCACATGAAAAGCGGCAAAACGTTGACAATGAAGCCCTTGGCCAAAAAGGGCGTATGCGTTTTTTCCTGAATATATTCAGGAAAAAACGCATACGCCCTTTTTGGCCAACCAAGCAAGCCGGAAGGGCAAATCAGCGCTACAAAGAAGTCTCGCTTGCCCTCGGTCAAAAGGGCCATGCTGAACAAAGTGTAAAAACCAGAAAAGCAGGACAGGCCATGGAGACATGGGAGCCTTGCTACGCTGATGGGCGGGATGTAAATTGCCAACAGGCACTCTGGAGAAGAGTACGGTGTGTCCTGAAACAAGTAATAAACACAGCGTAGAGAGCATAGGGCACTTCCACTCATGGGCGTATAAATTGGGAAAACTAAAAATCAACAAGACACAGGCACCCTAAAGTTTACGGCTGCTCTGTTTCCAAGAACCTCCACTTCGGTACACCTTCAGTATCCCAGGAAAGAGAAAAATGGATAAAGAAATGTTGGTACTTGGCACAATGGAATATCACTCAGCCATTAAATCAATGTCATAAGGCTAGTTAGCAGCATGATGAGTGCATTTAGGTACGATGATTCTAAGTGAAATAAGTCACACAGAAAAAGGCCCTTATCCTAAGATATCACTTATAGAGGGAATGTCAAAATCGCTACACTTGAACTGAATTACAAAACAGAACAGAGTCACACCTTTAGAAGACACACTATGGCTGCTTAACGGGAAAGGTGAGGTGGGGTGATGCATAAAACAAGGGTTTGAAATTAGCTCAGAGACCGCTCCATAAGCCAAATATGTAATAGACAAAGCCTACTCCCTGCTCAGTGAACTGGACTCAACACATCCTAGTCACCACACAAGAATATATCTGACTAGTAAGAATCTGAAAACCTATGTATCGATATCTTTCTGCAAGTGAATCAAGAGGGTGTAAAGCGGCATCAACACTGCAGGGAAAAGCAGTCAAGCCCCATTCTAAACATAAATTACTTTAAAAAACCCACAAAACAAAGACAGTTAAAGAGAGAGAAATTCTTACAAAATCCATTCAGGGTCTATGATGCAACCTGGATTGACCATATCTAGACCCACAGCTGGATGAGACATAAGGCTGGACACTCTTGGGGCTGAGAGGATTGGTGAGGTTGGGTGAGCAAACGCAGATACTTTAAAGTAACACTGCGGGGTACACACCCCATGGGTCTCAAATCTCCAGGTACAAGGGAATCTTCCTACATCAAAACATGCATGGGAAACCCAGAAGATGATATGCCGTGAGATCGGGAAAGGTTTCTAAAACGCACCTCATTTCTCCTCTCCTTGTGCTCGGGTTCGCCATTCCAGCCGCTTGACTAACCATCTCCCTACTTGGAGAATCAGCACCTTTAACCTCCTGATTGTACAGGTTGCAATTTGTCCTGAGGATGAATGGGAAGACGCAGCACCAACGAGAGACGAGCCCTAGGTGTTGGGACAGGCATAGGTCACTCCATTTTCCCATCAGGGAGAAGAATGAACCACAGGCTCAGCCTGCCCCCCAGAACCAAAATAGGGCCTGAAGCAATCCTGCGCTTTTGCGGCCAGCTCCCAAAAAAGCGAGGGGACAAATGGAGCTCAGGGGCACTGCAATTCACAAACGTGCAGAGTTATAAATGAGAACTCTCGTCCACAAATATATTGAGGGAAGGCAACGAAGAGGATTTGAAAGCAAGGCAGATTTGCAGGAAACAGATTTCAGGAGGTAGATTCGACTCGCCTTTAAAGCACATGAAAAGCGGCAAAACGTTGACAATGATGCCCTTGGCCAAAAAGGGCGTATGCGTTTTTTCCTGAATATATTCAGGAAAAAACGCATACGCCCTTTTTGGCCAACCAAGCAAGCCGGAAGGGCAAATCAGCGCTACAAAGAAGTCTCGCTTGCCCTCGGTCAAAAGGGACATGCTGAACAAAGTGTAAAAACCAGAAAAGCAGGACAGGCCATGGAGACATGGGAGCCTTGCTACGCTGATGGGCGGGATGTAAATTGCCAACAGGCACTCTGGAGAAGAGTACGGTGTGTCCTGAAACAAGTAATAAACACAGCGTAGAGAGCATAGGGCACTTCCACTCATGGGCGTATAAATTGGGAAAACTAAAAATCAACAAGACACAGGCACCCTAAAGTTTACGGCTGCTCTGTTTCCAAGAACCTCCACTTCGGTACACCTTCAGTATCCCAGGAAAGAGAAAAATGGATAAAGAAATGGTGGTACTTGGCACAATGGAATATCACTCAGCCATGAAATCAATGTCATAAGGCTAGTTAGCAGCATGATGTGTGGATTTAGGTACGATGATTCTAAGTGAAATAAGTCACACAGAAAAAGACACTTATCCTAAGATATCGCTTATAGAGGGAATGTGAAAATCGCTACACTTGAACTGAATTACAAAACAGAACAGAGTCACACGTTTAGAAGACACACTATGGCTGCTTAACGGGAAAGGTGAGGTGGGGTGATGCATAAAACAAGGGTTTGAAATTAGCTCAGAGACCGCTCCATAAGTCAAATATGTAATAGACAAGGCCTACTCCCTGCTCAGTGAACTGGACTCAACACACCCTAGTCACCACACAAGAATATATCTGACTAGTAAGAATCTGAAATCCTATGTATCGATACCTCTCTGCAAGTGAATCAAGAGGGTGTAAAGCAGCATCAACGCAGCAGGGAAAAGCAGCCAGGCCCGATTCTAAACATAAATTACTTTTAAAAACCCACAAAACAAAGACAGTTAAAGAGAGAGAAATTCTTACAAAATCCATTCAGGGTCTATGATGCAACCTGGATTGACCATATCTAGACCCACAGCTGGATGAGACATAAGGCTGGACACTCTTGGGGCTGAGAGGATTGGTGAGGTTGGGTGAGCAAACCCAGATACTTTAAAGTAACACTGCTGGGAACACACCCCATGGGTCTCAAATCTCCAGGTACAAGGGCATCTTCCTACATCAAAACATGCATGGGAAACCCAGAAGATGGTATGCCATGAGATCGGGAAAGGTTTCTAAAACGCACCTCATTTCTCCTCTCCTTGTGCTCGGGTTCGCCATTCCAGCCGCTTGACTAACCATCTCCCTACTTGGAGAATCAGCACCTTTAACCTCCTGATTGTACAGGTTGCAATTTGTCCTGAGGATGAACGGGAAGACGCGGAACCAACGAGAGACGAGCCCTAGGTGTTGGGACAGGCATAGGTCACTCCATTTTCCCATCAGGAAGGAGAATGAACCACAGGCTCAGCCTGCCCCCCAGAACCAAAATAGGGCCTGAAGCAATCCTGCGCTTTTGCGGCCAGCTCCCAAAAAAGCGAGGAGACAAATGGAGCTCAGGGGCACTGCAATTCACAAACGTGCAGAGTTATAAATGAGAACTCTCGTCCACAAATATATTGAGGGAAGGCAACGAAGAGGATTTGAAAGCAAGGCAGATTTGCAGGAAACAGATTTCAGGAGGTAGATTCGACTCGCCTTTAAAGCACATGAAAAGCGGCAAAACGTTGACAATGATGCCCTTGGCCAAAAAGGGCGTATGCGTTTTTTCCTGAATATATTCAGGAAAAAACGCATACGCCCCTTTTGGCCAACCAAGCAAGCCAGAAGGGCAAATCAGCGCTACAAAGAAGTCTCGCTTTCCCTCGGTCAAAAGCGCCATGCTGAACAAAGTGTAAAAACCAGAAAAGCAGGACAGGCCATGGAGACATGGGAGCCTTGCTACGCTGATGGGCGGGATGTAAATTGCCAACAGGCACTCTGGAGAAGAGTACGGTGTGTCCTGAAACAAGTAATAAACACAGCGTAGAGAGCATAGGGCACTTCCACTCATGGGCGTATAAAATGGGAAAACTAAAAATCAACAAGACACAGGCACCCTAAAGTTTACGGCTGCTCTGTTTCCAAGAACCTCCACTTCGGTACACCTTCAGTATCCCAGGAAAGAGAAAAATGGATAAAGAAATGGTGGTACTTGGCACAATGGAATATCACTCAGCCATGAAATCAATGTCATAAGGCTAGTTAGCAGCATGATGTGTGGATTTAGGTACGATGATTCTAATTGAAATAAGTCACACAGAAAAAGACACTTATCCTAAGATATTGCTTATAGAGGAAATGTGAAAATCGCTACACTTGAACTGAATTACAAAACAGAACAGAGTCACACCTTTAGAAGACACACTATGGCTGCTTAACGGGAAAGGTGAGGTGGGGTGATGCATAAAACAAGGGTTTGAAATTAGCTCAGAGACCGCTCCATAAGTCAAATATGTAATAGACAAGGCCTACTCCCTGCTCAGTGAACTGGACTCAACACACCCTAGTCACCACACAAGAATATATCTGACTAGTAAGAATCTGAAAACCTATGTATCGATATCTCTCTGCAAGTGAATCAAGAGGGTGTAAAGCAGCATCAACACAGCAGGGAAAAGCAGCCAAGCCCGATTCTAAACATAAATTACTTTAAAAAACCCACAAAACAAAGACAGTGAAAGAGAGAGAAATTCTTACAAAATCCGTTCAGGGTCTATGATGCAACCTGGATTGACCATATCTAGACCCACAGCTGGATGAGACATAAGGCTGGACACTCTTGGGGCTGAGAGGATTGGTGAGGTTGGGTGAGCAAACGCAGATACTTTAAAGTAACACTGCGGGGAACACACCTCATGGGTCTCAAATCTCCAGGTACAAGGGCATCTTCCTACATCAAACCATGCATGGGAAACCCAGAAGATGGTATGCCATGAGATCGGGAAAGGTTTCTAAAACGCACCTCATTTCTCCTCTCCTTGTGCTCGGGTTCACCATTCCAGCTGCTTGACTAACCATCTCCCTACTTGGAGAATCAGCACCTTTAACCTCCTGATTCTACAGGTTGCAATCTGTCCTGAGGATGAACGGGAAGACGCGGAACCAACGAGAGACGAGCCCTAGGTGTTGGGACAGGCATAGGTCACTCCATTTTCCCATCAGGAAGAAGAATGAACCACAGGCTCAGCCTGCCCCCCAGAACCAAAATAGGGCCTGAAGCAATCCTGCATTTTTGCGGCCAGCTCCCAAAAAAGCGAGGAGACAAATGGAGCTCAGGGGCACTGCAATTCACAAACGTGCAGAGTTATAAATGAGAACTCTCGTCCACAAATATATTGAGGGAAGGCAACCAAGAGGATTTGAAAGCAAGGCAGATTTGCAGGAAACAGATTTCAGGAGGTAGATTCGACTCGCCTTTAAAGCACATGAAAAGCGGCAAAACGTTGACAATGAAGCCCTTGGCCAAAAAGGGCGTATGCGTTATTTCCTGAATATATTCAGGAAAAAACGCATACGCCCTTTTTGGCCAACCAAGCAAGCCGGAAGGGCAAATCAGCGCTACAAAGAAGTCTCGCTTGCCCTCGGTCAAAAGGGCCATGCTGAACAAAGTGTAAAAACGAGAAAAGCAGGACAGGCCATGGAGACATGGGAGCCTTGCTACGCTGATGGGCGGGATGTAAATTGCCAACAGGCACTCTGGAGAAGAGTACGGTGTGTCCTGAAACAAGTAATAAACACAGCGTAGAGAGCATAGGGCACTTCCACTCATGGGCGTATAAATTGGGAAAACTAAATATCAACAAGACACAGGCACCCTAAAGTTTACGGCTGCTCTGTTTCCAAGAACCTCCAATTCGGTACACGTTCAGTATCCCAGGAAAGAGAAAAATGGATAAAGAAATGGTGGTACTTGGCACAATGGAATATCACTCAGCCATGAAATCAATGTCATAAGGCTAGTTAGCAGCATGATGTGTGGATTTAGGTACGATGATTCTAAGTGAAATAAGTCACACAGAAAAAGACACTTATCCTAAGATATCGCTTATAGAGGGAATGTGAAAATCGCTACACTTGAACTGAATTACAAAACAGAACAGAGTCACACCTTTAGAAGACACACTATGGCTGCTTAACGGGAAAGGTGAGGTGGGGTGATGCATAAAACAAGGGTTTGAAATTAGCTCAGAGACCGCTCCATAAGCCAAATATGTAATAGACAAGGCCTACTCCCTGCTCAGTGAACTGGACTCAACACACCCTAGTCACCACACAAGAATATATCTGACTAGTAAGAATCTGAAAACCTATGTATCGATACCTCTCTGCAAGTGAATCAAGAGGGTGTAAAGCAGCATCAACGCAGCAGGGAAAAGCAGCCAAGCCCGATTCTAAACATAAATTACTTTAAAAAACCCACAAAACAAAGACAGTGAAAGAGAGAGAAATTCTTACAAAATCCATTCAGGATCTATGATGCAACCTGGATTGACCATATCTAGACCCACAGCTGGATGAGACATAAGGCTGGACACTCTTGGGGCTGAGAGGATTGGTGAGGTTGGGTGAGCAAACCCAGATACTTTAAAGTAACACTGCTGGGAACACACCCCATGGGTCTCAAATCTCCAGGTACAAGGGCATCTTCCTACATCAAAACATGCATGGGAAACCCAGAAGATGGTATGCCATGAGATCGGGAAAGGTTTCTAAAACGCACCTCATTTCTCCTCTCCTTGTGCTCGGGTTCGCCATTCCAGCCGCTTGACTAACCATCTCCCTACTTGGAGAATCAGCACCTTTAACCTCCTGATTGTACTGGTTGCAATTTGTCCTGAGGATGAACGGGAAGACCCGGAACCAACGAGAGACGAGCCCTAGGTGTTGGGACAGGCATAGGTCACTCCATTTTCCCATCAGGAAGAAGAATGAACCACAGGCTCAGCCTGCCCCCCAGAACCAAAATAGGGCCTGAAGCAATCCTGCGCTTTTGCGGCCTGCTCCCAAAAAAGCGAGGAGACAAATGGAGCTCAGGGGCACTGCAATTCACAAACGTGCAGAGTTATAAATGAGAACTCTCGTCCACAAATATATTGAGGGAAGGCAACGAAGAGGATTTGAAAGCAAGGCAGATTTGCAGGAAACAGATTTCAGGAGGTAGATTCGACTCGCCTTTAAAGCACATGAAAAGCGGCAAAACGTTGACAATGATGCCCTTGGCCAAAAAGAGCGTATGCGTTTTTTCCTGAATATATTCAGGAAAAAACGCATACGCCCTTTTTGGCCAACCAAGCAAGCCAGAAGGGCAAATCAGCGCTACAAAGAAGTCTCGCTTGCCCTCGGTCAAAAGGGCCATGCTGAACAAACTGTAAAAACCAGAAAAGCAGGACAGGCCATGGAGACATGGGAGCCTTGCTACGCTGATGGGCCGGATGTAAATTGCCAACAGGCACTCTGGAGAAGAGTACGGTGTGTCCTGAAACAATTAATAAACACAGCGTAGAGAGCATAGGGCACTTCCACTCATGGGCGTATAAATTGGGAAAACTAAAAATCAACAAGACACAGGCACCCTAAAGTTTACGGGTGCTCTGTTTCCAAGAATCTCCGCTTCGGTACACCTTCAATATCCCAGGAAAGAGAAAAATGGATAAAGAAATGGTGGTACTTGGCACAATGGAATATCACTCAGCCATGAAATCAATGTCATAAGGCTAGTTAGAAGCATGATGAGTGGATTTAGGTACGATGATTCTAAGTGAAATAAGTCACACAGAAAAAGACACTTATCCTAAGATATCGCTTATAGAGGGAATGTCAAAATCGCTACACTTGAACTGAATTACAAAACAGAACAGAGGCACACCTTTAGAAGACACACTATGGCTGCTTAACCGGAAAGGTGAGGTGGGGTGATGCATAAAACAAGGGTTTGAAATTAGCTCAGACACCGCTCCATAAGCCAAATATGTACTAGACAAGGCCTACTCCCTGCTCAGTGAACTGGACTCAACACCCCCTAGTCACCGCACAAGAATATATCTGACTAGTATGAATCTGAAAACCTATGTATCGATATCTCTCTGCAAGTGAATCAAGAGGGTGTAAAGCGGCATAAACACAGCAGGGAAAAGCAGCCAAACCCCATTCTAAACATACATTACTTTAAAAAACCCACAAAGCAAAGACAGTGAAAGAGAGAGAAATTCTTACAAAATCCGTTCAGGGTCTCTGATGCAACCTGGATTGACCATATCTAGACCCACAGCTGGATGAGACATAAGGCTGGACACTCTTGGGGCTGAGAGGATTGGTGAGGTTGGGTGAGCAAATGCAGATACTTTAAAGTAATACCGCGGGGTACCCACCCCATGGGTCTCAAATCTCCAGGTACAAGGGAATCTTCCTACATCAAAACATGCATGGGAAACCCAGAAGATGGTATGCCGTGAGATCGGGAAAGGTTTCTAAAACGCACCTCATTTCTCCTCTCCTTGTGCTCGGGTTCACCATTCCAGCCGCTTGACTAACCGTCTCCCTACTTGGAGAATGAGGACCTTTAACCTCCTGTTTCGTCCACGTTGCAATTTGTCCTGAGGATGAACGGGAAGACGCAGAACCAATGAGAGACGAGCCCTAGGTGTTGGGACAGGCATAGGTCACTCCATTTTCCCATCAGGAAGAAGAATGAACCACAGGCTCAGCCTGCCCCCCAGAACCAAATTAGGGCCTGAAGCAATCCTGCGCTTTTGCGGCCAGCTCCCAAAAAAGCGAGGAGACAAATGGAGCTCAGGGGCACTGCAATTCACAAACGTGCAGAGTTATAAATGAGAACTCTCGTCCACAAATATATTGAGGGAAGGCAACGAAGAGGATTTGAAAGCAAGGCAGATTTGCAGGAAACAGATTTCAGGAGGTAGATTCGACTCGCCTTTAAAGCACATGAAAAGCGGCAAAACGTTGACAATGATGCCCTTGGCCAAAAAGGGCGTATGCGTTTTTTCCTGAATATATTCAGGAAAAAACGCATACGCCCTTTTTGGCCAACCAAGCAAGCCGGAAGGGCAAATCAGCGCTACAAAGAAGTCTCGCTTGCCCTCGGTCAAAAGGGCCATGCTGAACAAAGTGTAAAAACCAGAAAAGCAGGACAGGCCATGGAGACATGGGAGCCTTGCTACGCTGATGGGCGGGATGTAAATTGCCAACAGGCACTCTGGAGAAGAGTACGGTGTGTCCTGAAACAAGTAATAAACACAGCGTAGAGAGCATAGGGCACTTCCACTCATGGGCGTATAAATTGGGAAAACTAAAAATCAACAAGACACAGGCACCCTAAAGTTTACGGCTGCTCTGTTTCCAAGAACCTCCACTTCGGTACACCTTCAATATCCCAGGAAAGAGAAAAATGGATAAAGAAATGGTGGTACTTGGCACAATGGAATATCACTCAGCCATGAAATCAATGTCATAAGGCTAGTTAGCAGCATGATGAGTGGATTTAGGTACGATGATTCTAAGTGAAATAAGTCACACAGAAAAAGGCCCTTATCCTAAGATATCGCTTATAGAGGGAATGTCAAAATCGCTACACTTGAACTGAATTACAAAACAGAACAGAGTCACACCTTTAGAAGACACACTATGGCTGCTTAACGGGAAAGGTGAGGTGGGGTGATGCATAAAACAAGGGTTTGAAATTAGCTCAGAGACCTCTCCATAAGCCAAATATGTAATAGACAAGGCCTACTCCCTGCTCAGTGAACTGGACTCAACACACCCTAGTCACCACACAAGAATATATCTGACTAGTAAGAATCTGAAAACCTATGTATCGATATCTCTCTGCAAGTGAATCAAGAGGGTGTAAAGCAGCATCAACGCAGCAGGGAAAAGCAGCCAAGCCCGATTCTAAACATAAATTACTTTTAAAAACCCACAAAACAAAGACAGTTAAAGAGAGAGAAATTCTTACAAAATCCGTTCAGTGTCTCTGATGCAACCTGGATTGACCATATCTAGACCCACAGCTGGATGAGACATAAGGCTGGACACTCTTGGGGCTGAGCGGATTGGTGAGGTTGTGTGAGAAATGCAGATACTTTAAAGTAACACTGCTGGGAACACACCCCATGGGTCTCAAATCTCCAGGTACAAGGGCATCTTCCTACATCAAAACATGCATGGGAAACCCAGAATATGGTATGCCATGAGATCAGGAAAGGTTTCTAAAACGCACCTCATTTCTCCTCTCCTTGTGCTCGGGTTCGCCATTCCAGCCACTTGACTAACCGTCTCCCTACTTGGAGAATCAGCACCTTTAACCTCCTGATTGTACAGGTTGCAATTTGTCCTGAGGATGTACGGGAAGACGCGGAACCAACGAGAGACGAGCCCTAGGTGTTGGGACAGGCACAGGTCACTCCATTTTCCCATCAGGAAGAAGAATGAACCACAGGCTCAGCCTGCCCCCCAGAACCAAAATAGGGCCTGAAGCAATCCTGCGCTTTTGCGGCCAGCTCCCAAAAAAGCGAGGAGACAAATGGAGCTCAGGGGCACTGCAATTCACAAACGTGCAGAGTTATAAATGAGAACTCTCGTCCACAAATATATTGAGGGAAGGCAACGAAGAGGATTTGAAAGCAAGGCAGATTTGCAGGAAACAGATTTCAGGAGGTAGATTCGACTCGCCTTTAAAGCACATGAAAAGCGGCAAAACGTTGACAATGATGCCCTTGGCCAAAAAGGGCGTATGCGTTTTTTCCTGAATATATTCAGGAAAAAACGCATACGCCCTTTTAGGCCAAGCAAGCAAGCCGGAAGGGCAATTCAGCGCTACAAAGAAGTCTCGCTTGCCCTCGGTCAAAAGGGCCATGCTGAACAAAGTGTAAAAACCAGAAAAGCAGGACAGGCCATGGAGACATGGGAGCCTTGCTACGCTGATGGGCGGGATGTAAATTGCCAACAGGCACTCTGGAGAAGAGTACGGTGTGTCCTGAAACAAGTAATAAACACAGCGTAGAGAGCATAGGGCACTTGCACTCATGGGCGTATAAATTGGGAAAACGAAAAATCAACAAGACACAGGCACCCTAAAGATTACGGCTGCTCTGTTTCCAAGAACCTCCGCTTCGGTACACCTTCAATATCCCAGGAAAGAGAAAAATGGATAAAGAAATGGTGGTACTTGGCACAATGGAATATCACTCAGCCATGAAATCAATGTCATAAGGCTAGTTAGCAGCATGATGAGTGGATTTAGGTACGATGATTCTAAGTGAAATAAGTCACACAGAAAAAGACACTTATCCTAAGATATCGCTTATAGAGGGAATGTCAAAATCGCTACACTTGAACTGAATTACAAAACAGAACAGAGTCACACCTGTAGAAGACACACTATGGCTGATTAACGGGAAAGGTGAGGTGGGGTGATGCATAAAACAAGGGTTTGAAATTAGCTCAGAGACCGCTCCATAAGCCAAATATGTAATAGACAAGGCCTACTCCCTGCTCAGTGAACTGGACTCAACACACCCTAGTCACCACACAAGAATATATCTGACTAGTAAGAATCTGAAAACCTATGTATCGATATCTCTCTGCAAGTGAATCAAGAGGGTGTAAAGCAGCATCAACACAGCAGGGAAAAGCAGCCAAGCCCGATTCTAAACATAAATTACTTTAAAAAACTCACAAAACAAAGACAGTGAAAGAGAGAGAAATTCTTAAAAAATCCGTTCAGGGTCTATGATGCAACCTGGATTGACCATATCTAGACCCACAGCTGGATGAGACATAAGGCTGGACACTCTTGGGGCTGAGAGGATTGGTGAGGTTGGGTGAGCAAACGCAGATACTTTAAAGTAACACTGCTGGGAACACACCCCATGGGTCTCAAATCTCCAGGTACAAGGGCATCTTCCTACATCAAAACATGCATGGGAAACCCAGAAGATGGTATGCCATGAGATCGGGAAAGGTTTCTAAAACGCACCTCATTTCTCCTCTCCTTGTGCTCGGGTTCGCCATTCCAGCCGCTTGACTAACCATCTCCCTACTTGAAGAATCAGCACCTTTAACCTCCTGATTGTACAGGTTGCAATTTCTCCTGAGGATGAACGGGAAGACGCGGAACCAACGAGCGACGAGCCCTAGGTGTTGGGACAGGCATAGGTCACTCCATTTTCCCATCAGGAAGAAGAATGAACCACAGGCTCAGCCTGCCCCCCAGAACCAATATAGGGCCTGAAGCAATCCTGCGCTTTTGCGGCCAGCTCCCAAAAAAGCGAGGAGACAAATGGAGCTCAGGGGCACTGCAATTCACAAACGTGCAGAGTTATAAATGAGAACTCTCGTCCACAAATATTTTGAGGGAAGGCAACGAAGAGGATTTGAAAGCAAGGCAGATTTGCAGGAAACAGATTTCAGGAGGTAGATTCGACTCGCCTTTAAAGCACATGAAAAGCGGCAAAACGTTGACAATGATGCCCTTGGCCAAAAAGGGCGTATGCGTTTTTTCTCGAATATATTCAGGAAAAACCGCATACGCACTTTTAGGACAAGCAAGCAAGCCGGAAGGGCAAATCAGCGCTACAAAGAAGTCTCGCTTGCCCTCGGTCAAAAGGGCCATGCTGAACAAAGTGTAAAAACCAGAAAAGCAGGACAGGCCATGGAGACATGGGAGCCTTGCTACGCTGATGGGTGGGATATAAATTGCCAACAGGCACTCTGGAGAAGAGTACGGTGTGTCCTGAAACAAGTAATAAACACAGCGTTGATAGCATAGGGCACTTCCACTCATGGGCGTATAAATTGGGAAAACTAAAAATCAACAAGACACAGGCACCCTAAAGTTTACGGCTGCTCTGTTTCCAAGAACCTCCGCTTCGGTACACCTTCAATATCCCAGGAAAGAGAAAAATGGATAAAGAAATGGTGGTACTTGACACAATGGAATATCACTCAGCCATGAAATCAATATCATAATGCTAGTTAGCAGCATGATGAGTGGATTTAGGTACGATGATTCTAAGTGAAATAAGTCACACAGTAAAAGGCCCTTCTCCTAAGATATCGCTTATTGAGGGAATGTCAAAATCGTTACACTTGAACTGAATTACAAAACAGAACAGAGGCACACCTTTAGAAGACATACTATGGCTGCTTAACGGGAAAGGTGAGGTGGGGTGATGCATAAAACAAGGGTTTGAAATTAGCTCAGACACCGCTCCATAAGCCAAATATGTAATAGACAAGGCCTACTCCCTGCTCAGTGTACTGGACTCAACACCCCCTAGTCACCACACAAGAATATATCTGACTAGTAAGAATCTGAAAACCTATGTATCGATATCTCTCTGCAAGTGAATCAAGAGGGTGTAAAGCGGCATAAACACAGCAGGGAAAAGCAGCCAAGCCCGATTCTAAACATAAATCACTTTAAAAAACCCACAAAACAAAGACAGTGAAAGAGAGAGAAATTCTTACAAAATCCGTTCAGGGTCTCTGATGCAACCTGGATTGACCATATCTAGACCCACAGCTGGATGAGACATAAGGCTGGACACTCTTGGGGCTGAGAGGATTGGTGAGGTTGGGTGAGCAAATGCAGATACTTTAAAGTAATACCGCGGTGTACCCACCCCATGGGTCTCAAATCTCCAGGTACAAGGGAATCTTCCTACATCAAAACATGCATGGGAAACCCAGAAGATGGTATGCCGTGAGATCGGGAAAGGTTTCTAAAACGCACCTCATTTCTCCTCTCCTTGTGCTCGGGTTCGCCATTCCAGCCGCTTGACTAACCATCTCTCTACTTGGAGAATCAGCACCTTTAACCTCCTGATTGTACAGGTTGCAATTTGTCCTGAGGATGAATGGGAAGACGCAGAACCAACGAGAGACGAGCCCTAGGTGTTGGGACAGGCATAGGTCACTCCATTTTCCCATCAGGAAGAAGAATGAACCACAGGCTCAGCCTGCCCCCCAGAACTAAAATAGGGCCTGAAGCAATCCTGCGCTTTTGCGGCCAGCTTCCTAAAAAGCGAGGAGACAAATGGAGCTCAGGGGCACTGCAATTCACAAACGTGCAGAGTTATAAATGAGAACTCTCGTGCACAAATATATTGACGGAAGGCAACGAAGAGGATTTGAAAGCAAGGCAGATTTGCAGGAAACAGATTTCAGGAGGTAGATTCGACTCGCCTTTAAAGCACATGAAAAGCGGCAAAACGTTGACAATGATGCCCTTGGCCAAAAAGGGCGTATGCGTTTTTTCCTGAATATATTCAGGAAAAAACGCATACGCCCTTTTTGGCCAACCAAGCAAGCCGGAAGGGCAAATCAGCGCTACAAAGAAGTCTCGCTTGCCCTCGGTCAAAAGGGCCATGCTGAACAAAGTGTAAAAACCAGAAAAGCAGGACAGGCCATGGAGACATGGGAGCCTTGCTACGCTGATGGGCGGGATGTAAATTGCCAACAGGCACTCTGGAGAAGAGTACGGTGTGTCCTGAAACAAGTAATAAACACAGCATAGAGAGCATAGGGCACTTCCACTCATGGGCATATAAATTGGGAAAACTAAAAATCAACAAGACACAGGCACCCTAAAGTTTACGGCTGCTCTGTTTCCAAGAACCTCCGCTTCGGTACACCTTCAATATCCCAGGAAAGAGAAAAATGGATAAAGAAATGGTGGTACTTGGCACAATGGAATATCACTCAGCCATGAAATCAATGTCATAAGGCTAGTTAGCAGCATGATGAGTGGATTTAGGTACGATGATTCTAAGTGAAATAAGTCACACAGAAAAAGACACTTATCCTAAGATATCGCTTATAGAGGGAATGTCAAAATCGCTACACTTGAACTGAATTACAAAAGAGAACAGAGTCACACCTTTAGAAGACACACTATGGCTGCTTTACGGGAAAGGTGAGGTGGGGTGATGCATAAAACAAGGGTTTGAAATTAGCTCAGAGACCGCTCCATAAGCCAAATATGTAATAGACAAGGCCTACTCCCTGCTCAGTGAACTGCAGTCAACACACCCTAGTCACCACACAAGAATATATTTGACTAATAAGAATATGAAAACCTATGTATCGATATCTCTCTGCAAGTGAATCAAGAGGGTGTAAAGCGGCATAAACACAGCAGGGAAAATCAGCCTAGCCCGATTCTAAACATAAATTACTTTAAAAAACCCACAAAACAAAGACAGTTAAAGAGAGAGAAATTCTTACAAAATCCATTCAGGGTCTATGATGCAACCTGGATTGACCATATCTAGACCCACAGCTGGATGAGACATAAGGCTGGACACTCTTGGGGCTGAGAAGATTGGTGAGGTTGGGTGAGCAAACCCAGATACTTTAAAGTAACACCGCGGGGTACCCACCCCATGGGTCTCAAATCTCCAGGTACAAGGGCATCTTCCTACATCAAAACATGCATGGGAAACCCAGAGGATGGTATGCCGTGAGATCGGGAAAGGTTTCTATAACGCACCTCATTTCTCCTCTCCTTGTGCTCGGGTTCGCCATTCCAGCCGCTTGACTAACCATCTCCCTACTTGGAGAATCAGCACCTTTAACCTCCTGTTTCGTCCAGGTTGCAATTTGTCCTGAGGATGAACGGGAAGACGGGGAACCAATGAGAGACGAGCCCTAGGTGTTGGGACAGGCACAGGTCACTCCATTTTCCCATCAGGAAGAAGAATGAACCACAGGCTCAGCCTGCCCCCCAGAACCAAAATAGGGCCTGAAGCAATCCTGTGCTTTTGCGGCCAGCTCCCAAGAAAGCGAGGAGACAAATGGAGCTCAGGGGCACTGCAATTCACAAACGTGCAGAGTTATAAATGAGAACTCTCGTCCACAAATATATTGAGGGAAGGCAACGAAGAGGATTTGAAAGCAAGGCAGATTTGCAGGAAACAGATTTCAGGAGGTAGATTCGACTCGCCTTTAAAGCACATGAAAAGCGGCAAAACGTTGACAATGATGCCCTTGGCCAAAAAGGGCGTATGCGTTTTTTCCTGAATATATTCAGGAAAAAACGCATACGCCCTTTTTGGCCAACCAAGCAAGCCAGAAGGGCAAATCAGCGCTACAAAGAAGTCTCGCTTGCCCTCGGTCAAAAGGGCCATGCTGAACAAACTGTAAAAACCAGAAAAGCAGGACAGGCCATGGAGACAGGGGAGCCTTGCTACGCTGATGGGCGGGATGTAAATTGCCAACAGGCACTCTGGAGAAGAGTACGGTGTGTCCTGAAACAAGTAATAAACACAGCGTAGAGAGCATAGGGCACTTCCACTCATGGGCGTATAAATTGGGAAAACTAAAAATCAACAAGACACAGGCACCCTAAAGTTTACGGCTGCTCTGTTGCCAAGAATCTCCGCTTCGGTACACCTTCAATATCCCAGGAAAGAGAAAAATGGATAAAGAAATGGTGGTACTTGGCACAATGGAATATCACTCAGCCATGAAATCAATGTCATAAGGCTAGTTAGCAGCATGATGAGTGGATTTAGGTACGATGATTCTAAGTGAAATAAGTCACACAGAAAAAGACACTTATCCTAAGATATCGCTTATAGAGGGAATGTCAAAATCGCTACACTTGAACTGAATTACAAAACAGAACAGAGTCACACCTTTAGAAGACACACTATGGCTGCTTAACAGGAAAGGTGAGGTGGGGTGATGCATAAAACAAGGGTTTGAAATTAGCTCAGAGACCGCTCCATGAGCCTAATATGTAATAGACAAGGCCTACTCCCTGCTCAGTGAACTGGACTCAACACACCCTAGTCACCACACAAGAATATATCTGACTAGTAAGAATCTGAAAACCTATGTATGGATATCTCCCTGCAAGTGAATCAAGAGGGTGTAAAGCGGCATCAACACAGCAGGGAAAAGCAGCCAAGCCCGATTCTAAACATAAATTACTTAAAAAACCCACAAAACCAAGACACTGAAAGAGAGAGAAATTCTTACAATATCCGTTCAGGGTCTCTGATGCAACCTGGATTGACCATATCTAGACCCACAGCTGGATGAGACATAAGGCTGGACACTCTTGGGGCTGAGAGGATTGGTGAGGTTGGGTGAGCAAACGCAGATACTTTAAAGTAACACTGCGGGGAACAAACCCCATGGGTCTCAAATCTCCAGGTACAAGGGCATCTTCCTACATCAAAACATGCATGGGAAACCCAGAAGATGGTATGCCATGAGATCGGGAAAGGTTTCTAAAACGCACCTCACTTCTCCTCTCCTTGTGCTCGGGTTCACCATTCCAGCTGCTTGACTAACCATCTCCCTATTTGGAGAATGAGCACCTTTAACCTCCTGATTGTACAGGTTGCAATCTGTCCTGAGGATGAACGGGAATACGTGGAACCAATGAGAGACGAGCCCTAGGTGTTGGGACAGGCATAGGTCACTCCATTTTCCCATCAGGAAGAAGAATGAACCACAGGCTCAGCCTGCCCCCCAGAACCAAAATAGGGCCTGAAGCAATCCTGCGCTTTTGCGGCCAGCTCCAAAAAAGCGAGGAGACAAATCGAGCTCAGGGGCACTGCAATTCACAAACGTGCAGAGTTATAAATGAGAACTCTCGTCCACAAATATATTGAGGGAAGGCAACGAAGAGGATTTGAAAGCAAGGCAGATTTGCAGGAAACAGATTTCAGTAGGTAGATTTGACTCGCCTTTAAAGCACATGAAAAGCGGCAAAACGTTGACAATGATGCCCTTGGCCAAAAAGGGCGTATGCGTTTTTTCCCGAATATATTCAGGAAAAAACGCATACGCCCTTTTTGGCCAACCAAGCAAGCCGGAAGGGCAAATCAGCGCTACAAAGAAGTCTCGCTTGCCCTCGGTCAAAAGGGCCATGCTGAACAAAATATAAAAACCAGAAAAGCAGGACAGGCCATGGAGACATGGGAGCCTTGCTACACTGATGGGTGGGATATAAATTGCCAACAGGCACTCTGGAGAAGAGTACGGTGTGTCCTGAAACAAGTAATAAACACAGCGTAGAGAGCATAGGGCACTTCCACTCATGGGCGTATAAATTGGGAAAACTAAAAATCAACAAGACACAGGCACCCTAAAGTTTACGGCTGCTCTGTTGCCAAGAACCTCCGCTTCGGTACACCTTCAATATCCCAGGGAAGAGAAAAATGGATAAAGAAATGGTGGTACTTGGCACAATGGAATATCACTCAGCCATGAAATCAATGTCATAAGGCTAGTTAGCAGCATGATGAGTGGATTTACATACGATGATTCTAAGTGAAATAAGTCACACAGAAAAAGACACTTATCCTAAGATATCGCTTATAGAGGGAATGCCAAAATCGCTACACTTGAACTGAATTACAAAACAGAACAGAGGCACACCTTTAGAGGACACACTATGGCTGCTTAACAGGAAAGGTGAGCTGGGGTGATGCATAAAACAAGGGTTTGAAATTAGCTCAGACACCGCTCCATAAGCCAAATATGTACTAGACAAGGCCTACTCCCTGCTCAGTGTACTGGACTCAACACCCCCTAGTCACCGCACAAGAATATATCTGACTAGTATGAATCTGAAAACCTATGTATTGATATCTCTCTGCAAGTGAATCAAGAGGGTGTAAAGCGGCATAAACACAGCAGGGAAAAGCAGCCAAACCCCATTCTAAACATACATTACTTTAAAAAACCCACAAAGCAAAGACAGTGAAAGAGAGAGAAATTCTTACAAAATCCGTTCAGGGTCTCTGATGCAACCTGGATTGACCATATCTAGACCCACAGCTGGATGAGACATAAGGCTGGACACTCTTGGGGCTGAGAGGATTGGTGAGGTTGGGTGAGCAAACGCAGATACTTTAAAGTAACACTGCGTGGAACACACCCCATGGGTCTCAAATCTCCAGGTACAAGGGCATCTTCCTACATCAAAACATGCATGGGAAACCCAGAATATGGTATGCCATGAGATCGGGAAAGGTTTCTAAAACGCACCTCATTTCTCCTCTTCTTGTGCTCGGGTTCACCATTCCAGCTGCTTGACTAACCATCTCCCCATTTGGAGAATGAGCACCTTTAACCTCCTGATTGTACAGGTTGCAATCTGTCCTGAGGATGAACGGGAAGACGTGGAACCAATGAGAGACGAGCCCTAGGTGTGGGGACAGGCATAGGTCACTCCATTTTCCCATCAGGAAGAAGAATGAACCACAGGCTCAGCCTGCCCCACAGAACCAAAATAGGGCCTGAAGCAATCCTGCGCTTTTGCGGCCAGCTCCCAAAAAAGCGAGGAGACAAATGGAGCTCAGGGGCACTGCAATTCACAAACGTGCAGAGTTATTAATGAGAACTCTCGTCCACAAATATATTGACGGAAGGCAACGAAGAGGATTTGAAAGCAAGGCAGATTTGCAAGAAACAGATTTCAGGAGGTAGATTCGACTCGCCTTTAAAGCACATGAAAAGCGGCAAAACGTTGACAATGATGCCCTTGGCCAAAAAGGGCGTATGCGTTTTTTCCTTCAGGAAAAAACGCATACGCCCTTTTTGGCCAACCAAGCAAGCCGGAAGGGCAAATCAGCGCTACAAAGAAGTCTCGCTTGCCCTCGGTCAAAAGGGCCATGCTGAACAAAGTGTAAAAAACAGAAAAGCAGGACAGGCCATGGAGACATGCGAGCCTTGCTATGCTGATGGGCGGGATGTAAATTCCCAACAGGCACTCTGGAGAAGAGTACGGTGTGTCCTGAAACAAGTAATAAACACAGCGTTGAGAGCATAGGGCACTTCCACTCATGGGCGTATAAATTGGGAAAACTAAAAGTCAACAAGACACAGGCACCCCAAACTTTACGGCTGCTCTGTTGCCAAGAACCTCCGCTTCGGTACACCTTCAATATCCCAGGAAAGAGAAAAATGGATAAAGAAATGGTGGTACTTGGCACAATGGAATATCACTCAGCCATGAAATCAATGACAAAAGGCTAGTTAGCAGCATGATGAGTGGATTTAGGTACGATGATTCTAAGTGAAATAAGTCACACAGAAAAAGGCACTTATCCTAAGATATCGCTTATAGAGGGAATGTCAAAATCGCTACACTTGAACTGAATTACAAAATAGAACAGAGGCACACCTTTAGAAGACACACTATGGCTGCTTAAACGGAAAGGTGAGGTGGGGTGATGCATAAAACAAGGGTTTGAAATTAGCTCAGACACCGCTCCATAAGCCAAATATGTAATAGACAAGGCCTACTCCCTGCTCAGTGAACTGGACTCAACACCCCCTAGTCACCGCACAAGAATATAACTGACTAGTATGAATCTGAAAACCTATGTATTGATATCTCTCTGCAAGTGAATCAAGAGGGTGTAAAGCGGCATCAACACAGCAGGGAAAAGCAGCCCAACCCCATTCTAAACATACATTACTTTATACAAGCCACAAAGCAAAGACAGTGAAAGAGAGAGAAATTCTTACAAAATCCGTTCAGGGTCTCTCATGAAACCTGGATTGACCATATCGAGACCCACAGCTGGATAAGACATAAGGCTGGACACTCTTGGGGCTGAGAGGATTGGTGAGGTTGGGTGAGCAAACGCAGATAATTTAAAGTAACACTGCGGGGAACACACCCCATGGGTCTCAAATCTCCAGGTACAAGGGCATCTTCCTACATCAAAACATGCATGGGAAACCCAGAAGATGGTATGCCGTGAGATCGGGAAAGGTTTCTAAAACGCACCTCATTTCTCCTCTCCTTGTGCTCGGGTTCGCCATTCCAGCCGCTTGACTAACCATCTCCCTACTTGGAGAATCAGCACCTTTAACCTCCTGTTTCGTCCAGGTTGCAATTTGTCCTGAGGATGAACGGGAAGACGGGGAACCAACGAGAGACTAGCCCTAGGTGTTGGGACTGGCACAGGTCACTCCATTTTCCCATCAGGAAGAAGAATGGACCACAGGCTCAGCCTGCCCCCCAGAACCAAAATAGGGCCTGAAGCAATCCTGCGCTTTTGCGGCCAGCTCCCAAAAAAGCGAGGAGACAAATGGAGCTCAGGGGCACTGCAATTCACAAACGTGCAGAGTTATAAATGAGAACTCTCGTCCACAAATATATTGAGGGAAGGCAACGAAGAGGATTTGAAAGCAAGGCAGATTTGCAGGAAACAGATTTCAGGAGGTAGATTCGACTCGCCTTTAAAGCACATGAAAAGCGGCAAAATGTTGACAATGATGCCCTTGGCCAAAAAGGGCGTATGCGCTTTTTCCTGAATATATTCAGGAAAAAACGCATACGCCCTTTTTGGCCAACCAAGCAAGCCGGAAGGGCAAATCAGCGCTACAAAGAAGTCTCGCTTGCCCTCGGTCAAAAGGGCCATGCTGAACAAACTGTAAAAACCAGAATAGCAGGAGAGGCCATGGAGACATGGGAGCCTTGCTACGCTGATGGGTGGGATGTAAATTGCCAACAGGCACTCTGGAGAAGACTACGGTGTGTCCTGAAACAAGTAATAAACACAGCGTTGAGAGCATAGGGCACTTCCACTCATGGGCGTATAAATTGGGAAAACTAAAAATCAACAAGACACAGGCACCCCAAACTTTACGGCTGCTGTGTTGCCAAGAACCTCCGCTTCGGTACACCTTCAATATCCCAGGAAAGAGAAAAATGGATAAAGAAATGGTGGTACTTGGCACAATGCAATATCACTCAGCCATGAAATCAATGTCATAAGGCTAGTTAGCAGCATGATGAGTGGATTTAGGTACGATGATTCTAAGTGAAATAGTCACACAGAAAAAGGCACTTATCCTAAGATATCGCTTATAGAGGGAATGTCAAAATCGCTACACTTGAACTGAATTACAAAACAGAACAGAGGCACACCTTTAGAAGACACACTATGGCTGCTTAACCGGAGAGGTGAGGTGGGGTGATGCATAAAACAAGGGTTTGAAATTAGCTCAGACACCGCTCCATAAGCCAAATATGTAATAGACAAGGCCTTTTCCCTGCTCACTGAACTGGACTCAACACCCCCTAGTCACCGCACAAGAATATATCTGACTAGTATGAATTTGAAAACCTATGTATTGATATCTCTCTGCAAGTGAATCAAGAGGGTGTAAAGCGGCATAAACACAGCAGGGAAAAGCAGCCAAACCCCATTCTAAACATACATTACTTTAAAAAAGCCACAAAGCAAAGACAGTGAAAGAGAGAGAAATTCTTACAAAATCCGTACAGGGTTTCTGATGCAACCTGGATTGACCATATCTAGACCCACAGCTGGATGAGATATAAGGCTGGACACTCTTGGGGCTGAGAGGATTGCTGAGGTTGGGTGAGCAAACGCAGATAATTTAAAGTAACACTGCGGGGAACACACCCCATGGGTCTCAAATCTCCAGTTACAAGGGCATCTTCCTACATCAAAACATGCATGGGAAACCCAGATGATGGTATGCCATGAGATCGGGAAAGGTTTCTAAAACGCACCTCATTTCTCCTCTCCTTGTGCTCGGGTTCGCCATTCCAGCCGCTTGACTAACCATCTCCCTACTTGGAGAATCAGCACCTTTAACCTCCTGTTTCGTCCAGGTTGCAATTTGTCCTGAGGATGAACGGGAAGACGGGGAACCAACGAGAGACTAGCCCTAGGTGTTGGGACAGGCACAGGTCACTCCATTTTCCCATCAGGAAGAAGAATGAACCACAGGCTCAGCCTGCCCCCCAAAACCAAAATAGGGCCTGAAGCAATCCTGCGCTTTTGCGGCCAGCTCCCAAAAAAGCGAGGAGACTAATGGAGCTCAGGGGCACTGCAATTCACAAACGTGCAGAGTTATAAATGAGAACTCTCGTCCACAAATATATTGAGGGAAGGCAATGAAGAGGATTTGAAAGCAAGGCAGATTTGCAGGAAACAGATTTCAGGAGGTAGATTCGACTCGCCTTTAAAGCACATGAAAAGCGGCAAAACGTTGACAATGATGCCCTTGGTCAAAAAGGGCGTATGCGTTTTTTCCTGAATATATTCAGGAAAAAACGCATACGCCCTTTTTGGCCAACCAAGCAAGCCGGAATGGCAAATCAGCGCTACAAAGAAGTCTCGCTTGCCCTCGGTCAAAAGGCCATGCTGAACAAAGTGTAAAAAGCAGAAAAGCTGGACAGGCCATGGAGACATGGGAGCCTTGCTACGCTGATGGGCGGGATGTAAATTGCCAACAGGCACTCTGGAGAAGAGTACGGTGTGTCCTGAAACAAATAATAAACACAGCGTAGAGAGCATAGGGCACTTCCACTCATGGGCGTATAAATTGGGAAAACTAAAAATCAACAAGACACAGGCACCCCAAACTTTATGGCTGCTCTGTTGCCAAGAACCTCCGCTTCGGTACACCTTCAATGTCCCAGGAAAGAGAAAAATGGATAAAGAAATGGTGGTACTTGGCACAATGGAATATCACTCAGCCATGAAATCAATGTCATAAGGCTAGTTAGCAGCATGATGAGTGGATTTAGGTACGATGATTCTAAGTGAAATAAGTCACACAGAAAAAGGCACTTATCCTAAGATATCGCTTATAGAGGGAATGTCAAAATCGCTACACTTGAAGTGAATTACAAAACAGAACAGAGGCACACCTTTAGAAGACACACTATGGCTGCTTAACCGGAAAGGTGAGGTGGGGTGATGCATAAAACAAGGGTTTGAAATTAGCTCAGACACCGCTCCATAAGCCAAATATGTACTAGACAAGGCCTACTCCCTGCTCAGTGAACTGGACTCAACACACCCTAGTCACCGGACAAGAATATATCTGACTAGTATGAATCTGAAAACCTATGTATCGATATCTCTCTGCAAGTGAATCAAGAGGGTGTAAAGCGGCATAAACACAGCAGGGAAAAGCAGCCAAACCCCATTCTAAACATACATTACTTTAAAAAACCCACAAAGCAAAGACAGTGAAAGAGATAGAAATTCTTACAAAATCCGTTCAGGGTCTCTGATGCAACCTGGATTGACCATATCTAGACCCACAGCTGGATGAGACATAAGGTTGGACACTCTTGCGGCTGAGAGGATTGGTGAGGTTGGGTGAGCAAATGCAGATACTTTAAAGTAATACTGCGGGGTACCCACCCCATGGGTCTCAAATTTCCAGGTACAAGGGCATCTTCGTACATCAAAACATGCATGGGAAACCCAGAAGATGGTATGCCGTGAGATCGGAAAAAGTTTCTAAAACGCACCTCATTTCTCCTCTCCTTGTGCTCGGGTTCGCCATTCCAGCCGCTTGACTAACCATCTCCCTACTTGGAGAATCAGCACCTTTAACCTCCTGTTTCGTCCAGGTTGCAGTTTGTCCTGAGGATGAACGGGAAGACGGGGAACCAACGAGAGACTAGCCCTAGCTGTTGGGACAGGCACAGGTCACTCCATTTTCACATCAGGAAGAAGAATGAACCACAGGCTCAGCCTGCCCCCCAGAACCAAAAAAGGGCCTGAAGCAATCCTGCGCTTTTGCGGCCAGCTCCCAAAAAAGCGAGGAGACAAATGGAGCTCAGGGGCACTGCAATTCACAAACGTGCAGAGTTATAAATGAGATCTCTCGTCCACAAATATTTTGAGGGAAGGCAACGAAGAGGATTTGAAAGCAAGGCAGATTTGCAGGAAACAGATTTCAGGAGGTAGATTCGACTCGCCTTTAAAGCACATGAAAAGCGGCAAAACGTTGACAATGATGCCCTTGGCCAAAAAGGGCGTATGCGTTTTTTCCTGAATATATTCAGGAAAAAACGCATACGCCCTTTTTGCCCAAGCAAGCAAGCCGGAAGGGCAAATCAGCGCTACGAAGAAGTCTCGCTTGCCCTCGGTCAAAAGGGCCATGCTGAACAAACTGTAAAAACCAGAATAGCAGGACAGGCCATGGAGACATGGGAGCCTTGCTACGCTGATGGGCGGGATGTAAATTGCCAACAGGCAATCTGGAGAAGAGTACGGTGTGTCCTGAAACAAGTAATAAACACAGCGTAGAGAGCATAGGGCACTTCCACTCAAGGGCGTATAAATTGGGAAAACTAAAAATCAACAAGACACAAGCACCCTAAATTTTACGGCTGCTCTGTTGCCAAGAACCTCCGCTTCGGTACACCTTCAATATCCCAGGAAAGAGAAAAATGGATAAAGAAATGGTGGTACTTGGCACAATGCAATATCACTCAGCCATTAAATCAATGTCATAAGGCTAGTTAGCAGCATGATGAGTGGATTTAGGTACGATGATTCTAAGTGAAATAAGTCACACAGAAAAAGGCACTTATCCTAAGATATCGCTTATAGAGGGAATGTCAAAATCGCTACACTTGAACTGAATTACAAAACAGAACAGAGTCACACCTTTAGAAGACACACTATGTCTGCTTAACTGGAAAGGTGAGGTGGGGTGATGCATAAAACAAGGGTTTGAAATTAGCTCAGACACCGCTCCATAAGCCAAATATGTACTAGACAAGGCCTACTCCCTGCTCAGTGAACTGGACTCAACACCCCCTAGTCACCGCACAAGAATATATCTGACTAGTATGAATCTGAAAACCTATGTATCGATATCTCTCTGCAAGTGAATCAAGAGGGTGTAAAGCGGCATCAACACAGCAGGGAAAAGCAGCCCAACCCCATTCTAAACATACATTACTTTATACAAGCCACAAAGCAAAGACAGTGAAAGAGAGAGAAATTCTTACAAAATCCGTTCAGGGTCTCTGATGCAACCTGGATTGACCATATCGAGACCCACAGCTGGATAAGATATAAGGCTGGACACTCTTGGGGCTGAGAGGATTGGTGAGGTTGGGTGAGCAAACGCAGATAATTTAAAGTAACACTGCGGGGAACACACCCCATGGGTCTCAAATCTCCAGGTACAAGGGCATCTTCCTACATCAAAACATGCATGGGAAACCCAGAAGATGGTATGCCGTGAGATCGGGAAAGGTTTCTAAAACGCACCTCATTTCTCCTCTCCTTGTGCTCGGGTTCGCCATTCCAGCCGCTTGACTAACCATCTCCCTACTTGGAGAATCAGCACCTTTAACCTCCTGTTTCGTCCAGGTTGCAATTTGTCCTGAGGATGAACGGGAAGACGGGGAACCAACGAGAGACTAGCCCTAGGTGTTGGGACTGGCACAGGTCACTCCATTTTCCCATCAGGAAGAAGAATGGACCACAGGCTCAGCCTGCCCCCCAGAACCAAAATAGGGCCTGAAGCAATCCTGCGCTTTTGCGGCCAGCTCCAAAAAAAGCGAGGAGACAAATGGAGCTCAGGGGCACTGCAATTCACAAACGTGCAGAGTTATAAATGAGAACTCTCGTCCACAAATATATTGAGGGAAGGCAACGAAGAGGATTTGAAAGCAAGGCAGATTTGCAGGAAACAGATTTCAGGAGGTAGATTCGACTCGCCTTTAAAGCACATGAAAAGCGGCAAAATGTTGACAATGATGCCCTTGGCCAAAAAGGGCATATGCGCTTTTTCCTGAATATATTCAGGAAAAAACGCATACGCCCTTTTTGGCCAACCAAGCAAGCCGGAAGGGCAAATCAGCGCTACAAAGAAGTCTCGCTTGCCCTCGGTCAAAAGGGCCATGCTGAACAAACTGTAAAAACCAGAATAGCAGGAGAGGCCATGGAGACATGGGAGCCTTGCTACGCTGATGGGTGGGATGTAAATTGCCAACAGGCACTCTGGAGAAGACTACGGTGTGTCCCGAAACAAGTAATAAACACAGCGTTGAGAGCATAGGGCACTTTCACTCATGGGCGTATAAATTGGGAAAAATAAAAATCAACAAGACACAGGCACCCCAAACTTTACGGCTGCTCTGTTGCCAAGAACCTCCGCTTCGGTACACCTTCAATATCCCAGGAAAGAGAAAAATGGATAAAGAAATGGTGGTACTTGGCACAATGCAATATCACTCAGCCATGAAATCAAAGTCATAAGGCTAGTTAGCAGCATGATGAGTGGATTTAGGTACGATGATTCTAAGTGAAATAGTCACACAGAAAAAGGCACTTATCCTAAGATATCGCTTATAGAGGGAATGTCAAAATCGCTACACTTGAACTGAATTACAAAACAGAACAGAGTCACACCTTTAGAAGACACACTATGTCTGCTTAACTGGAAAGGTGAGGTGGGGTGATGCATAAAACAAGGGTTTGAAATTAGCTCAGACACCGCTCCATAAGCCAAATATGTACTAGACAAGGCCTACTCCCTGCTCAGTGAACTGGACTCAACACCCCCTAGTCACCGCACAAGAATATATCTGACTAGTATGAATCTGAAAACCTATGTATCGATATCTCTCTGCAAGTGAATCAAGAGGGTGTAAAGCGGCATAAACACAGCAGGGAAAAGCAGCCAAACCCCATTCTAAACATACATTACTTTAAAAAAGCCACAAAGCAAAGACAGTGAAAGAGAGAGAAATTCTTACAAAATCCGTTTAGGGTCTCTGATGCAACCTGGATTGACCATATCTAGACCCACAGCTGGATGAGACATAAGGCTGGACACTCTTGGGGCTGAGAGGATTGGTGAGGTTGGGTGAGTAAATGCAGATACTTTAAAGTAATACTGCGGGGTACCCACCCCATGGGTCTCAAATCTCCAGGTACAAGGGCATCTTCCTACATCAAAACATGCATGGGAAACCCAGAAGATGGTATGCCGTGAGATCGGGAAAAGTTTCTAAAACGCACCTCATTTCTCCTCTCCTTGTGCTCGGGTTCGCCATTCCAGCCGCTTGACTAACCATCTCCCTACTTGGAGAATCAGCACCTTTAACCTCCTGTTTCGTCCAGGTTGCAGTTTGTCCTGAGGATGAACGGGAAGACGGGGAACCAACGAGAGACTAGCCCTAGGTGTTGGGACAGGCACAGGTCACTCCATTTTCCCATCAGGAAGAAGAATGAACCACAGGCTCAGCCTGCCCCCCAAAACCAAAATAGGGCCTGAAGCAATCCTGCGCTTTTGCGGCCAGCTCCCAAAAAAGTGAGGAGACAAATGGAGCTCAGGGGCACTGCAATTCACAAACGTGCAGAATTATAAATGAGATCTCTCGTCCACAAATATATTGAGGGAAGGCAACGAAGAGGATTTGAAAGCAAGGCAGATTTGCAGGAAACAGATTTCAGGAGGTAGATTCGACTCGCCTTTAAAGCACATGAAAAGTGACAAAACGTTGACAATGATGCTCTTGGCCAAAAAGGGCGTATGCGTTTTTTCCTGAATATATTCAGGAAAAAACGCATACGCCCTTTTTGGCCAACCAAGCAAGCCGGAATGGCAAATCAGCGCTACAAAGAAGTCTCGCTTGCCCTCGGTCAAAAGGGTCATGCTGAACAAACTGTAAAAACCAGAAAAGCAGGACAGGCCATGGAGACATGGGAGCCTTGCTACGCTGATGGGCGGGATGTAAATTGCCAACAGGCACTCTGGAGAAGAGTACGGTGTGTCCTGAAACAAGTAATAAACACAGCGTAGAGAGCATAGGGCACTTCCACTCATGGGCGTATAAATTGGGAAAACTAAAAATCAACAAGACACAGGCACCCTAAAGTTTACGGCTGCTCTGTTTCCAAGAACCTCCGCTTCGGTACACCTTCAATTTACCAGGAAAGAGAAAAGTGGATAAAGAAATGGTGGTACTTGGCACAATGGAATATCACTCAGCCATGAAATCAATGTCATAAGGCTAGTTAGCAGCATGATGAGTGGATTTAGTTACGATGATTCTAAGTGAAATAAGTCACACAGAAAAAGACACTTATCCTAAGATATCGCTTATAGAGGGAATGTCAAAATCGCTACACTTGAACTGAATTACAAAAGAGAACAGAGTCACACCTTTAGAAGACACACTATGGCTGCTTAACCGGAAAGGTGAGGTGGGGTGATGCATAAAACAAGGGTTTGAAATTAGCTCAGAGACCGCTCCATAAGCCAAATATGTAATAGACAAGGCCTACTCCCTGCTCAGTGAACTGGACTCAACACACCCTAGTCACCACACAAGAATATATCTGAGTAGTAAGAATCTGAAAACATATGTATCGATATCTCTCTGCAAGTGAATCAAGAGGGTGTAAAGCGGCATCAACACAGCAGGGAAAAGCAGCCAAGCCCGATTCTAAACATAAATTACTTTAAAAAACCCACAAAACAAAGACAGTGAAAGAGAGAGAAATTCTTACAAAATCCGTTCAGGGTCTCTGATGCAACCTGGATTCACCATATCTAGACCCACAGCTGGATGAGACATAAGGCTGGACACTCTTGGGGCTGAGAGGATTGGTGAGGTTGGGTGAGCAAACGCAGATACTTTAAAGTAATACTGTGGGGAACACACCCCATGGGTCTCAAATCTCCAGGTACAAGGGCATCTTCCTACATCAAAACATGCATGGGAAACCCAGAAGATGGTATGCCATGAGATCGGGAAAGGTTTCTAAAACGCACCTCATTTCTCCTCTCCTTGTGCTCGGGTTCGCCATTCCAGCCACTTGACTAAACATCTCCCTAATTGGAGAATCAGCACCTTTAAACTCCTATTTCGTCCAGGTTGCAATTTGTCCTGAGGATGAAGGGGAAGGCGGGGAAACAACGAGAGACTAGCCCTAGGTGTTGGGACAGGCACAGGTCACTCCATTTTCCCATCAGGAAGAAGAATGAACCACAGGCTCAGCCTGCCCCCCAGAACCAAAATAGGGCCTGAAGCAATCCTGCGCTTTTGCGGCCAGCTCCCAAAAAAGCGAGGAGACAAATGGAGCTCAGGGGCACTGCAATTCACAAACGTGCAGAGTTATCAATGAGAACTCTCGTCCACAAATATATTGAGGGAAGGCAACGAAGAGGATTTGAAAGCAAGGCAGATTTGCAGGAAACAGATTTCAGGTTGTAGATTCGACTCGCCTGTAAAGCACATGAAAAGCGGCAAAACGTTGACAATGAGGCCCTTGGCCAAAAAGGGCGTATGCGTTTTTTCCTGAATATATTCAGGAAAAAACGCATACGCCCTTTTTGGACAACCAAGCAAGCCGGAAGGGCAAATCAGCGCTACAAAGAAGTCTCGCTTTCCCTCGGTCAAAAGGGCCATGCTGAACAAAGTGTAAAAACCAGAAAAGCAGGACAGGCCATGGAGACATGGGAGCCTTGCTACGCTGATGGGCGGGATGTAAATTGCCAACAGGCACTCTGGAGAAGTGTACGGTGTGTCCTGAAACAAGTAATAAACACAGCGTAGAGAGCATAGGGCACTTCCACTCATGGGCGTATAAATTGGGAAAACTAAAAATCAACAAGACACAGGCACCCCAAACTTTACGGCTGCTCTGTTTCCAGGAACTTCCACTTCGGTACACCTTCAATATTCCAGGAAAGAGAAAAATGGATAAACAAATGGTGGTACTTGGCACAATGGAATATCACTCAGCCATGAAATCAATGTCATAAGGCTAGTTAGCAGCATGATGAGTGGATTTAGGTACGATGATTCTAAGTGAAATAAGTCACACAGAAAAAGGCACTTATCCTAAGATATCGCTTATAGAGGGAATGTCAAAATCGGTACACTTGAACTGAATTACAAACAGAACAGAGTCACACCTTTAGAAGACACACTATGGCTGCTTAACGGGAAAGGTGAGGTGGGGTGATGCATAAAACAAGGGTTTGAAATTAGCTCAGACACCGCTCCATAAGCCAAATATGTAATAGACAAGGCCTACTCCCTGCTCAGTGAACTGGACTCAACACCCCCTAGTCACCGCACAAGAATATATCTGACTAGTATGAATCTGAAAACCTATGTATCGATATCTCTCTGCAAGTGAATCAAGAGGGTGTAAAGCGGCATCAACACAGCAGGGAAAAGCAGCCAAACCCCATTCTAAACATAAATTACTTTAAAAAACCCACAAAACAAAGACAGTGAAAGAGAGAGAAATTCTTACAAAATCCGTTCAGGGTCTCTGATGCAACCTGGATTGACCATATCTAGACCCACAGCTGGATGAGACATAAGGCTGGACACTCTTGGGGCTGAGAGGATTGGTGAGGTTGGGTGAGCAAATGCAGATACTTTAAAGTAAAACTGCGGGGAACACACCCCATGGGTCTCAAATCTCCAGGTACAAGGGCATCTTCCTACATCAAAACATGCATGGGAAACCCAGAAGATGGTATGCCGTGAGATCAGAAAAAGTTTCTAAAACGCACCTCATTTCTCCTCTCCTTGTGCTCGGGTTCGCCATTCCAGCCGCTTGACTAACCATCTCCCTACTTGGAGAATCAGCACCTTTAACCTCCTGTTTCGTCCAGGTTGCAGTTTGTCCTGAGGATGAAGGGGAAGACGCGGAACCAACGAGAGACGAGCCCTAGGTGTTGGGACAGGCGTAGGTCACTCCATTTTCCCATCAGGAAGTAGAATGAACCACAGGCTCAGCCTGCCCCCCAGAACCAAAATAGGGCCTGAAGCAATCCTGCATTTTTGCGGCCAGCTCCCAAAAAAGCGAGGACACAAATGGAGCTCAGGGGCACTGCAATTCACAAACGTGCAGAGTTATAAATGAGAACTCTCGTCCACAAATATATTGAGGGAAGGCAACGAAGAGGATTTGAAAGCAAGGCAGATTTGCAGGAAACAGATTTCAGGAGGTAGATTCGACTCGCCTTTAAAGCACATGAAAAGCGGCAAAACGTTGACAATGATGCCCTTGGCCAAAAAGGGCGTATGCGTTTTTTCCTAAATATATTCAGGAAAAAACGCATACGCCCTTTTTGGCCAACCAACCAAGCCGGAAGGGCAAATCAGCGCTACAAAGAAGTCTCGCTTGCCCTCGGTCAAAAGGGCCATGCTGAACAAACTGTAAAAACCAGAAAAGCAGGACAGGCCATGGAGACATGGGAGCCTTGCTACGCTGATGGGCGGGATGTAAATTGCCAACAGGCACTCTGGAGAAGTGTACGGTGTGTCCTGAAACAAGTAATAAACACAGCGTAGAGAGCATAGGGCACTTCCACTCATGGGCGTATAAATTGGGAAAACTAAAAATCAACAAGACACAGGCACCCCAAACTTTACGGCTGCTCTGTTGCCAAGAACCTCCACTTCGGTACACCTTCAATATCCCAGGAAAGAGAAAAATGGATAAACAAATGGTGGTACTTGGCACAATGGAATATCACTCAGCCATGAAATCAATGTCATAAAGCTAGTTAGCAGCATGATGAGTGGATTTAGGTACGATGATTCTAAGTGAAATAAGTCACACAGAAAAAGTCACTTATCCTAAGATATCGCTTATAGAGGGAATGTCAAAATCGCTACACTTGAACTGAATTACAAACAGAACAGAGTCACACCTTTAGAAGACACACTATGGCTGCTTAACGGGAAAGGTGAGGTGGGGTGATGCATAAAACAAGGGTTTGAAATTAGCTCAGACACCGCTCCATAAGCCAAATATGTAATAGACAAGGCCTACTCCCTGCTCAGTGAACTGGACTCAACACCCCCTAGTCACCGCACAAGAATATATCTGACTAGTATGAATCTGAAAACCTATGTATCGATATCTCTCTGCAAGTGAATCAAGAGGGTGTAAAGCGGCATCAACACAGCAGGGAAAAGCAGCCAAACCCCATTCTAAACATAAATTACTTTAAAAAACCCACAAAACAAAGACAGTGAAAGAGAGAGAAATTCTTACAAAATCCGTTCAGGGTCTCTGATGCAACCTGGATTGACCATATCTAGACCCACAGCTGGATGAGACATAAGGCTGGACACTCTTGGGGCTGAGAGGATTGGTGAGGTTGGGTGAGCAAACGCAGATATTTTAAAGTAAAACTGCGGGGAACACACCCCATTGGTCTCAAATCTCCAGGTACAAGGGCATCTTCCTACATCAAAACATGCATGGGAAACCCAGAAGATGGTATGCCATGAGATCGGGAAAGGTTTCTAAAACGCACCTCATTTCTCCTCTCCTTGTGCTCGGGTTCGCCATTCCAGCTGCTTGACCAAACATCTCCCTACTTGGAGAATCAGCACCTTTAACCTCCTGTTTCGTCCAGGTTGCAATTTGTCCTGAGGATGAAGGGGAAGACGCGGAACCAACGAGAGACGAGCCCTACGTGTTGGGACAGGCGTAGGTCACTCCATTTTCCCATCAGGAAGAAGAATGAACCACAGGCTCAGCCTGCCCCCCAGAACCAAAATAGGGCCTGAAGCAATCCTGCATTTTTGCGGCCAGCTCCCAAAAAAGCGAGGACACAAATGGAGCTCAGGGGCACTGCAATTCACAAACGTGCAGAGTTATAAATGAGAACTCTCGTCCACAAATATATTGAGGGAAGGCAACGAAGAGGATTTGAAAGCAAGGCAGATTTGCAGGAAACAGATTTCAGGAGGTAGATTCGACTCGCCTTTAAAGCACATGAAAAGCGGCAAAACGTTGACAATGATGCCCTTGGCCAAAAAGGGCGTATGCGTTTTTTCCTGAATATATTCAGGAAAAAACGCATACGCCCTTTTTGGCCAACCAAGCAAGCCGGAAGGGCAAATCAGCGCTACAAAGAAGTCTCGCTTGCCCTCGGTCAAAAGGGCCATGCTGAACAAAGTGTAAAAACCAGAAAAGCAGGACAGGCCATGGAGACATGGGAGCCTTGCTACGCTGATGGGCGGGATGTAAATTGCCAACAGGCACTCTGGAGAAGAGTACGGTGTGTCCTGAAACAAGTAATAAACACAGTGTAGAGAGCATAGGGCACTTCCACTCATGGGCGTATAAATTGGGAAAACTAAAAATCAACAAGACACAGGCACCCCAAACTTTACAGCTGCTCTGTTGCCAAGAACCTCCGCTTCGGTACACCTTCAATATCCCAGGAAAGAGAAAAATGGATAAAGAAATGGTGGTACTTGGCACAATGGAATATCACTCAGCCATGAAATCAATGTCATAAGGCTAGTTAGCAGCATGATGAGTGGATTTAGGTACGATGATTCTAAGTGAAATAAGTCACACAGAAAAAGGCACTTATCCTAAGATATCGCTTATAGAGGGAATGTCAAAATCGCTAAACTTGAACTGAATTACAAAACAGAACAGAGGCACACCTTTAGAAGACACACTATGGCTGCTTAACCGGAAAGGTGAGGTGGGGTGATGCATAAAACAAGGGTTTGAAATTAGCTCAGACATCACTCCATAAGCCAAATATGTAATAGACAAGGCCTACTCCCTGCTCAGTTAACTGGACTCAACACCCCCTAGTCACCGCACAAGATTATATCTGATTAGTATGAATCTGAAAACCTATGTATCGATATCTCTCTGCAAGTGAATCAAGAGGGTGTAAAGCGGCATAAACACAGCAGGGAAAAGCAGCCAAACCCCTTCTAAACATACATTACTTTAAAAAACCCACAAAGCAAAGACAGTGAAAGAGAGAGAAATTCTTACAAAATCCGTTCAGGGTCTCTGATGCAACCTGGATTGACCATATCTAGACCCACAGCTGGATGAGACATAAGGCTGGACACTCTTGGGGCTGAGAGGATTGGTGAGGTCGGGTGAGCAAATGCAGATACTTTAAAGTAACACCGCGGGGTACCCACCCCATGGGTCTCAAATCTCCAGGTACAAGGGAATCATCCTACATGTAAACATGCATGGGAAACCCAGAAGATGGTATGCCATGAGATCGGGAAAGGTTTCTAAAACGCACCTCATTTCTCCTTTCCTTGTGCTCGGGTTCGCCATTCCAGCCACTTGACTAACCATCTCCCTAATTGGAGAATCAACACTTTTAACCTCCTGTTTCGTCCAGGTTGCAATTTGTCCTGAGGATGAAGGGGAAGATGGGGAAACAACGAGAGACTAGCCCTAGGTGTTGGGACAGGCACAGGTCACTCCATTTTCCCATCAGGAAGAAGAATGAACCACAGGCTCAGCCTGCCTCCCAGAACCAAAATAGGGCCTGAAGCAATCCTGTGCTTTTGCGGCCAGCTCCCAAAAAAGCGAGGAGACAAATGGAGCTCAGGGGCACTGCAATTCACAAACGTGCAGAGTTATCAATGAGAACTCTCGTCCACAAATATATTGAGGGAAGGCAACGAAGAGGATTTGAAAGCAAGGCAGATTTGCAGGAAACAGATTTCAGGATGTAGATTCGACTCGCCTGTAAAGCACATGAAAAGCGGCAAAACGTTGACAATGAGGCCCTTGGCCAAAAAGGGCGTATGCGTTTTTTCCTGAATATATTCAGGAAAAAACGCATACGCCCTTTTTGGCCAACCAAGCAAGCCGGAAGGGCAAATCAGCGCTACAAAGAAGTCTCGCTTTCCCTCGGTCAAAAGGGCCATGCTGAAGAAAGTGTAAAAACCAGAAAAGCAGGACAGGCCATGGAGACATGGGAGCCTTGCTACGCTGATGGGCGGGATGTAAATTGCCAACAGGCACTCTGGAGAAGTGTACGGTGTGTCCTGAAACAAGTAATAAACACAGCGTAGAGAGCATAGGGCACTTCCACTCATGGGCGTATAAATTGGGAAAACTAAAAATCAACAAGACACAGGCACCCCAAACTTTACGGCTGTTCTTTTGCCAAGAACCTCCGCTTCGGTACACCTTCAATATCCCAGGAAAGAGAAAAATGGATAAAGAAATGGTGGTACTTGGCACAATGCAATATCACTCAGCCATGAAATCAATGTCATAAGGCTAGTTAGCAGCATGATAAGTGGATTTAGGTACGATGATTCTAAGTGAAATAAGTCACACAGAAAAAGACACTTATCCTAAGATATCGCTTATAGAGGGAATGTCAAAATCGCTACACTTGAACTGAATTACAAACAGAACAGAGTCACACCTTTAGAAGACACACTATGGCTGCTGAACGGGAAAGGTGAGGTGGGGTGATGCATAAAACAAGGGTTTGAAATTAGCTCAGAGACCGCTCCATAAGCCCAATATGTAATAGACAAGGCCTACTCCCTGCTCAGTGAACTGGACTCAACACCCCCTAGTCACCGCACAAGAATATATCTGACTAGTATGAATCTGAAAACCTGTGTATTGATATCTCTCTGCAAGTGAATCAAGAGGGTGTAAAGCGGCATAAACGCAGCAGGGAAAAGCAGCCAAACCCCATTCTAAACATACATTACTTTAAAAAACCCACAAAACAAAGACAGTGAAAGAGAGAGAAATTCTTACAAAATCCGTTCAGGGTCTCTGATGCAACCTGGATTGACCATATCTACACCCACAGCTGGATGAGACATAAGGCTGGACACTCTTGGGGCTGAGAGGATTGGTGAGGTTGGGTGAGCAAACGCAGATACTTTAAAGTAACACTGCGGGGAACACACCCCATGGGTCTCAAATCTCCAGGTACAAGGGCATCTTCCTACATCAAAACATGCATGGGAAACCCAGAAGATGGTATGCCATGAGATCGGGAAAGGTTTCTAAAACGCACCTCATTTCTCCTCTCCTTGTGCTCGGGTTCGCCATTCCAGCTGCTTGACCAAACATCTCCCTACTTGGAGAATCAGCACCTTTAACCTCCTCTTTCGTCCAGGTTGCAATTTGTCCTGAGGATGAAGGGGAAGACGGGGAAACAACGAGAGACTAGCCCTAGGTGTTGGGACAGGCACAGGTCACTCCATTTTCCCATCAGGAAGAAGAATGAACCACAGGCTCAGCCTGCCTCCCAGAACCAAAATAGGGCCTGAAGCAATCCTGCGCTTTTGCGGCCAGCTCCCAAAAAAGCGAGGAGACAAATGGAGCTCAGGGGCACTGCAATTCACAAACGTGCAGAGTTATCAATGAGAACTCTCGTCCACAAATATATTGAGGGAAGGCAACGAAGAGGATTTGAAAGCAAGGCAGATTTGCAGGAAACAGATTTCAGGATGTAGATTCGACTCGCCTGTAAAGCACATGAAAAGCGGCAAAACGTTGACAATGAGGCCCTTGGCCAAAAAGGGCGTATGCGTTTTTTCCTGAATATATTCAGGAAAAAACGCATACGCCCTTTTTGGCCAACCAAGCAAGCCGGAAGGGCAAATCAGCGCTACAAAGAAGTCTCGCTTTCCCTCGGTCAAAAGGGCCATGCTGAAGAAAGTGTAAAAACCAGAAAAGCAGGACAGGCCATGGAGACATGGGAGCCTTGCTACGCTGATGGGCGGGATGTAAATTGCCAACAGGCACTCTGGAGAAGTGTACGGTGTGTCCTGAAACATGTAATAAACACAGCGTAGAGAGCATAGGGCACTTCCACTCATGGGCGTATAAATTGGGAAAACTAAAAATCAACAAGACACAGGCACCCCAAACTTTACGGCTGTTCTTTTGCCAAGAACCTCCGCTTCGGTACACCTTCAATATCCCAGGAAAGAGAAAAATGGATAAAGAAATGGTGGTACTTGGCACAATGGAATATCACTCAGCCATGAAATCAATGTCATAAGGCTAGTTAGCAGCATGATAAGTGGATTTAGGTACGATGATTCTAAGTGAAATAAGTCACACAGAAAAAGACACTTATCCTAAGATATCGCTTATAGAGGGAATGTCAAAATCGCTACACTTGAACTGAATTACAAACAGAACAGAGTCACACCTTTAGAAGACACACTATGGCTGCTGAACGGGAAAGGTGAGGTGGGGTGATGCATAAAACAAGGGTTTGAAATTAGCTCAGAGACCGCTCCATAAGCCAAATATGTAATAGACAAGGCCTACTCCCTGCTCAGTGAACTGGACTCAACACCCCCTAGTCACCGCACAAGAATATATCTGACTAGTATGAATCTGAAAACCTGTGTATTGATATCTCTCTGCAAGTGATTCAAGAGGGTGTAAAGCGGCATAAACGCAGCAGGGAAAAGCAGCCAAACCCCATTCTAAACAAACATTACTTTAAAAAACCCACAAAGCAAAGACAGTGAAAGAGAGAGAAATTCTTACAAAATCCGTTCAGGGTCTCTGATGCAACCTGGATTGACCATATCTAGACCCACAGCTGGATGAGACATAAGGCTGGACACTCTTGGGGCTGAGAGGATTGGTGAGGTTGGGTGAGCAAACGCAGATACTTTAAAGTAATACCGCGGGGTACCCACCCCATGGGTCTCAAATCTCCAGGTACAAGGGCATCTTCCTACATCAAAACATGCATGGGAAACCCAGAAGATGGTATGCCGTGAGATCGGGAAAGGTTTCTAAAACGCTCCTCATTTCTCCTCTCCTTGTGCACAAGTTCGCCATTCCAGCCACTTGACTAAACATCTCCCTAATTGGAGAATCAGCACCTTTAACCTCCTGTTTCGTCCAGGTTGCAATTTGTCCTGAGGATGAAGGGGAAGACGGGGAAACAACGAGAGACTAGCCCTAGGTGTTGGGACAGGCACAGGTCACTCCATTTTCCCATCAGGAAGAAGAATGAACCACAGGCTCAGCCTGCCCCCCAGAACCAAAATAGGGCCTGAAGCAATCCTGCGCTTTTGCGGCCAGCTCCCAAAAAAGCGAGGAGACAAATGGAGCTCAGGGGCACTGCAATTCACAAACGTGCAGAGTTATAAATGAGAACTCTCGTCCACAAATATATTGAGGGAAGGCAACGAAGAGGATTTGAAAGTAAGGCAGATTTTCAGGAAACAGATTTCAGGATGTAGATTCGACTCGCCTGTAAAGCACATGAAAAGCGGCAAAACGTTGACAATGATGCCCTTGGCCAAAAAGGGCGTATGCGTTTTTTCCTGAATATATTCAGGAAAAAACGCATACGCCGTTTTTGGCCAACCAAGCAAGCCGGAAGGGCAAATCAGCGCTATAAAGAAGTCTCGCTTGCCCTCGGTCAAAAGGGCCATGCTGAAAAAAGTGTAAAAACCACAAAAGCAGGACAGGCCATGGAGACATGCGAGCCGTGCTAAGCTGATGGGCGGGATGTAAATTGCCAACAGGCACTCTGGAGAAGTGTACGGTGTGTCCTGAAACAAGTAATAAACACAGCTTAGAGAGCATAGGGCACTTCCACTCATGGGCGTATAAATTGGGAAAACTAAAAATCAACAAGACACAGGCACCCCAAAATTTACCGCTGCTCTGTTTCCAAGAACCTCCACTTCGGTACACCTTCAATATCCCAGGAAAGAGAAAAATGAATAAGCCAATGGTGGTATTTGGCACAATGGAATGTCACTCAGCCATGAAATCAATGTCATAAGGCTAGTTAGCAGCATGATGAGTGGATTTAGGTACGATGATTCTAAGTGAAATAAGTCACACAGTAAAAGACACTTATCCTAAGATATCGCTTATAGAGGGAATGTCAAAATCGCTACACTTGAACTGAATTACAAAACAGAACAGAGTCACACCTTTAGAAGACACACTATGGCTGCTTAACGGGAAAGGTGAGGTGGGTTGATGCATAAAACAAGGGTTTGAAATTAGCTCAGAGACCGCTCCATAAGCCAAATATGTAATAGACAAGGCCTACTCCCTGCTCAGTGAACTGGACTCAACACACCCTAGTCACCACACAAGAATATATCTGAGTAGTAAGAATCTGAAAACCTATGTATCGATATCTCTCTGCAAGTGAATCAAGAGGGTGTAAAGCGGCATCAACACAGCAGGGAAAAGCAGCCAAGCCCGATTCTAAACATAAATTACTTTAAAAAACCCACAAAACAAAGACAGTGAAAGAGAGAGAAATTCTTACAAAATCCGTTCAGGGTCTATGATGCAACCTGGATTGACCATATCTAGACCCACAGCTGGATGAGACATAAGGCTGGACACTCTTGGGGCTGAGAGGATTGGTGAGGTTGGGTGAGCAAACGCAGATACTTTAAAGTAAAACTGCGGGGAACACACCCCATGGGTCTCAAATCTCCAGGTACAAGGGAATCTTCCTACATCAAAACATGCATGGGAAACCCAGAAGATGGTATGCCATGAGATCAGGAAAGGTTTCTAAAACGCACCTCATTTCTCCTCTCCTTGTGCACAAGTTCGCCATTCCAGCCACTTGACTAAACATCTCCCTAATTGGAGAATCAGCACCTTTAACCTCCTGTTTCGTCCAGGTTGCAATTTGTCCTGAGGATGAAGGGGAAGACGGGGAAACAACGAGAGACTAGCCCTAGGTGTTGGGACAGGCACAGGTCACTCCATTTTCCCATCAGGAAGAAGAATGAACCACAGGCTCAGCCTGCCCCCAGAACCAAAATAGGGCCTGAAGCAATCCTGCATTTTTGGGGCCAGCTCCCAAAAAAGCGAGGAGACAAATGGAGCTCAGGGGCACTGCAATTCACAAACATGCAGAGTTATAAATGAGAACTCTCGTCCACAAATATATTGAGGGAAGGCAACGAAGAGGATTTGAAAGCAAGGCAGATTTGCAGGAAACAGATTTCAGGAGGTAGATTCAACTCGCCTTTAAAGCACATGAAAAGTGGCAAAACGTTGACAATGATGCCCTTGGCCAAAAAGGGCGTATGCGTTTTTTCCTGAATATATTCAGGAAAAAACGGATACGCCCTTTTTGGCCAACCAAGCAAGCCGGAAGGGCAAATCAGCGCTACAAAGAAGTCTCGCTTGCCCTCGGTCAAAAGGGCCATGCTGAACAAACTGTAAAAACCAGAAAAGCAGGATAGGCCATGGAGACATGGGAGCCTTGCTACGCTGATGGGCGGGATGTAAATTGCCAACAGGCACTCTGGAGAAGAGTACGGTGTGTCCTGAAACAAGTAATAAACACAGCGTAGAGAGCATAGGGCACTTCCACTCATGGGCGTATAAATTGGGAAAACTAAAAATCAACAAGACACAGGCACCCCAAACTTTACGGCTGTTCTTTTGCCAAGAACCTCCGCTTCGGTACACCTTCAATATCCCAGGAAAGAGAAAAATGGATAAAGAAATGGTGGTACTTGGCACAATGCAATATCACTCAGCCATGAAATCAATGTCATAAGGCTAGTTAGCAGCATGATAAGTGGATTTAGGTACGATGATTCTAAGTGAAATAAGTCACACAGAAAAAGACACTTATCCTAAGATATCGCTTATAGAGGGAATGTCAAAATCGCTACACTTGAACTGAATTACAAACAGAACAGAGTCACACCTTTAGAAGACACACTATGGCTGCTGAACGGGAAAGGTGAGGTGGGGTGATGCATAAAACAAGGGTTTGAAATTAGCTCAGAGACCGCTCCATAAGCCCAATATGTAATAGACAAGGCCTACTCCCTGCTCAGTGAACTGGACTCAACACCCCCTAGTCACCGCACAAGAATATATCTGACTAGTATGAATCTGAAAACCTGTGTATTGATATCTCTCTGCAAGTGAATCAAGAGGGTGTAAAGCGGCATAAACGCAGCAGGGAAAAGCAGCCAAACCCCATTCTAAACATACATTACTTTAAAAAACCCACAAAACAAAGACAGTGAAAGAGAGAGAAATTCTTACAAAATCCGTTCAGGGTCTCTGATGCAACCTGGATTGACCATATCTACACCCACAGCTGGATGAGACATAAGGCTGGACACTCTTGGGGCTGAGAGGATTGGTGAGGTTGGGTGAGCAAACGCAGATACTTTAAAGTAACACTGCGGGGAACACACCCCATGGGTCTCAAATCTCCAGGTACAAGGGCATCTTCCTACATCAAAACATGCATGGGAAACCCAGAAGATGGTATGCCATGAGATCGGGAAAGGTTTCTAAAACGCACCTCATTTCTCCTCTCCTTGTGCTCGGGTTCGCCATTCCAGCTGCTTGACCAAACATCTCCCTACTTGGAGAATCAGCACCTTTAACCTCCTCTTTCGTCCAGGTTGCAATTTGTCCTGAGGATGAAGGGGAAGACGGGGAAACAACGAGAGACTAGCCCTAGGTGTTGGGACAGGCACAGGTCACTCCATTTTCCCATCAGGAAGAAGAATGAACCACAGGCTCAGCCTGCCTCCCAGAACCAAAATAGGGCCTGAAGCAATCCTGCGCTTTTGCGGCCAGCTCCCAAAAAAGCGAGGAGACAAATGGAGCTCAGGGGCACTGCAATTCACAAACGTGCAGAGTTATCAATGAGAACTCTCGTCCACAAATATATTGAGGGAAGGCAACGAAGAGGATTTGAAAGCAAGGCAGATTTGCAGGAAACAGATTTCAGGATGTAGATTCGACTCGCCTGTAAAGCACATGAAAAGCGGCAAAACGTTGACAATGAGGCCCTTGGCCAAAAAGGGCGTATGCGTTTTTTCCTGAATATATTCAGGAAAAAACGCATACGCCCTTTTTGGCCAACCAAGCAAGCCGGAAGGGCAAATCAGCGCTACAAAGAAGTCTCGCTTTCCCTCGGTCAAAAGGGCCATGCTGAAGAAAGTGTAAAAACCAGAAAAGCAGGACAGGCCATGGAGACATGGGAGCCTTGCTACGCTGATGGGCGGGATGTAAATTGCCAACAGGCACTCTGGAGAAGTGTACGGTGTGTCCTGAAACATGTAATAAACACAGCGTAGAGAGCATAGGGCACTTCCACTCATGGGCGTATAAATTGGGAAAACTAAAAATCAACAAGACACAGGCACCCCAAACTTTACGGCTGTTCTTTTGCCAAGAACCTCCGCTTCGGTACACCTTCAATATCCCAGGAAAGAGAAAAATGGATAAAGAAATGGTGGTACTTGGCACAATGGAATATCACTCAGCCATGAAATCAATGTCATAAGGCTAGTTAGCAGCATGATAAGTGGATTTAGGTACGATGATTCTAAGTGAAATAAGTCACACAGAAAAAGACACTTATCCTAAGATATCGCTTATAGAGGGAATGTCAAAATCGCTACACTTGAACTGAATTACAAACAGAACAGAGTCACACCTTTAGAAGACACACTATGGCTGCTGAACGGGAAAGGTGAGGTGGGGTGATGCATAAAACAAGGGTTTGAAATTAGCTCAGAGACCGCTCCATAAGCCCAATATGTAATAGACAAGCCCTACTCCCTGCTCAGTGAACTGGACTCAACACCCCCTAGTCACCGCACAAGAATATATCTGACTAGTATGAATCTGAAAACCTGTGTATTGATATCTCTCTGCAAGTGATTCAAGAGGGTGTAAAGCGGCATAAACGCAGCAGGGAAAAGCAGCCAAACCCCATTCTAAACATACATTACTTTAAAAAACCCACAAAGCAAAGACAGTGAAAGAGAGAGAAATTCTTACAAAATCCGTTCAGGGTCTCTGATGCAACCTGGATTGACCATATCTAGACCCACAGCTGGATGAGACATAAGGCTGGACACTCTTGGGGCTGAGAGGATTGGTGAGGTTGGGTGAGCAAACGCAGATACTTTAAAGTAATACCGCGGGGTACCCACCCCATGGGTCTCAAATCTCCAGGTACAAGGGCATCTTCCTACATCAAAACATGCATGGGAAACCCAGAAGATGGTATGCCATGAGACCGGGAAAGGTTTCTAAAACGCTCCTCATTTCTCCTCTCCTTGTGCACAAGTTCGCCATTCCAGCCACTTGACTAAACATCTCCCTAATTGGAGAATCAGCACCTTTAACCTCCTGTTTCGTCCAGGTTGCAATTTGTCCTGAGGATGAAGGGGAAGACGGGGAAACAACGAGAGACTAGCCCTAGGTGTTGGGACAGGCACAGGTCACTCCATTTTCCCATCAGGAAGAAGAATGAACCACAGGCTCAGCCTGCCCCCCAGAACCAAAATAGGGCCTGAAGCAATCCTGCGCTTTTGCGGCCAGCTCCCAAAAAAGCGAGGAGACAAATGGAGCTCAGGGGCACTGCAATTCACAAACGTGCAGAGTTATAAATGAGAACTCTCGTCCACAAATATATTGAGGGAAGGCAACGAAGAGGATTTGAAAGTAAGGCAGATTTTCAGGAAACAGATTTCAGGATGTAGATTCGACTCGCCTGTAAAGCACATGAAAAGCGGCAAAACGTTGACAATGATGCCCTTGGCCAAAAAGGGCGTATGCGTTTTTTCCTGAATATATTCAGGAAAAAACGCATACGCCGTTTTTGGCCAACCAAGCAAGCCGGAAGGGCAAATCAGCGCTATAAAGAAGTCTCGCTTGCCCTCGGTCAAAAGGGCCATGCTGAAAAAAGTGTAAAAACCACAAAAGCAGGACAGGCCATGGAGACATGCGAGCCGTGCTAAGCTGATGGGCGGGATGTAAATTGCCAACAGGCACTCTGGAGAAGTGTACGGTGTGTCCTGAAACAAGTAATAAACACAGCTTAGAGAGCATAGGGCACTTCCACTCATGGGCGTATAAATTGGGAAAACTAAAAATCAACAAGACACAGGCACCCCAAAATTTACCGCTGCTCTGTTTCCAAGAACCTCCACTTCGGTACACCTTCAATATCCCAGGAAAGAGAAAAATGGATAAGCCAATGGTGGTATTTGGCACAATGGAATGTCACTCAGCCATGAAATCAATGTCATAAGGCTAGTTAGCAGCATGATGAGTGGATTTAGGTACGATGATTCTAAGTGAAATAAGTCACACAGTAAAAGACACTTATCCTAAGATATCGCTTATAGAGGGAATGTCAAAATCGCTACACTTGAACTGAATTACAAAACAGAACAGAGTCACACCTTTAGAAGACACACTATGGCTGCTTAACGGGAAAGGTGAGGTGGGTTGATGCATAAAACAAGGGTTTGAAATTAGCTCAGAGACCGCTCCATAAGCCAAATATGTAATAGACAAGGCCTACTCCCTGCTCAGTGAACTGGACTCAACACACCCTAGTCACCACACAAGAATATATCTGAGTAGTAAGAATCTGAAAACCTATGTATCGATATCTCTCTGCAAGTGAATCAAGAGGGTGTAAAGCGGCATCAACACAGCAGGGAAAAGCAGCCAAGCCCGATTCTAAACATAAATTACTTTAAAAAACCCACAAAACAAAGACAGTGAAAGAGAGAGAAATTCTTACAAAATCCGTTCAGGGTCTATGATGCAACCTGGATTGACCATATCTAGACCCACAGCTGGATGAGACATAAGGCTGGACACTCTTGGGGCTGAGAGGATTGGTGAGGTTGGGTGAGCAAACGCAGATACTTTAAAGTAAAACTGCGGGGAACACACCCCATGGGTCTCAAATCTCCAGGTACAAGGGAATCTTCCTACATCAAAACATGCATGGGAAACCCAGAAGATGGTATGCCATGAGATCAGGAAAGGTTTCTAAAACGCACCTCATTTCTCCTCTCCTTGTGCACAAGTTCGCCATTCCAGCCACTTGACTAAACATCTCCCTAATTGGAGAATCAGCACCTTTAACCTCCTGTTTCGTCCAGGTTGCAATTTGTCCTGAGGATGAAGGGGAAGACGGGGAAACAACGAGAGACTAGCCCTAGGTGTTGGGACAGGCACAGGTCACTCCATTTTCCCATCAGGAAGAAGAATGAACCACAGGCTCAGCCTGCCCCCAGAACCAAAATAGGGCCTGAAGCAATCCTGCATTTTTGGGGCCAGCTCCCAAAAAAGCGAGGAGACAAATGGAGCTCAGGGGCACTGCAATTCACAAACATGCAGAGTTATAAATGAGAACTCTCGTCCACAAATATATTGAGGGAAGGCAACGAAGAGGATTTGAAAGCAAGGCAGATTTGCAGGAAACAGATTTCAGGAGGTAGATTCAACTCGCCTTTAAAGCACATGAAAAGTGGCAAAACGTTGACAATGATGCCCTTGGCCAAAAAGGGCGTATGCGTTTTTTCCTGAATATATTCAGGAAAAAACGGATACGCCCTTTTTGGCCAACCAAGCAAGCCGGAAGGGCAAATCAGCGCTACAAAGAAGTCTCGCTTGCCCTCGGTCAAAAGGGCCATGCTGAACAAACTGTAAAAACCAGAAAAGCAGGATAGGCCATGGAGACATGGGAGCCTTGCTACGCTGATGGGCGGGATGTAAATTGCCAACAGGCACTCTGGAGAAGAGTACGGTGTGTCCTAAAACAAGTAATAAACACAGCGTAGAGAGCATAGGGCACTTCCACTCATGGGCGTATAAATTGGGAAAACTAAAAATCAACAAGACACAGGCACCCTAAAGTTTACGGCTGCTCTGTTGCCAAGAACCTCCGCTTCGGTACACCTTCAATATCCCAGGAAAGAGAAAAATGGATAAAGAAATGGTGGTACTTGGCACAATGCAATATCACTCAGCCATGAAATCAATGTCATAAGGCTAGTTAGCAGCATGATGAGTGGATTTAGGTACGATGATTCTAAGTGAAATAAGTCACACAGAAAAAGGCACTTATCCTAAGATATCGCTTATAGAGGGAATGTCAAAATCGCTACACTTGAACTGAATTACAAACAGAACAGAGTCACACCTTTAGAAGACACACTATGGCTGCTTAACGGGAAAGGTGAGGTGGGGTGATGCATAAAACAAGGGTTTGAAATTAGCTCAGACACCGCTCCATAAGCCAAATATGTAATAGACAAGGCCTACTCCCTGCTCAGTGAACTGGACTCAACACCCCCTAGTCACCGCACAAGAATATATCTGACTAGTATGAATCTGAAAACCTATGTATCGATATCTCTCTGCAAGTGAATCAAGAGGGTGTAAAGCGGCATCAACACAGCAGGGAAAAGCAGCCAAACCCCATTCTAAACATAAATTACTTTAAAAAACCCACAAAACAAAGACAGTGAAAGAGAGAGAAATTCTTACAAAATCCGTTCAGGGTCTCTGATGCAACCTGGATTGACCATATCTAGACCCACAGCTGGATGAGACATAAGGCTGGACACTCTTGGGGCTGAGAGGATTGGTGAGGTCGGGTGAGCAAATGCAGATACTTTAAAGTAACACCGCGGGGTACCCACCCCATGGGTCTCAAATCTCCAGGTACAAGGGAATCTTCCTACATCAAAACATGCATGGGAAACCCAGAAGATGGTATGCCATGAGATCGGGAAAGGTTTCTAAAACGCACCTCATTTCTCCTTTCCTTGTGCTCGGGTTCGCCATTCCAGCCACTTGACTAACCATCTCCCTAATTGGAGAATCAGCACCTTTAACCTCCTGTTTCGTCCAGGTTGCAATTTGTCCTGAGGATGAAGGGGAAGACGGGGAAACAACGAGAGACTAGCCCTAGGTGTTGGGACAGGCACAGGTCACTCCATTTTCCCATCAGGAAGAAGAATGAACCACAGGCTCAGCCTGCCCCCCAGAACCAAAATAGGGCCTGAAGCAATCCTGCGCTTTTGCGGCCAGCTCCCAAAAAAGCGAGGAGACAAATGGAGCTCAGGGGCACTGCAATTCACAAACGTGCAGAGTTATAAATGAGAACTCTTGTCCACAAATATATTGAGGGAAGGCAACGAAGAGGATTTGAAAGCAAGGCAGATTTGCAGGAAACAGATTTCAGGAGGTAGATTCGACTCGCCTTTAAAGCACATGAAAAGCGCCAAAACGTTGACAATGAGGCCCTTGGCCAAAAAGGGCGTATGCGTTTTTTCCTGAATATATTCAGGAAAAAAAGGATACGCCCTTTTTGGCCAACCAAGCAAGCCGGAAGGGCAACTCAGCGCTACAAAGAAGTCTCGCTTTCCCTCGGTAAAAAGGGCCATGCTGAAGAAAGTGTAAAAACCAGAAAAGCAGGACAGGCCATGGAGACATGGGAGCCTTGCTACGCTGATGGGCGGGATGTAAATTGCCAACAGGCACACTGGAGAAGTGTACGGTGTGTCCTGAAACAAGTAATAAACACAGCGTAGAGAGCATAGGGCACTTCCACTCATGGGCATATAAATTGGGAAAACTAAAAATAAACAAGACACAGGCACCCCAAACTTTACGGCTGTTCTGTTGCCAAGAACCTCCGCTTCGGTACACCTTCAATATCCCAGGAAAGAGAAAAATGGATAAACAAATGGTGGTACTTGGCACAATGGAATATCACTCAGCCATGAAATCAATGTCATAAGGCTAGTTAGCAGCATGATGAGTTGATTTAGGTAAGATGATTCTAAGTGAAATAAGTCACACAGAAAAAGGCACTTATCCTAAGATATCGCTTATAGAGGGAATGTCAAAATCGCTACACTTGAACTGAATTACAAAACAGAACAGAGTCACACCTGTAGAAGACACACTATGGCTGCTTAACGGGAAAGGTGAGGTGGGGTGATGCATAAAACAAGGGTTTGAAATTAGCTCAGAGACCGCTCCATAAGCCAAATATGTAATAGACAAGGCCTACTCCCTGCTCAGTTAACTGGACTCAACACCCCCTAGTCACCGCACAAGAATATATCTGACTAGTATGAATCTGAAAACCTGTGTATTGATATCTGTCTGCAAGTGAATCAAGAGGGTGTAAAGCGGCATAAACGCAGCAGGGAAAAGCAGCCAAACTCCATTCTAAACATACATTACTTTAAAAAACCCACAAAGCAAAGACAGTGAAAGAGAGAGAAATTCTTACAAAATCCGTTCAGGGTCTCTGATGCAACCTGGATTGACCATATCTAGACCCACAGCTGGATGAGACATAAGGCTGGACACTCTTGGGGCTGAGAGGATTGGTGAGGTTGGGTGAGCAAACGCAGATACTTTAAAGTAATACCGCGGGGTACCCACCCCATGGGTCTCAAATCTCCAGGTACAAGGGCATCTTCCTACATCCAAACATGCATGTGAAACCCAGAAGATGGTATGCCGTGAGATCGGGAAAGGTTTCTAAAACGCACCTCATTTCTCCTCTCCTTGTGCTCTGGTTCCCCATTCCAGCCGCTTGATTCACCATCTCCCTACTTGGAGAATCAGCATCTTTAAACTCCTGTATCGTACAGGTTGCAATTTTCCTGAGGATGAACGGGAAGACGGGCAACCAACGAGAGACTAGCCCTAGGTGTTGGGACAGGCACAGGTCACTCCATTTTTCCATCAGGAAGAAGAATGAACCACAGGCAAAGCCTGCCCCCCAGAACCAAAATAGGGCCTGAAGCAATCCTGCGCTTTTGCGGCCAGCTCCCAAAAAAGCGAGTAGACAAATGGAGCTCAGGGGCACTGCAATTCACAAACGTGCAGAATTATAAATGAGAACTCTCGTCCACAAATATATTGAGGGAAGGCAACGAAGAGGATTTGAAAGTAAGGCAGATTTTCAGGAAACAGATTTCAGGATGTAGATTCGACTCGCCTGTAAAGCACATGAAAAGCGGCAAAACGTTGAAAATGATGCCCTTGGCCAAAAAGGGCGTATGCGTTTTTTCCTGAATATATTCAGGAAAAAACGCATACGCCCTTTTTGGCCAACCAAGCAAGCCGGAAGAGCAAATCAGCGCTACAAAGAAGTCTCGCTTGCCCTCGGTCAAAAGGGCCATGCTGAACAAAGTGTAAAAACCAGAAAAGCAGGACAGGCCATGGAGACATGGGAGCCTTGCTACGCTGATGGGCGGGATGTAAATTGCCAACAGGCACTCTGGAGTAGTGTACGGTGTGTCCTGAAACAAGTAATAAACACAGCTTAGAGAGCATAGGGCACTTCCACTCATGGGCGTATAAATTGGGAAAACTAAAAATCAACAAGACACAGGCACCCCAAAATTTACAGCTGCTCTGTTTCCAAGAACCTCCACTTCGGTACACCTTCAATATCCCAGGAAAGAGAAAAATGGATAAACAAATGGTGGTAATTGGCACAATGGAATGTCACTCAGCCATGAAATCAATGTCATAAGGCTAGTTAGCAGCATGATGAGTGGATTTAGCGACGATGATTCTAAGTGAAATAAGTCACACAGAAAAAGACACTTATCCTAAGATATCGCTTATAGAGGGAATGTCAAAATCGCTACACGTGAACTGAATTACAAAACAGAACAGAGTCACACCTTTAGAAGACACACTATGGCTGCTTAACGGGAAAGGTGAGGTGGGGTGATTCATAAAACAAGGGTTTGAAATTAGCTCAGAGACCGCTCCATAAGCCAAATATGTAATAGACAAGGCCTACTCCCTGCTCAGTGAACTGGACTCAACACACCCTAGTCACCACACAAGAATATATCTGAGTAGTAAGAATCTGAACACCTATGTATCGATATCTCTCTGCAAGTGAATCAAGAGGGTGTAAAGCGGCATCAACACAGCAGGGAAAAGCAGCCAAGCCCCATTCTAAACATAAATTACTTTAAAAAACCCACAAAACAAAGACAGTGAAAGAGAGAGAAATTCTTACAAAATCCGTTCAGGGTCTCTGATGCAACCTGGATTGCCCATATCTAGACCCACAGCTGGATGAGACATAAGGCTGGACACTCTTGGGGCTGAGAGGATTGGTGAGGTTGGGTGAGCAAACGCAGATACTTTAAAGTAAAACTGCGGGGAACACACCCCATGGGTCTCAAATCTCCAGGTACAAGGGCATCTTCCTACATCAAAACATGCATGGGAAACCCAGAAGATGGTATGCCATGAGATCGGGAAAGGTTTCTAAAACGCACCTCATTTCTCCTCTCCTTGTGCTCGGGTTCGCCATTCCAGCTGCTTGACCAACCATCTCCCTACTTGGAGAATCAGCACCTTTAACCTCCTGATTGTACAGGTTGCAATTTTTCCTGAGGATGAACGGGAAGACGCGGAACCAACGAGAGACGAGCCCTAGGTGTTGGGACAGGCACAGGTCACTCCATTTTCCCATCAGGAAGAAGAATGAACCACAGGCTCAGCCTGCCCCCCAGAACCAAAATAGGGCCTGAAGCAATCCTGCGCTTTTGCGGCCAGCTCCCAAAAAAGCGAGGAGACAATGGAGCTCAGGGGCACTGCAATTCACAAACGTGCAGAGTTATAAATGAGAACTCTCGTCCACAAATATATTGAGGGAAGGCAACGAAGAGGATTTGAAAGCAAGGCAGATTTGCAGGAAACAGATTTCAGGAGGTAGATTCGACTCGCCTTTAAAGCACATGAAAAGCGGCAAAACGTTGACAATGATGCCCTTGGCCAAAAAGGGCGTATGCGTTTTTTCCTGAATATACTCAGGACAAAACGCATACGCCCTTTTTGGCCAACCAAGCAAGCCGGAAGGGCAAATCAGCGCTACAAAGAAGTCTCGCTTGCCCTCGGTCAAAAGGGCCATGCTGAACAAAGTGTAAAAACCAGAAAAGCAGGACAGGCCATGGAGACATGGGAGCCTTGCTACGCTGATGGGCGGGATGTAAATTGCCAACAGGCACTCTGGAGAAGAGTACGGTGTGTCCTGAAACAAGTAATAAACACAGTGTAGAGAGCATAGGGCACTTCCACTCATGGGCGTGTAAATTGGGAAAACTAAAAATCAACAAGACACAGGCACCCCAAACTTTACGGCTGCTCTGTTGCCAAGAACCTCCGCTTCGGTACACCTTCAATATCCCAGGAAAGAGAAAAATGGATAAACAAATGGTGGTACTTGGCACAATGGAATGTCACTCAGCCATGAAATCAATGTCATAAGGCTAGTTAGCAGCATGATGAGTGGATTTAGGTACGATGATTCTAAGTGAAATAAGTCACACAGAAAAAGGCACTTATCCTAAGATATCGCTTATAGAGGGAATGTCAAAATCGCTAAACTTGAACTGAATTACAAAACAGAACAGAGGCACACCTTTAGAAGACACACTATGGCTGCTTAACCGGAAAGGTGAGGTGGGGTGATGCATAAAACAAGGGTTTGAAATTAGCTCAGACACCGCTCCATAAGCCAAATATGTAATAGACAAGGCCTACTCCCTGCTCAGTGAACTGGACTCAACACACCCTAGTCACCACACAAGAATATATCTGACTAGTAAGAATCTGAAAACCTATGTATCGATATCTGTCTGCAAGTGAATCAAGAGGGTGTAAAGCGGCATAAACACAGCAGGGAAAAGCAGCCAAACCCCATTCTAAACATACATTACTTTAAAAAACCCACAAAGCAAAGACAGTGAAAGAGAGAGAAATTCTTACAAAATCCGTTCAGGGTCTCTGATGCAACCTGGATTGACCATATCTAGACCCACAGCTGGATGAGACATAAGGCTGGACACTCTTGGGGCTGAGAGGATTGGTGAGGTCGGGTGAGCAAATGCAGATACTTTAAAGTAACACCGCGGGGTACCCACCCCATGGGTCTCAAATCTCCAGGTACAAGGGAATCTTCCTACATCAAAACATGCATGGGAAACCCAGAAGATGGTATGCCATGAGATCGGGAAAGGTTTCTAAAACGCACCTCATTTCTCATCTCCTTGTGCACAAGTTCGCCATTCCAGCCACTTGACTAACCATCTCCCTAATTGGAGAATCAGCACCTTTAACCTCCTGTTTCGTCCAGGTTGCAATTTGTCCTGAGGATGAAGGGGAAGACGGGGAAACAACGAGAGACTAGCCCTAGGTGTTGGGACAGGCACAGGTCACTCCATTTTCCCATCAGGAATAAGAATGAACCACAGGCTCAGCCTGCCCCCCAGAACCAAAATAGGGCCTGAAGCAATCCTGCGCTTTTGCGGCCAGCTCCCAAAAAAGCGAGGAGACAAATGGAGCTCAGGGGCACTGCAATTCACAAACGTGCAGAGTTATAAATGAGAACTCTCGTCCACAAATATATTGAGGGAAGGCAACGAAGAGGATTTGAAAGCAAGGCAGATTGGCAGGAAACAGATTTCAGGAGGTAGATTCGACTCGCCTTGAAAGCACATGAAAAGCGGAAAAACGTTGACAATGAGGCCCTTGGCCAAAAAGGGCGTATGCGTTTTTTCCTGAATATATTCAGGAAAAAACGCATACGCCCTTTTTGGCCAACCAAGCAAGCCGGAAGGGCAAATCAGCGCTACAAAGTAGTCTCGCTTTCCCTAGGTCAAAAGGGCCATGCTGAAGAAAGTGTAAAAACCAGAAAAGCAGGACAGGCCATGGAGACATGGGAGCCTTGCTATGCTGATGGGCGGGATGTAAATTGCCAACAGGCACTCTGGAGAAGTGTACGGTGTGTCCTGAAACAAGTAATAAACACAGCGTAGAGAGCATAGGGCATTTCCACTCATGGGCGTATAAATTGGGAAAACTAAAAATCAACAAGACACAGGCACCCCAAACTTTACGGCTGTTCTGTTGCCAAGAACCTCCGCTTCGGTACACCTTCAATATCCCAGGAAAGAGAAAAATGGATAAACAAATGGTGGTACTTGGCACAATGGAATGTCACTCAGCCATGAAATCAATGTCATAAGGCTAGTTAGCAGCATGATGAGTGGATTTAGGTACGATGATTCTAAGAGAAATAAGTCACACAGAAAAAGACACTTATCCTAAGATATCGCTTATAGAGGGAATGTCAAAATCGCTACACTTGAACTGAATTACAAAACAGAACAGAGTCACACCTTTAGAAGACACACTATGGCTGCTTAACGGGAAAGGTGAGGTGGGGTGATGCATAAAACAAGGGTGTGAAATTAGCTCAGAGACCTCTCCATAAGCCAAATATGTAATAGACAAGGCCTACTCCCTGCTCAGTGAACTGGACTCAACACCCCCTAGTCACCGCACAAGAATATATCTGACTAGTATGAATCTGAAAACCTATGTATCGATATCTCTCTGCAAGTGAATCAAGAGGGTGTAAAGCGGCATAAACACAGCAGGGAAAAGCAGCCAAGCCCCATTCTAAACATAAATTACTTAAAAAAACCCACAAAACAAAGACAGTGAAAGAGAGAGAAATTCTTACAAAATCAGTTCAGGAGCTCTGATGCCACCTGGATAGACCATATCTAGACCCACAGCTGGATGAGACTTAAGGTTGGACACTCTTGGGGCTGAGAGGATTGGTGAGGTTGGGTGAGCAAACGCAGATACTTTAAAGTAATACTGCGGGGTACCCACCCCATGGGTCTCAAATCTCCAGGTACAAGGGCATCTTCCTACATCAAAACATGCATGGGAAACCCAGAGAATTGTATGCCGTGAGATCGGGAAAGGCTTCTAAAATGCACCTCATTTCTCCTCTCCTTGTGCTCGGATTCGCCATTCTAGCTGCTTGACTAAACATCTCCCTACTTGGAGAATCAGCACCTTTAACCTCCTGTTTTGTACAGGTTGCAATTTGTCCTGAGGATGAAAGGGAAGACGGGCAACCAACGAGAGACTAGCCCTAGGTCTTGGCACAGGCACAGGTCACTCCATTTTACCATCAGGAAGAAGAATGAACGACAGGCTCAGCCTGCCCCCCAGAACCAAAAAGGGCCTGAAGCAATCCTGCGCTTTTGCGGCCAGCTCCCAAAAAAGCGAATAGACAAATGGAGCTCAGGGGCACTGCAATACACAAACGTGCAGAGTTATCAATGATAACTCTCGTCCACAAATATATTGAGGGAAGGCAACGAAGAGGATTTGAAAGCAAGGCAGATTTGCAGGAAACAGATTTCAGGAGGTAGATTCGACTCGCCTTTAAAGCACATGAAAAGTGGCAAAACGTTGACAATGATGCCCTTGGCCAAAAAGGGCGTATGCGTTTTTTCCTGAATATATTCAGGAAAAAAGGCATACGCCCTTTTTGGCCAATCAAGCCAGCCGGAAGGGCAAATCAGCGCTACAAAGAAGTCTCGCTTGCCCTCGGTCAAAAGGGCCATGCTGAAAAAAGTGTAAAAACCAGAAAAGCAGGACAGGCCATGGAGACATGGGAGCCTTGCTACGCTGATGGGCAGGTTGTAAATTGCCAACAGCCACTCTGGAGAAGGGTACGGTGTGTCCTGACACAAGTAATAAACACAGCTTAGAGTACATAGGGCACTTCCACTCATGGGCGTATAAATTGGGAAAAATAAAAATCAACAAGACACAGGCACCCCAACCTTTACGGCTGCTCTTTTTCCAAAAACCTCCACTTCGGTACACCTTCAATATCCCAGAAAGAGAAAAATGGATAAAGAAATGGTGGTACTTGGCCCAATGGAATATCACTCAGCCATGAAATCAATGTCATAAGGCTAGTTAGCAGCATGATGAGTGGATTTAGCGACGATGATTCTAAGTGAAATAAGTCACACAGAAAAAGACACTTATCCTAAGATATCGCTTATAGAGGGAATGTCAAAATCGCTACACTTGAACTGAATTACAAAACAGAACAGGGTCACACCTTTAGAAGACACACTATGGCTGCTTAACGGGAAAGGTGAGGTGGGGTGATGCATAAAACAAGGGTTTGAAATTAGCTCAGAGACCTCTCCATAAGCCAAATATGTAATAGACAAGGCCTACTCCCTGCTCAGTAAACTGGACTCAACACCGCCTAGTCACCGCACAAGAATATAACTGACTATGAAGAATCTGAAAATCTATGTATCGATATCTCTCTGCAAGTGAATCAAGAGGGTGTAAAGCGGCATAAACGCAGCAGAGAAAAGCAGCCAAGCCCCATTCTAAACATACATTACTTTAAAAAACCCACAAAACAAAGACAGTGAAAGAGAGAGAAATTCTTACAAAATCCGTTCAGGGTCTCTGATGCAACCTGGATTGACCATATCTAGACCCACAGCTGGATGAGACATAAGGCTGGACACTCTTGGGGCTGAGAGGATTGGTGAGGTTCAGTGAGCAAACCCAGATACTTTAAAGTAACACCGCGGGGTACACACCCCATGGGTCTCAAATCTCCAGGTACAAGGGCATCTTCCTACATCAAAACATGCATGGGAAACCCAGAAGATGGTATGCCATGAGATCGGGAAAGGTTTCTAAAACGCACCTCATTTCTCCTCTCCTTGTGCTCGGGTTCGCCATTCCAGCCGCTTGACTAACCATCTCCCTCCTTGGAGAATCAGCACCTTTAACCTCCTGTTTCGTACAGGTTGCAATCTGTCCTGAGGATGAACGGGAAGACGGGGAACCAACGAGAGACTAGCCCTAGGTGTTGGGACAGGCACAGGTCACTCCATTTTCCCATCAGGAAGAAGAATGAACCACAGGCTCAGCCTGCCCCCCAGAACCAAAAAAGGGCCTGAAGCAATCCTGCGCTTTTGCGGCCAGCTCCCAAAAAAGCGAGTAGACAAATGGAGCTCAGGGGCACTGCATTTCACAAACGTGCAGAGTTATCAATGATAACTCTCGTCCACAAATATATTGAGGGAAGGCAACGAAGAGGATTTGAAAGCAAGGCAGATTTGCAGGAAACAGATTTCAGGAGGTAGATTCGACTCGCCTTTAAAGCACATGAAAAGTGGCAAAACGTTGACAATGATGCCCTTGGCCAAAAAGGGCGTATGCGTTTTTTCCTGAATATATTCAGGAAAAAACGCATACGCCCTTTTTGGCCAACCAAGCAAGCCGGAAGGGCAAATCAGCGCTACAAAGAACTCTCGCTTGCCCTCGGTCAAAAGGGCCATGCTGAACAAACTGTAAAAACCAGAAAAGCAGGACAGGCCATGGAGACATGGGAGCCTTGCTACGCTGATGGGCAGGTTGTAAATTGCCAACAACCACTCTGGAGAAGGGTACGGTGTGTCCTGAAACAAGTAATAAACACAGCTTAGAGAGCATAGGGCACTTCCACTCATGGGCGTATAAATTGGGAAAACTAAAAATCAAAAAGACACAGGCACCCCAAACTTTACGGCTGCTCTGTTTCCAAGAACCTCCACTTCGGTACACCTTCAATATCCCAGAAAGAGAAAAATGGATAAAGAAATGGTGGTACTTGGCCCAATGGAATATCACTCAGCCATGAAATCAATGTCATAAGGCTAGTTAGCAGCATGATGAGTGGATTTAGCGACGATGATTCTAAGTGAAATAAGTCACACAGAAAAAGACACTTATCCTAAGATATCGCTTATAGAGGGAATGTCAAAATCGCTACACTTGAACTGAATTACAAAACAGAACAGGGTCACACCTTTAGAAGACACACTATGGCTGCTTAACGGGAAAGGTGAGGTGGGGTGATGCATAAAACAAGGGTTTGAAATTAGCTCAGAGACCTCTCCATAAGCCAAATATGTAATAGACAAGGCCTACTCCCTGCTCAGTAAACTGGACTCAACACCGCCTAGTCACCGCACAAGAATATAACTGACTATGAAGAATCTGAAAATCTATGTATCGATATCTCTCTGCAAGTGAATCAAGAGGGTGTAAAGCGGCATAAACGCAGCAGAGAAAAGCAGCCAAGCCCCATTCTAAACATACATTACTTTAAAAAACCCACAAAACAAAGACAGTGAAAGAGAGAGAAATTCTTACAAAATCCGTTCAGGGTCTCTGATGCAACCTGGATTGACCATATCTAGACCCACAGCTGGATGAGACATAAGGCTGGACACTCTTGGGGCTGAGAGGATTGGTGAGGTTCAGTGAGCAAACCCAGATACTTTAAAGTAACACCGCGGGGTACACACCCCATGGGTCTCAAATCTCCAGGTACAAGGGCATCTTCCTACATCAAAACATGCATGGGAAACCCAGAAGATGGTATGCCATGAGATCGGGAAAGGTTTCTAAAACGCACCTCATTTCTCCTCTCCTTGTGCTCGGGTTCGCCATTCCAGCCGCTTGACTAACCATCTCCCTCCTTGGAGAATCAGCACCTTTAACCTCCTGTTTCGTACAGGTTGCAATCTGTCCTGAGGATGAACGGGAAGACGGGGAACCAACGAGAGACTAGCCCTAGGTGTTGGGACAGGCACAGGTCACTCCATTTTCCCATCAGGAAGAAGAATGAACCACAGGCTCAGCCTGCCCCCCAGAACCAAAAAAGGGCCTGAAGCAATCCTGCGCTTTTGCGGCCAGCTCCCAAAAAAGCGAGTAGACAAATGGAGCTCAGGGGCACTGCATTTCACAAACGTGCAGAGTTATCAATGATAACTCTCGTCCACAAATATATTGAGGGAAGGCAACGAAGAGGATTTGAAAGCAAGGCAGATTTGCAGGAAACAGATTTCAGGAGGTAGATTCGACTCGCCTTTAAAGCACATGAAAAGTGGCAAAACGTTGACAATGATGCCCTTGGCCAAAAAGGGCGTATGCGTTTTTTCCTGAATATATTCAGGAAAAAACGCATACGCCCTTTTTGGCCAACCAAGCAAGCCGGAAGGGCAAATCAGCGCTACAAAGAACTCTCGCTTGCCCTCGGTCAAAAGGGCCATGCTGAACAAACTGTAAAAACCAGAAAAGCAGGACAGGCCATGGAGACATGGGAGCCTTGCTACGCTGATGGGCAGGTTGTAAATTGCCAACAACCACTCTGGAGAAGGGTACGGTGTGTCCTGAAACAAGTAATAAACACAGCTTAGAGAGCATAGGGCACTTCCACTCATGGGCGTATAAATTGGGAAAACTAAAAATCAAAAAGACACAGGCACCCCAAACTTTACGGCTGCTCTGTTTCCAAGAACCTCCACTTCGGTACACCTTCAATATCCCAGAAAGAGAAAAATGGATAAAGAAATGGTGGTACTTGGCCCAATGGAATATCACTCAGCCATGAAATCAATGTCATAAGGCTAGTTAGCAGCATGATGAGTGGATTTAGCGACGATGATTCTAAGTGAAATAAGTCACACAGAAAAAGACACTTATCCTAAGATATCGCTTATAGAGGGAATGTCAAAATCGCTACACTTGAACTGAATTACAAAACAGAACAGAGTCACACCTTTAGAAGACACACTATGGCTGCTTAACGGGAAAGGTGAGGTGGGGTGATGCATAAAACAAGGGTGTGAAATTAGCTCAGAGACCTCTCCATAAGCCAAATATGTAATAGACAAGGCCTACTCCCTGCTCAGTGAACTGGACTCAACACCCCCTAGTCACTGCACAAGAATATATCTGAGTAGTAAGAATCTGAAAACCTATGTATCGATATCTCTCTGCAAGTGAATCAAGAGGGTGTAAAGCGGCATAAACACAACAGGGAAAAGCAGCCAAGCCCCATTCTAAACATAAATTACTTAAAAAAACCCACAAAACAAAGACAGTGAAAGAGAGAGAAATTCTTACAAAATCAGTTCAGGAGCTCTGATGCCACCTGGATAGACCATATCTAGACCCACAGCTGGATGAGACTTAAGGCTGGACACTCTTGGGGCTGAGAGGATTGGTGAGGTTGGGTGAGCAAACGCAGATACTTTAAAGTAATACTGCGGGGTACCCACCCCATGGGTCTCAAATCTCCAGGTACAAGGGCATCTTCCTACATCAAAACATGCATGGGAAACCCAGAGAATTGTATGCCGTGAGATCGGGAAAGGCTTCTAAAATGCACCTCATTTCTCCTCTCCTTGTGCTCGGATTCGCCATTCTAGCTGCTTGACTAAACATCTCCCTACTTGGAGAATCAGCACCTTTAACCTCCTGTTTTGTACAGGTTGCAATTTGTCCTGAGGATGAAAGGGAAGACGGGCAACCAACGAGAGACTAGCCCTAGGTCTTGGGACAGGCACAGGTCACTCCATTTTACCATCAGGAAGAAGAATGAACCACAGGCTCAGCCTGCCCCCCAGAACCAAAAAGGGCCTGAAGCAATCCTGCGCTTTTGCGGCCAGCTCCCAAAAAAGCGAATAGACAAATGGAGCTCAGGGGCACTGCAATACACAAACGTGCAGAGTTATCAATGATAACTCTCGTCCACAAATATATTGAGGGAAGGCAACGAAGAGGATTTGAAAGCAAGGCAGATTTGCAGGAAACAGATTTCAGGAGGTAAATTCGACTCGCCTGTAAAGCACATGAAAAGCGGCAAAACGTTGACAATGATGCCCTTGGCCATAAACGGCGTATGCGTTTTTTCCTGAATATATTCAGGAAAAAACGCATACGCCGTTTTTGGCCAACCAAGCAAGCCGGAAGGGCAAATCAGCGCTACAAAGAAGTCTCGCCTTCCCTCGGTCAAAAGGGCCATGCTGAAAAAAGTGTAAAAACCAGAAAAGCAGGACAGGCCATGGATACATGCGAGCCTTGCTACGCTGATGGGTGGGATGTAAATTGCCAACAGGCACTCTGGAGAAGTGTACGGTGTGTCCTGAAACAAGTAATAAACACAGCTTAGAGAGCATAGGGCACATCCACTCATGGGCGTATAAATTGGGAAAACTAAAAATCAACAAGACACAGGCACCCCAAACTTTACAGCTGCTCTGTTTCCAAGAACCTCCACTTCGGTACACCTTCAATATCCCAGGAAAGAGAAAAATGGATAAACAAATGGTGGTACTTGGCACTATGGAATGTCACTCAGCCATGAAATCAATGTCATAAGGCTAGTTAGCAGCATGATGAGTGGATTTAGGTACGATGATTCTAAGTGAAATAAGTCACACAGAAAAAGGCACTTATCCTAAGATATCGCTTATAGAGGGAATGTCAAAATCGCTAAACTTGAACTGAATTACAAAACAGAACAAAGTCACACCATTAGAAGACACACTATGGCTGCTTAACGGGAAAGGTGAGGTGGGGTGATGCATAAAACAAGGGTTTGAAATTAGCTCAGAGACCGCTCCATAAGCGAAATATGTAATAGACAAGGCCTACTCCCTGCTCAGTGAACTGGACTCAACACCCCCTAGTCACCGCACAAGAATATATCTGATTAGTATGAATCTGAAAGCCTATGTATCGATATCTCTCTGCAAGTGAATCAAGAGGGTGTAAAGCGGCATAAACACAGCAGGGAAAAGCAGCCAAACCCCATTCTAAACATACATTACTTTAAAAAACCCACAAAGCAAAGACAGTGAAAGAGAGAGAAATTCTTACAAAATCCGTTCAGGGTCTCTGATGCAACCTGGATTGACCATATCTAGACCCACAGCTGGATGAGACATAAGGCTGGACACTCTTGGGGCTGAGAGGATTGGTGAGGTCAGGTGAGCAAATGCAGATACTTTAAAGTAACACCGCGGGGTACCCACCCCATGGGTCTCAAATCTCCAGGTTCAAGGGAATCTTCCTACATCAAAACATGCATGAGAAACCCAGAAGATGGTATGCCGTGAGATCGGGAAAGGTTTCTAAAACGCACCTCATTTCTCCTCTCCTTGTGCTCGGGTTCGCCATTCCAGCCACTTGACTAACCATCTCCCTAATTGGAGAATCAGCACCTTTAACCTCCTGTTTCGTCCAGGTTGCAATTTGTCCTGAGGATGAAGGGGAAGACGGGGAACCAACGAGAGAATAGCCCTAGGTGTTGGGACAGGCACAGGTCACTCCATTTTCCCATCAGGAAGAAGAATGAACCACAGGCTCAGCCTGCCCCTCAGAACCAAAATAGGGCCTGAAGCAATCCTGCGCTTTTGCGGCCAGCTCCCAAAAAAGCGAGGAGACAAATGGAGCTCAGGGGCACTGCAATTCACAAACGTGCAGAGTTATAAATGAGAACTCTCGTCCACAAATATATTGAGGGAAGGCAACGAAGAGGATTTGAAAGCAAGGCAGATTTGCAGGAAACAGATTTCAGGAGGTAGATTCGGCTCGCCTTTAAAGCACATGAAAAGCGGCAAAACGTTGACAATGATGCCCTTGGCCAAAAAGGGCGTATGCGTTTTTTCCTGAATATATTCAGGAAAAAACGCATACGCCGTTTTTGGCCAACCAAGCAAGCCGGAAGGGCAAATCAGCGCTATAAAGAAGTCTCGCTTGCCCTCGGTCAAAAGGGCCATGCTGAAAAAAGTGTAAAAACCACAAAAGCAGGACAGGCCATGGAGACATGCGAGCCGTGCTAAGCTGATGGGCGGGATGTAAATTGCCAACAGGCACTCTGGAGAAGTGTACGGTGTGTCCTGAAACAAGTAATAAACACAGCTTAGAGAGCATAGGGCACTTCCACTCATGGGCGTATAAATTGGGAAAACTAAAAATCAACAAGACACAGGCACCCCAAAATTTACCGCTGCTCTGTTTCCAAGAACCTCCACTTCGGTACACCTTCAATATCCCAGGAAAGAGAAAAATGGATAAGCCAATGGTGGTATTTGGCACAATGGAATGTCACTCAGCCATGAAATCAATGTCATAAGGCTAGTTAGCAGCATGATGAGTGGATTTAGGTACGATGATTCTAAGTGAAATAAGTCACACAGTAAAAGACACTTATCCTAAGATATCGCTTATAGAGGGAATGTCAAAATCGCTACACTTGAACTGAATTACAAAACAGAACAGAGTCACACCTTTAGAAGACACACTATGGCTGCTTAACGGGAAAGGTGAGGTGGGTTGATGCATAAAACAAGGGTTTGAAATTAGCTCAGAGACCGCTCCATAAGCCAAATATGTAATAGACAAGGCCTACTCCCTGCTCAGTGAACTGGACTCAACACACCCTAGTCACCACACAAGAATATATCTGAGTAGTAAGAATCTGAAAACCTATGTATCGATATCTCTCTGCAAGTGAATCAAGAGGGTGTAAAGCGGCATCAACACAGCAGGGAAAAGCAGCCAAGCCCGATTCTAAACATAAATTACTTTAAAAAACCCACAAAACAAAGACAGTGAAAGAGAGAGAAATTCTTACAAAATCCGTTCAGGGTCTATGATGCAACCTGGATTGACCATATCTAGACCCACAGCTGGATGAGACATAAGGCTGGACACTCTTGGGGCTGAGAGGATTGGTGAGGTTGGGTGAGCAAACGCAGATACTTTAAAGTAAAACTGCGGGGAACACACCCCATGGGTCTCAAATCTCCAGGTACAAGGGAATCTTCCTACATCAAAACATGCATGGGAAACCCAGAAGATGGTATGCCATGAGATCAGGAAAGGTTTCTAAAACGCACCTCATTTCTCCTCTCCTTGTGCACAAGTTCGCCATTCCAGCCACTTGACTAAACATCTCCCTAATTGGAGAATCAGCACCTTTAACCTCCTGTTTCGTCCAGGTTGCAATTTGTCCTGAGGATGAAGGGGAAGACGGGGAAACAACGAGAGACTAGCCCTAGGTGTTGGGACAGGCACAGGTCACTCCATTTTCCCATCAGGAAGAAGAATGAACCACAGGCTCAGCCTGCCCCCAGAACCAAAATAGGGCCTGAAGCAATCCTGCATTTTTGGGGCCAGCTCCCAAAAAAGCGAGGAGACAAATGGAGCTCAGGGGCACTGCAATTCACAAACATGCAGAGTTATAAATGAGAACTCTCGTCCACAAATATATTGAGGGAAGGCAACGAAGAGGATTTGAAAGCAAGGCAGATTTGCAGGAAACAGATTTCAGGAGGTAGATTCAACTCGCCTTTAAAGCACATGAAAAGTGGCAAAACGTTGACAATGATGCCCTTGGCCAAAAAGGGCGTATGCGTTTTTTCCTGAATATATTCAGGAAAAAACGGATACGCCCTTTTTGGCCAACCAAGCAAGCCGGAAGGGCAAATCAGCGCTACAAAGAAGTCTCGCTTGCCCTCGGTCAAAAGGGCCATGCTGAACAAACTGTAAAAACCAGAAAAGCAGGATAGGCCATGGAGACATGGGAGCCTTGCTACGCTGATGGGCGGGATGTAAATTGCCAACAGGCACTCTGGAGAAGAGTACGGTGTGTCCTAAAACAAGTAATAAACACAGCGTAGAGAGCATAGGGCACTTCCACTCATGGGCGTATAAATTGGGAAAACTAAAAATCAACAAGACACAGGCACCCTAAAGTTTACGGCTGCTCTGTTGCCAAGAACCTCCGCTTCGGTACACCTTCAATATCCCAGGAAAGAGAAAAATGGATAAAGAAATGGTGGTACTTGGCACAATGCAATATCACTCAGCCATGAAATCAATGTCATAAGGCTAGTTAGCAGCATGATGAGTGGATTTAGGTACGATGATTCTAAGTGAAATAAGTCACACAGAAAAAGGCACTTATCCTAAGATATCGCTTATAGAGGGAATGTCAAAATCGCTACACTTGAACTGAATTACAAACAGAACAGAGTCACACCTTTAGAAGACACACTATGGCTGCTTAACGGGAAAGGTGAGGTGGGGTGATGCATAAAACAAGGGTTTGAAATTAGCTCAGAGACCGCTCCATAAGCCAAATATGTAATAGACAAGGCCTACTCCCTGCTCAGTGAACTGGACTCAACACACCCTAGTCACCACACAAGAATATATCTGAGTAGTAAGAATCTGAACACCTATGTATCGATATCTCTCTGCAAGTGAATCAAGAGGGTGTAAAGCGGCATCAACACAGCAGGGAAAAGCAGCCAAGCCCCATTCTAAACATAAATTACTTTAAAAAACCCACAAAACAAAGACAGTGAAAGAGAGAGAAATTCTTACAAAATCCGTTCAGGGTCTCTGATGCAACCTGGATTGCCCATATCTAGACCCACAGCTGGATGAGACATAAGGCTGGACACTCTTGGGGCTGAGAGGATTGGTGAGGTTGGGTGAGCAAACGCAGATACTTTAAAGTAAAACTGCGGGGAACACACCCCATGGGTCTCAAATCTCCAGGTACAAGGGCATCTTCCTACATCAAAACATGCATGGGAAACCCAGAAGATGGTATGCCATGAGATCGGGAAAGGTTTCTAAAACGCACCTCATTTCTCCTCTCCTTGTGCTCGGGTTCGCCATTCCAGCTGCTTGACCAACCATCTCCCTACTTGGAGAATCAGCACCTTTAACCTCCTGATTGTACAGGTTGCAATTTTTCCTGAGGATGAACGGGAAGACGCGGAACCAACGAGAGACGAGCCCTAGGTGTTGGGACAGGCACAGGTCACTCCATTTTCCCATCAGGAAGAAGAATGAACCACAGGCTCAGCCTGCCCCCCAGAACCAAAATAGGGCCTGAAGCAATCCTGCGCTTTTGCGGCCAGCTCCCAAAAAAGCGAGGAGACAATGGAGCTCAGGGGCACTGCAATTCACAAACGTGCAGAGTTATAAATGAGAACTCTCGTCCACAAATATATTGAGGGAAGGCAACGAAGAGGATTTGAAAGCAAGGCAGATTTGCAGGAAACAGATTTCAGGAGGTAGATTCGACTCGCCTTTAAAGCACATGAAAAGCGGCAAAACGTTGACAATGATGCCCTTGGCCAAAAAGGGCGTATGCGTTTTTTCCTGAATATACTCAGGACAAAACGCATACGCCCTTTTTGGCCAACCAAGCAAGCCGGAAGGGCAAATCAGCGCTACAAAGAAGTCTCGCTTGCCCTCGGTCAAAAGGGCCATGCTGAACAAAGTGTAAAAACCAGAAAAGCAGGACAGGCCATGGAGACATGGGAGCCTTGCTACGCTGATGGGCGGGATGTAAATTGCCAACAGGCACTCTGGAGAAGAGTACGGTGTGTCCTGAAACAAGTAATAAACACAGTGTAGAGAGCATAGGGCACTTCCACTCATGGGCGTGTAAATTGGGAAAACTAAAAATCAACAAGACACAGGCACCCCAACCTTTACGGCTGCTCTTTTTCCAAAAACCTCCACTTCGGTACACCTTCAATATCCCAGAAAGAGAAAAATGGATAAAGAAATGGTGGTACTTGGCCCAATGGAATATCACTCAGCCATGAAATCAATGTCATAAGGCTAGTTAGCAGCATGATGAGTGGATTTAGCGACGATGATTCTAAGTGAAATAAGTCACACAGAAAAAGACACTTATCCTAAGATATCGCTTATAGAGGGAATGTCAAAATCGCTACACTTGAACTGAATTACAAAACAGAACAGGGTCACACCTTTAGAAGACACACTATGGCTGCTTAACGGGAAAGGTGAGGTGGGGTGATGCATAAAACAAGGGTTTGAAATTAGCTCAGAGACCTCTCCATAAGCCAAATATGTAATAGACAAGGCCTACTCCCTGCTCAGTAAACTGGACTCAACACCGCCTAGTCACCGCACAAGAATATAACTGACTATGAAGAATCTGAAAATCTATGTATCGATATCTCTCTGCAAGTGAATCAAGAGGGTGTAAAGCGGCATAAACGCAGCAGAGAAAAGCAGCCAAGCCCCATTCTAAACATACATTACTTTAAAAAACCCACAAAACAAAGACAGTGAAAGAGAGAGAAATTCTTACAAAATCCGTTCAGGGTCTCTGATGCAACCTGGATTGACCATATCTAGACCCACAGCTGGATGAGACATAAGGCTGGACACTCTTGGGGCTGAGAGGATTGGTGAGGTTCAGTGAGCAAACCCAGATACTTTAAAGTAACACCGCGGGGTACACACCCCATGGGTCTCAAATCTCCAGGTACAAGGGCATCTTCCTACATCAAAACATGCATGGGAAACCCAGAAGATGGTATGCCATGAGATCGGGAAAGGTTTCTAAAACGCACCTCATTTCTCCTCTCCTTGTGCTCGGGTTCGCCATTCCAGCCGCTTGACTAACCATCTCCCTCCTTGGAGAATCAGCACCTTTAACCTCCTGTTTCGTACAGGTTGCAATCTGTCCTGAGGATGAACGGGAAGACGGGGAACCAACGAGAGACTAGCCCTAGGTGTTGGGACAGGCACAGGTCACTCCATTTTCCCATCAGGAAGAAGAATGAACCACAGGCTCAGCCTGCCCCCCAGAACCAAAAAAGGGCCTGAAGCAATCCTGCGCTTTTGCGGCCAGCTCCCAAAAAAGCGAGTAGACAAATGGAGCTCAGGGGCACTGCATTTCACAAACGTGCAGAGTTATCAATGATAACTCTCGTCCACAAATATATTGAGGGAAGGCAACGAAGAGGATTTGAAAGCAAGGCAGATTTGCAGGAAACAGATTTCAGGAGGTAGATTCGACTCGCCTTTAAAGCACATGAAAAGTGGCAAAACGTTGACAATGATGCCCTTGGCCAAAAAGGGCGTATGCGTTTTTTCCTGAATATATTCAGGAAAAAACGCATACGCCCTTTTTGGCCAACCAAGCAAGCCGGAAGGGCAAATCAGCGCTACAAAGAACTCTCGCTTGCCCTCGGTCAAAAGGGCCATGCTGAACAAACTGTAAAAACCAGAAAAGCAGGACAGGCCATGGAGACATGGGAGCCTTGCTACACTGATGGGCAGGTTGTAAATTGCCAACAACCACTCTGGAGAAGGGTACGGTGTGTCCTGAAACAAGTAATAAACACAGCTTAGAGAGCATAGGGCACTTCCACTCATGGGCGTATAAATTGGGAAAACTAAAAATCAAAAAGACACAGGCACCCCAAACTTTACGGCTGCTCTGTTTCCAAGAACCTCCACTTCGGTACACCTTCAATATCCCAGAAAGAGAAAAATGGATAAAGAAATGGTGGTACTTGGCCCAATGGAATATCACTCAGCCATGAAATCAATGTCATAAGGCTAGTTAGCAGCATGATGAGTGGATTTAGCGACGATGATTCTAAGTGAAATAAGTCACACAGAAAAAGACACTTATCCTAAGATATCGCTTATAGAGGGAATGTCAAAATCGCTACACTTGAACTGAATTACAAAACAGAACAGAGTCACACCTTTAGAAGACACACTATGGCTGCTTAACGGGAAAGGTGAGGTGGGGTGATGCATAAAACAAGGGTGTGAAATTAGCTCAGAGACCTCTCCATAAGCCAAATATGTAATAGACAAGGCCTACTCCCTGCTCAGTGAACTGGACTCAACACCCCCTAGTCACTGCACAAGAATATATCTGAGTAGTAAGAATCTGAAAACCTATGTATCGATATCTCTCTGCAAGTGAATCAAGAGGGTGTAAAGCGGCATAAACACAACAGGGAAAAGCAGCCAAGCCCCATTCTAAACATAAATTACTTAAAAAAACCCACAAAACAAAGACAGTGAAAGAGAGAGAAATTCTTACAAAATCAGTTCAGGAGCTCTGATGCCACCTGGATAGACCATATCTAGACCCACAGCTGGATGAGACTTAAGGCTGGACACTCTTGGGGCTGAGAGGATTGGTGAGGTTGGGTGAGCAAACGCAGATACTTTAAAGTAATACTGCGGGGTACCCACCCCATGGGTCTCAAATCTCCAGGTACAAGGGCATCTTCCTACATCAAAACATGCATGGGAAACCCAGAGAATTGTATGCCGTGAGATCGGGAAAGGCTTCTAAAATGCACCTCATTTCTCCTCTCCTTGTGCTCGGATTCGCCATTCTAGCTGCTTGACTAAACATCTCCCTACTTGGAGAATCAGCACCTTTAACCTCCTGTTTTGTACAGGTTGCAATTTGTCCTGAGGATGAAAGGGAAGACGGGCAACCAACGAGAGACTAGCCCTAGGTCTTGGGACAGGCACAGGTCACTCCATTTTACCATCAGGAAGAAGAATGAACCACAGGCTCAGCCTGCCCCCCAGAACCAAAAAGGGCCTGAAGCAATCCTGCGCTTTTGCGGCCAGCTCCCAAAAAAGCGAATAGACAAATGGAGCTCAGGGGCACTGCAATACACAAACGTGCAGAGTTATCAATGATAACTCTCGTCCACAAATATATTGAGGGAAGGCAACGAAGAGGATTTGAAAGCAAGGCAGATTTGCAGGAAACAGATTTCAGGAGGTAAATTCGACTCGCCTGTAAAGCACATGAAAAGCGGCAAAACGTTGACAATGATGCCCTTGGCCATAAACGGCGTATGCGTTTTTTCCTGAATATATTCAGGAAAAAACGCATACGCCGTTTTTGGCCAACCAAGCAAGCCGGAAGGGCAAATCAGCGCTACAAAGAAGTCTCGCCTTCCCTCGGTCAAAAGGGCCATGCTGAAAAAAGTGTAAAAACCAGAAAAGCAGGACAGGCCATGGATACATGCGAGCCTTGCTACGCTGATGGGTGGGATGTAAATTGCCAACAGGCACTCTGGAGAAGTGTACGGTGTGTCCTGAAACAAGTAATAAACACAGCTTAGAGAGCATAGGGCACATCCACTCATGGGCGTATAAATTGGGAAAACTAAAAATCAACAAGACACAGGCACCCCAAACTTTACAGCTGCTCTGTTTCCAAGAACCTCCACTTCGGTACACCTTCAATATCCCAGGAAAGAGAAAAATGGATAAACAAATGGTGGTACTTGGCACTATGGAATGTCACTCAGCCATGAAATCAATGTCATAAGGCTAGTTAGCAGCATGATGAGTGGATTTAGGTACGATGATTCTAAGTGAAATAAGTCACACAGAAAAAGGCACTTATCCTAAGATATCGCTTATAGAGGGAATGTCAAAATCGCTAAACTTGAACTGAATTACAAAACAGAACAAAGTCACACCATTAGAAGACACACTATGGCTGCTTAACGGGAAAGGTGAGGTGGGGTGATGCATAAAACAAGGGTTTGAAATTAGCTCAGAGACCGCTCCATAAGCGAAATATGTAATAGACAAGGCCTACTCCCTGCTCAGTGAACTGGACTCAACACCCCCTAGTCACCGCACAAGAATATATCTGATTAGTATGAATCTGAAAGCCTATGTATCGATATCTCTCTGCAAGTGAATCAAGAGGGTGTAAAGCGGCATAAACACAGCAGGGAAAAGCAGCCAAACCCCATTCTAAACATACATTACTTTAAAAAACCCACAAAGCAAAGACAGTGAAAGAGAGAGAAATTCTTACAAAATCCGTTCAGGGTCTCTGATGCAACCTGGATTGACCATATCTAGACCCACAGCTGGATGAGACATAAGGCTGGACACTCTTGGGGCTGAGAGGATTGGTGAGGTCAGGTGAGCAAATGCAGATACTTTAAAGTAACACCGCGGGGTACCCACCCCATGGGTCTCAAATCTCCAGGTTCAAGGGAATCTTCCTACATCAAAACATGCATGAGAAACCCAGAAGATGGTATGCCGTGAGATCGGGAAAGGTTTCTAAAACGCACCTCATTTCTCCTCTCCTTGTGCTCGGGTTCGCCATTCCAGCCACTTGACTAACCATCTCCCTAATTGGAGAATCAGCACCTTTAACCTCCTGTTTCGTCCAGGTTGCAATTTGTCCTGAGGATGAAGGGGAAGACGGGGAACCAACGAGAGAATAGCCCTAGGTGTTGGGACAGGCACAGGTCACTCCATTTTCCCATCAGGAAGAAGAATGAACCACAGGCTCAGCCTGCCCCTCAGAACCAAAATAGGGCCTGAAGCAATCCTGCGCTTTTGCGGCCAGCTCCCAAAAAAGCGAGGAGACAAATGGAGCTCAGGGGCACTGCAATTCACAAACGTGCAGAGTTATAAATGAGAACTCTCGTCCACAAATATATTGAGGGAAGGCAACGAAGAGGATTTAAAAGCAAGGCAGATTTGCAGGAAACAGATTTCAGGAGGTAGATTCGGCTCGCCTTTAAAGCACATGAAAAGCGGCAAAAAGTTGACAATCATGCCCTTGGCCAAAAACGGCGTATGCGTTTTTTCCTGAATATATTCAGGAAAAAACGCATACGCCGTTTTTGGCCAACCAAGCAAGCCGGAAGGGCAAATCAGCGCTACAAAGAAGTCTCGCTTGCCCTCGGTCAAAAGGGCCATGCTGAAAAAAGTGTAAAAACCAGAAAAGCAGGACAGGCCATGGAGACATGCGAGCCTTGCTACGCTGATGGGCGGGATGTAAATTGCCAACAGGCACTCTGGAGAAGTGTACGGTGTGTCCTGAAACAAGTAATAAACACAGCTTAGAGAGCATAGGGCACTTCCACTCATGGGCGTATAAATTGGGAAAACTAAAAATCAACAAGACACAGGCACCCCAAACTTTACAGCTGCTCTGTTTCCAAGAACCTCCACTTCGGTACACCTTCAATATCCCAGGAAAGAGAAAAATGGATAAACAAATGGTGGTACTTGGCACAATGGAATGTCACTCAGCCATGAAATCAATGTCATAAGGCTACTTAGCAGCATGATGAGTGGATTTAGCGACGATGATTCTAAGTGAAATAAGTCACACAGAAAAAGACACTTATCCTAAGATATCGCTTATAGAGGGAATGGCAAAATCGCTACACTTGAACTGAATTACATAACAGAACAGAGTCACACCTTTAGAAGACACACTATGGCTGCTTAACGGGAAAGGTGAGGTGGGGTGATGCATAAAACAAGGGTTTGAAATTAGCTCAGCGACCGCTCCATAAGCCAAATATGTAATAGACAAGGCCTACTCCCTGCTCAGTGAACTGGACTCAACACACCCTAGTCACCACACAAGAATATATCTGAGTAGTAAGAATCTGAAAACCTATGTATCGATATATCTCTGCAAGTGAATCAAGAGGGTGTAAAGCGGCATCAACACAGCAGGGAAAAGCAGCCAAGCCCCATTCTAAACATAAATTACTTTTAAAAACCCACAAAACAAAGACAGTGAAAGAGAGAGAAATTCTTACAAAATCCGTTCAGGGTCTCTGATGCAACCTGGATTGCCCATATCTAGACCCACAGCTGGATGAGACATAAGGCTGGACACTCTTGGGGCTCAGAGGATTGGTGAGGTTGGGAGAGCAAATGCAGATACTTTATAGTAACACTGCGGGGTACCCACCCCATGGGTCTCAAATCTCCAGGTACAAGGGCATCTTCCTACATCAAAACATGCATGGGAAACCCAGAAGATGGTATGCTGTGAGATCGGGAAAGGCTTCTAAAACGCACCTCAATTCTCCTCTCCTTGTGCTCGGGTTCGCCATTCCAGCCGCTTGACTAACCATCTCCCTACTTGGAGAATCAGCACCTTTAACCTCCTGATTGTACAGGTTGCAATTTGTCCTGAGGATGAACGGGAAGACGCGGAACCAACGAGAGACGAGCCCTAGGTGTTGGGACAGGCATAGGTCACTCCATTTTCCCATCAGGAAGAAGAATGAACCACAGGCTCAGCCTGCCCCCCAGAACCAAAATAGGGCCTGAAGCAATCCTGCGCTTTTGCGGCCAGCTCCCAAAAAAGCGAGTAGACAAATGGAGCTCAGGGGCACTGCAATTCACAAACGTGCAGAGTTATAAATGAGAACTCTCGTCCACAAATATATTGAGGGAAGGCAACGAAGAGGATTTGAAAGCAAGGCAGATTTGCAGGAAACAGATTTCAGGAGGTAGATTCAACTCGCCTTTAAAGCACATGAAAAGCGGCAAAACGTTGACAATGATGCCCTTGGCCAAAAAGGGCGTATGCGTTTTTTCCTGAATATACTCAGGACAAAACGCATACGCCCTTTTTGGCCAACCAAGCAAGCCGGAAGGGCAAATCAGCGTTACAAAGACGTCTCGCTTGCCCTCGGTCAAAAGGGCCATGCTGAAAAAAGTGTAAAAACCAGAAAAGCAGGACAGGCCATGGAGACATGCGAGCCTTGCTACGCTGCTGGGCGGGATGTAAATTGCCAACAGCCACTCTGGAAAAGGGTACAGTGTGTCCCGAAACAAGTAATAAACACAGCATAGAGAGCATAGGGCACTTCCACTCATGGGCGTATAAATTGGGAAAAATAAAAATCAACAAGACACAGGCACCCCAACCTTTACGGCTGCTCTGTTTCCAAGAACCTCCACTTCGGTACACCTTCAATATCCCAGAAAGAGAAAAATGGATAAAGAAATGGTGGTACTTGGCACAATGGAATATCACTCAGCCATGAAATCAATGTCATAAGGCTAGTTAGCAGCATGATGAGTGGATTTAGGTACGATGATTCTAAGTGAAGTAAGTCACACAGAAAAAGGCACTTATCCTAAGATATCGCTTATACAGGGAATGTCAAAATCGCTAAACTTGAACTGAATTACAAAACAGAACAGAGGCGCACCTTTAGAAGACACACTATGGCTGCTTAACGGGAAAGGTGAGGTGGGGTGATGCATAAAACAAGGTTTGAAATTAGCTCAGACACCGCTCCATAAGCCAAATATGTAATAGACAAGGCCTACTCCCTGCTCAGTTAACTGGACTCAACACCCCCTAGTCACCGCACAAGAATATATATGATTACTATGAATCTGAAAACCTATGTATCGATATCTCTCTGCAAGTGAATCAAGAGAGTGTAAAGCGGCATCAACACAGCAGGGAAAAGCAGCCAAACCCCATTCTAAACATACATTACTTTAAAAAACCCACAAAGCAAAGACAGTGAAAGAGAGAGAAATTCTTACAAAATCCGTTCAGGGTCTCTGATGCAACCTGGATTGACCATATCTAGACCCACAGCTGGATGAGACATAAGGCTGGACACTCTTGGGGCTGAGAGGATTGGTGAGGTCGGGTGAGCAAATGCAGATACTTTAAAGTAACACCGCGGGGTACCCACCCCATGGGTCTCAAATCTCTAGGTACAAGGGCATCTTCCTACATCAAAACATGCATGGGAAACCCAGAAGATGGTATGCCATGAGATCGGGAAAGGTTTCTAAAACGCACCTCATTTCTCCTCTCCTTGTGCTCGGGTTCGCCATTCCAGCTGCTTGACCAACCATCTCCCTATTTGGAGAATCAGCACCTTTAACCTCCTGATTGTACAGGTTGCAATTTGTCCTGAGGATGAACGGGAAGATGCGGAACCAACGAGAGACGAGCCCTAGGTGTTGGGACAGGCGTAGGTCACTCCATTTTCCCATCAGGAAGAAGAATGAACCACAGGCTCAGCCTGCCCCCCAGAACCAAAATAGGGCCTGAAGCAATCCTGCGCTTTTGCGGCCAGCTCCCAAAAAAGCGAGGAGACAAATGGAGCTCAGGGGCACTGCAATTCACAAACGTGCAGAGTTACAAATGAGAACTCTCGTCCACAAATATATTGAGGGAAGGCAACGAAGAGGATTTGAAAGCAAGGCAGATTTGCAGGAAACAGATTTCAGGAGGTAGATTCGACTCGCCTTTAAAGCACATGAAAAGCGGCAAAACGTTGACAATGATGCCCTTGGCCAAAAAGGGCGTATGCGTTTTTTCCTGAATATATTCAGGAAAAAACGCATACGCCCTTTTTGGCCAACCAAGCAAGCCGGAAGGGCAAATCAGCGCTACAAAGAAGTCTCGCTTGCCCTCGGTCAAAAGGCCATGCTGAACAAAGTGTAAAAAGCAGAAAAGCTGGACAGGCCATGGAGACATGGGAGCCTTGCTACGCTGATGGGCGGGATGTAAATTGCCAACAGGCACTCTGGAGAAGAGTACGGTGTGTCCTGAAACAAGTAATAAACACAGCGTAGAGAGCATAGGGCATTTCCACTCATGGGCGTATAAATTGGGAAAACTAAAAATCAACAAGACACAGGCACCCCAAACTTTACGGCTGCTCTGTTGCCAAGAACCTCCGCTTCGGTACACCTTCAATATCCCAGGAAAGAGAAAAATGGATAAAGAAATGGTGGTACTTGGCACAATGGAATATCACTCAGCCATGAAATCAATGTCATAAGGCTAGTTAGCAGCATGATGAGTGGATTTAGGTACGATGATTCTAAGTGAAATAAGTTACACAGAAAAAGGCACTTATCCTAAGATATCGCTTATAGAGGGAATGTCAAAATCGCTAAACTTGAACTGAATTACAAAACAGAACAGAGGCACACCTTTAGAAGACACACTATGGCTGCTTAACGGGAAAGGTGAGGTGGGGTGATGCATAAAACAAGGGTTTGAAATTAGCTCAGAGACCGCTCCATAAGCCAAATATGTAATAGACAAGGCCTACGCCCTGCTCAGTGAACTGGACTCAACACCCCCTAGTCACCGCACAAGAATATATCTGATTAGTATGAATCTGAAAACCTATGTATCGATATCTCTCTGCAAGTGAATCAAGAGGGTGTAAAGCGGCATAAACACAGCAGGGAAAAGCAGCCAAACCCCATTCTAAACATAAATTACTTTAAAAAACCCACAAAGCAAAGACAGTGAAAGAGAGAGAAATTCTTACAAAATCCGTTCAGGGTCTCTGATGCAACCTGGATTGACCATATCTAGACCCACAGCTGGATGAGACATAAGGCTGGACACTCTTGGGGCTGAGAGGATTGGTGAGGTTCAGTGAGCAAACCCAGATACTTTAAAGTAACACCGCGGGGTACACACCCCATGGGTCTCAAATCTCCAGGTACAAGGGCATCTTCCTACATCAAAACATGCATGAGAAACCCAGAAGATGGTATGCCGTGAGATCGGGAAAGGTTTCTAAAACGCACCTCATTTCTCCTCTCCTTGTGCTCGGGTTCGCCATTCCAGCCGCTTGACTAACCATCTCCCTACTTGGAGAATCAGCACCTTTAACCTCCTGATTGTACAGGTTGCAATCTGTCCTGAGGATGAACGGAAAGACGCGGAACCAACGAGAGACGAGCCCTAGGTGTTGGGACAGGCACAGGTCACTCCATTTTCCCATCAGGAAGAAGAATGAACCACAGGCTCAGCCTGCCCCCCAGAACCAAAATAGGGCCTGAAGCAATCCTGCGCTTTTGCGGCCAGCTCCCAAAAAAGCGAGGAGACAAATGGAGCTCAGGGGCACTGCAATTCACAAACGTGCAGAGTTATAAATGAGAACTCTCGTCCACAAATATATTGAGGGAAGGCAACGAAGAGGATTTGAAAGCAAGGCAGATTTGCAGGAAACAGATTTCAGGGGGTAGATTCGACTCACCTATAAAGCACATGAAAAGCGGCAAAACGTTGACAATGATGCCCTTGGCCAAAAAGGGCGTATGCGTTTTTTCCTGAATATATTCAGGAAAAAACGCATACGCCCTTTTTGGCCAACCAAGCAAGCCGGAAGGGCAAATCAGCGCTACAAAGAAGTCTCGCTTGCCCTCGGTCAAAAGGGCCATGCTGAACAAAGTGTAAAAACCAGAAAAGCAGGACAGGCCATGGAGACATGGGAGCCTTGCTACGCTGATGGGCGGGATGTAAATTGCCAACAGGCACTCTGGAGAAGAGTACGGTGTGTCCTGAAACAAGTAATAAACACAGCGTAGAGAGCATAGGGAACTTCCACTCATGGGCGTATATACTGGGAAAACTAAAAATCAACAAAACACAGGCACCCCAACCTTTACGGCTGCTGTATTTCCAAGAACCTCCACTTCGGTACACCTTCAATATCCCAGAAAGAGAAAAATGGATAAAGAAATAGTGGTACTTGGCCCAATGGAATATCACTCAGCCATGAAATCAATGTCATAAGGCTAGATAGCAGCATGATGAGTGGATTTAGCAACGATGATTCTAAGTGAAATAAGTCACACAGAAAAAGACACTTATCCTAAGATATCGCTTATAGAGGGAATGTCAAAATCGCTACACTTGAACTGAATTACAAAACAGAACAGAGTCACACCTTTAGAAGACACACTATGGCTGCTTAACGGGAAAGGTGAGGTGGGGTGATGCATAAAACAAGGGTTTGAAATTAGCTCAGACACCGCTCCATAAGCCAAATATGTAATAGACAAGGCCTACTCCCTGCTCAGTGAACTGGACTCAACACCCCCTAGTCACCGCACAAGAATATATCTGACTATTAAGAATCTGAAAACCTATGTATCGATATCTCTCTGCAAGTGAATCAAGAGGGTGTAAAGCGGCATAAACACAGCAGAGAAAAGCAGCCAAGCCCCATTCTAAACATAAATTACTTTAAAAAACCCACACAAAAAAAACAGTGAAAGAGAGAGAAATTCTTACAAAATCCGTTCAGGGTCTCTGATGCAACCTGGATTGACCATATCTAGACCCACAGCTGGATTAGACATAAGGCTGGACACTCTTGGGGCTCAGAGGATTGGTTAGGTTGGGTGAGCAAATGCAGATACTTTAAAGTAACACTGCGGGGTACCCACCCCATGGGTCTTAAATCTCCAGGTACAAGGGCATCTTCCTACATCAAAACATGCATGGGAAACCCAGAAGATGGTATGCCGTGAGATCGGGAAAGGTTTCTAAAACGCACCTCATTTCTCCTCTCCTTGTGCTCGGGTTCGCCATTCCAGCCACTTGACTAACCATCTCCCTACTTGGAGAATCAGCACCTTTAACCTCCTGTTTCGTACAGGTTGCAATTTGTCCTGAGGATGAACGGTAAGACGGGGAACCAACGAGAGACTAGCCCTAGGTGTTGGGACAGGCACAGGTCACTCCATTTTCCCATCAGGAAGAAGAATGAACCACAGGCTCAGCCTGCCCACCAGAACCAAAATAGGGCCTGAAGCAATCCTGCGCTTTTGCGGCCAGCTCCCAAAAAAGCGAGTAGAAAAATGGAGCTCAGGGGCACTGCAATTCAGCAACGTGCAGAGTTATAAATGATAACTCTCGTCCACAAATATATTGAGGGAAGGCAACGAAGAGGATTTGAAAGCAAGGCAGATTTGCAAGAAACAGATTTCAGGAGGTAGATTCGACTCGCTTTTAAAGCACATGAAAAGCGGCAAAACGTTGACAATGATGCCCTTGGCCAAAAAGGGCGTATGCGTTTTTTCCTGAATATATTCAGGAAAAAACGCATACGCCCTTTTTGGCCAACCAAGCAAGCCGGAAGGGCAAATCAGCGCTACAAAGAAGTCTCGCTTGCCCTCGGTCAAAAGGGCCATGCTGAAAAAAGTGTAAAAACCAGAAAAGCAGGACAGGCCATGGAGACATGGGAGCCTTGCTACGCTGATGGGCGGGATGTAATTTGCCAACAGGCACTCTGGAGAAGTGTACGGTGTGTCCTGAAACAAGTAATAAACACAGCTTAGAGAGAATAGGGCACTTCCACTCATGGGCGTATAAATTGGGAAAACTAAAAATCAACAAGACACAGGCACCCCAAACTACGGCTGCTCTGTTTCCAAGAACCTCCACTTCGGTACACCTTCAATATCGCAGGAAAGAGAAAAATGGATAAGGAAATGGTGGTACTTGGCACAATGGAATATCACTCAGCCATGAAATCAATGTCATAAGGCTAGAAAGCAGCATGATGACTGGATATAGCGACGATGATTCTAAGTGAAATAAGTCACACAGAAAAAGACACTTATCCTAAGATATCGCTTATAGAGGGAATGTCAAAATCACTACACTTGAACTGAAGTACAAAACAGAACAGAGTCACACCTTTAGAAGACACACTATGGCTGCTTAACGGGAAAGGTGAGGTGGGGTGATGCATAGAACAAGGGTTTGAAATTAGCTCAGCGACCGCTCCATAAGCCAAATATGTAATAGACAAGGCCTACTCCCTGCTCAGTGAACTGGACTCAAAACACCCTAGTCACCACACAAGAATATATCTGAGTAGTAAGAATCTGAAAACCTATGTATCGATATCTCTCTGCAAGTGAATCAAGAGGGTGTAAAGCGGCATCAACACAGCAGGGAAAAGCAGCCAAGCCCCATTCTAAACATAAATTACTTTAAAAAACCCACAAAACAAAGACAGTGAAAGAGAGAGAAATTCTTACAAAATCCGTTCAGGGTCTCTGATGCAACCTGGATTGCCCATATCTAGACCCACAGCTGGATGAGACATAAGGCTGGACACTCTTGGGGCTCAGAGGATTGGTGAGGTTGGGTGAGCAAATGCAGATACTTTAAAGTAACACTGCGGGGTACCCACCCCATGGGTCTCAAATCTCCAGGTACAAGGGCATCTTCCTACATCAAAACATGCATGGGAAACCCAGAAGATGGTATGCTGTGAGATCGGGAAAGGCTTCTAAAACGCACCTCAATTCTCCTCTCCTTGTGCTCGGGTTCGCCATTCCAGCCGCTTGACTAACCATCTCCCTACTTGGAGAATCAGCACCTTTAACCTCCTGTTTCGTACAGGTTGCAATTTGTCCTGAGGATGAACGGGAAGACGGGCAACCAACGAGAGACTAGCCCTAGGTGTTGGGACAGGCACAGGTCACTCCATTTTCCCATCAGGAAGAAGAATGAACCACAGGCTCAGCCTGCCCCCCAGAACCAAAATAGGGCCTGAAGCAATCCTGCGCTTTTGCGGCCAGCTCCCAAAAAAGCGAGTAGACAAATGGAGCTCAGGGGCACTGCAATTCACAAACGTGCAGAGTTATAAATGAGAACTCTCGTCCACAAATATATTGAGGGAAGGCAACGAAGAGGATTTGAAAGCAAGGCAGATTTGCAGGAAACAGATTTCAGGAGGTAGATTTGACTCGCCTTTAAAGCACATGAAAAGTGGCAAAACGTTGACAATGATGCCCTTGGCCAAAAAGGGCGTATGCGTTTTTTCCTGAATATATTCAGGAAAAAACGCATACGCCCTTTTAGGCCAACCAAGCAAGCCGGAAGGGCAAATCAACGCTACAAAGACGTCTCGCTTGCCCTCGGTCAAAAGGGCCATGGTTAAAAAAGTGTAAAAACCAGAAAAGCAGGACAGGCCATGGAGACATGCGAGCCTTGCTACGCTGATGGGCGGGATGTAAATTGCCAACAGCCACTCTGGAAAAGGGTACAGTGTGTCCCGAAACAAGTAATAAACACAGCTTAGAGAGCATAGGGCACTTCCACTCATGGGCGTATAAATTGGGAAAACTAAAAATCAACAAGACACAGGCACCCCAAACTTTACAGCTGCTCTGTTTCCAAGAACCTCCACTTCGGTACACCTTCAATATCGCAGGAAAGAGAAAAATGGATAAAGAAATGGTGCTACTTGGCCCAATGGAATATCACTCAGCCATGAAATCAATGTCATAAGGCTAGTTAGCAGCATGATGAGTGGATTTAGCGACGAAGATTCTAAGTGAAATAAGTCACACAGAAAAAGACACTTATCCTAAGATATCGCTTATAGAGGGAATGTCAAAATCGCTACACTTGAACTGAATTACAAAACAGAACAGAGTCACACCTGTAGAAGACACACTATGGCTGCTTAACGGGAAAGGTGAGGTGGGGTGATGCATACAACAAGGGTTTGAAATTAGCTCGGAGACCGCTCCATAAGCCAAATATGTAATAGACAAGGCCTACGCCCTGCTCAGTGAACTGGACTCAACACCCCCTAGTCACCGCACAAGAATATATCTGATTAGTATGAATCTGAAAACCTATGTATCGATATCTCTCTGCAAGTGAATCAAGAGGGTGTAAAGCGGCATAAACACAGCAGGGAAAAGCAGCCAAACCCCATTCTAAACATAAATTACTTTAAAAAACCCACAAAGCAAAGACAGTGAAAGAGAGAGAAATTCTTACAAAATCCGTTCAGGGTCTCTGATGCAACCTGGATTGACCATATCTAGACCCACAGCTGGATGAGACATAAGGCTGGACACTCTTGGGGCTGAGAGGATTGGTGAGGTTCAGTGAGCAAACCCAGATACTTTAAAGTAACACCGCGGGGTACACACCCCATGGGTCTCAAATCTCCAGGTACAAGGGCATCTTCCTACATCAAAACATGCATGAGAAACCCAGAAGATGGTATGCCGTGAGATCGGGAAAGGTTTCTAAAACGCACCTCATTTCTCCTCTCCTTGTGCTCGGGTTCGCCATTCCAGCCGCTTGACTAACCATCTCCCTACTTGGAGAATCAGCACCTTTAACCTCCTGATTGTACAGGTTGCAATCTGTCCTGAGGATGAACGGAAAGACGCGGAACCAACGAGAGACGAGCCCTAGGTGTTGGGACAGGCACAGGTCACTCCATTTTCCCATCAGGAAGAAGAATGAACCACAGGCTCAGCCTGCCCCCCAGAACCAAAATAGGGCCTGAAGCAATCCTGCGCTTTTGCGGCCAGCTCCCAAAAAAGCGAGGAGACAAATGGAGCTCAGGGGCACTGCAATTCACAAACGTGCAGAGTTATAAATGAGAACTCTCGTCCACAAATATATTGAGGGAAGGCAACGAAGAGGATTTGAAAGCAAGGCAGATTTGCAAGAAACAGATTTCAGGGGGTAGATTCGACTCACCTATAAAGCACATGAAAAGCGGCAAAACGTTGACAATGATGCCCTTGGCCAAAAAGGGCGTATGCGTTTTTTCCTGAATATATTCAGGAAAAAACGCATACGCCCTTTTTGGCCAACCAAGCAAGCCGGAAGGGCAAATCAGCGCTACAAAGAAGTCTCGCTTGCCCTCGGTCAAAAGGGCCATGCTGAAAAAAGTGTAAAAACCAGAAAAGCAGGACAGGCCATGGAGACATGGGAGCCTTGCTACGCTGATGGGCGGGATGTAATTTGCCAACAGGCACTCTGGAGAAGTGTACGGTGTGTCCTGAAACAAGTAATAAACACAGCTTAGAGAGAATAGGGCACTTCCACTCATGGGCGTATAAATTGGGAAAACTAAAAATCAACAAGACACAGGCACCCCAAACTACGGCTGCTCTGTTTCCAAGAACCTCCACTTCGGTACACCTTCAATATCGCAGGAAAGAGAAAAATGGATAAGGAAATGGTGGTACTTGGCACAATGGAATATCACTCAGCCATGAAATCAATGTCATAAGGCTAGAAAGCAGCATGATGACTGGATATAGCGACGATGATTCTAAGTGAAATAAGTCACACAGAAAAAGACACTTATCCTAAGATATCGCTTATAGAGGGAATGTCAAAATCACTACACTTGAACTGAAGTACAAAACAGAACAGAGTCACACCTTTAGAAGACACACTATGGCTGCTTAACGGGAAAGGTGAGGTGGGGTGATGCATAGAACAAGGGTTTGAAATTAGCTCAGCGACCGCTCCATAAGCCAAATATGTAATAGACAAGGCCTACTCCCTGCTCAGTGAACTGGACTCAAAACACCCTAGTCACCACACAAGAATATATCTGAGTAGTAAGAATCTGAAAACCTATGTATCGATATCTCTCTGCAAGTGAATCAAGAGGGTGTAAAGCGGCATCAACACAGCAGGGAAAAGCAGCCAAGCCCCATTCTAAACATAAATTACTTTAAAAAACCCACAAAACAAAGACAGTGAAAGAGAGAGAAATTCTTACAAAATCCGTTCAGGGTCTCTGATGCAACCTGGATTGCCCATATCTAGACCCACAGCTGGATGAGACATAAGGCTGGACACTCTTGGGGCTCAGAGGATTGGTGAGGTTGGGTGAGCAAATGCAGATACTTTAAAGTAACACTGCGGGGTACCCACCCCATGGGTCTCAAATCTCCAGGTACAAGGGCATCTTCCTACATCAAAACATGCATGGGAAACCCAGAAGATGGTATGCTGTGAGATCGGGAAAGGCTTCTAAAACGCACCTCAATTCTCCTCTCCTTGTGCTCGGGTTCGCCATTCCAGCCGCTTGACTAACCATCTCCCTACTTGGAGAATCAGCACCTTTAACCTCCTGTTTCGTACAGGTTGCAATTTGTCCTGAGGATGAACGGGAAGACGGGCAACCAACGAAAGACTAGCCCTAGGTGTTGGGACAGGCACAGGTCACTCCATTTTCCCATCAGGAAGAAGAATGAACCACAGGCTCAGCCTGCCCCCCAGAACCAAAATAGGGCCTGAAGCAATCCTGCGCTTTTGCGGCCAGCTCCCAAAAAAGCGAGTAGACAAATGGAGCTCAGGGGCACTGCAATTCACAAACGTGCAGAGTTATAAATGAGAACTCTCGTCCACAAATATATTGAGGGAAGGCAACGAAGAGGATTTGAAAGCAAGGCAGATTTGCAGGAAACAGATTTCAGGAGGTAGATTTGACTCGCCTTTAAAGCACATGAAAAGTGGCAAAACGTTGACAATGATGCCCTTGGCCAAAAAGGGCGTATGCGTTTTTTCCTGAATATATTCAGGAAAAAACGCATACGCCCTTTTAGGCCAACCAAGCAAGCCGGAAGGGCAAATCAACGCTACAAAGACGTCTCGCTTGCCCTCGGTCAAAAGGGCCATGGTTAAAAAAGTGTAAAAACCAGAAAAGCAGGACAGGCCATGGAGACATGCGAGCCTTGCTACGCTGATGGGCGGGATGTAAATTGCCAACAGCCACTCTGGAAAAGGGTACAGTGTGTCCCGAAACAAGTAATAAACACAGCTTAGAGAGCATAGGGCACTTCCACTCATGGGCGTATAAATTGGGAAAACTAAAAATCAACAAGACACAGGCACCCCAAACTTTACAGCTGCTCTGTTTCCAAGAACCTCCACTTCGGTACACCTTCAATATCGCAGGAAAGAGAAAAATGGATAAAGAAATGGTGCTACTTGGCCCAATGGAATATCACTCAGCCATGAAATCAATGTCATAAGGCTAGTTAGCAGCATGATGAGTGGATTTAGCGACGAAGATTCTAAGTGAAATAAGTCACACAGAAAAAGACACTTATCCTAAGATATCGCTTATAGAGGGAATGTCAAAATCGCTACACTTGAACTGAATTACAAAACAGAACAGAGTCACACCTTTAGAAGACACACTATGGCTGCTTAACGGGAAAGTTGAGGTGGGGTGATGCATAAAACAAGGGTTTGAAATTAGCTCGGAGACCTCTCCATAAGCCAAATATGTAATAGACAAGGCCTACTCCCTGCTCAGTGAACTGGACTCAACACCCCCTAGTCACCGCACAAGAATATATCTCACTATTAAGAATCTGAAAACCTATGTATCGATATCTCTCTGCAAGTGAATCAAGAGGGTGTAAAGCGGCATAAACACAGCAGAGAAAAGCAGCCAAGCCCCATTCTAAACATAAATTACTTTAAAAAACCCACACAAAAAAAACAGTGAAAGAGAGAGAAATTCTTACAAAATCCGTTCAGGGACTCTGATGTAACCTGGATTGACCATATCTAGACCCACAGCTGGATGAGACATAAGGCTGGACACTCTTGGGGCTCAGAGGATTGGTGAGGTTGGGTGAGCAAATGCAGATACATTAAAGTAACACTGCGGGGCACCCACCCCATGGGTCTCAAATCTCCAGGTACAAGGGCATCTTCCTACATCAAAACATGCATGGGAAACCCAGAAGATGGTATGCTGTGAGATCGGGAAAGGCTTCTAAAACGCACCTCATTTCTCCTCTCCTTGTGCTCGGGTTCGCCATTCCAGCCGCTTGACTAACCATCTCCCTACTTGGAGAATCAGCACCTTTAACCTCCTGTTTCGTACAGGTTGCAATTTGTCCTGAGGATGAACGGGAAGACGGGCAACCAACGAGAGACTAGCCCTAGGTGTTGGGACAGGCACAGGTCACTCCATTTTCCCATCAGGAAGAAGAATGAACCACAGGCTCCGGCGGCCCCCTGGAAGCCGTATAGGGCCTGAAGCAATCCTGTGCTTTTGCTGCCAGCTCCCAAAAAAGCGAGTAGACAAATGGAGCTCAGGGGCACTGCAATTCACAAACGTGCAGAGTTATAAATGAGAACTCTCGTCCACAAATATATTGAGGGAAGGCAACGAAGAGGATTTGAAAGCAAGGCAGATTTGCAGGAAACAGATTTCAGGAGGTAGATTCGACTCGCCTTTAAAGCACATGAAAAGCGGAAAAACGTTGACAATGATGCCCTGGGCAAAAAAGGGCATATGCGTTTTTTCCTGAATATATTCAGGAAAAAACGCATATGCCCTTTTTGGCCAACCAAGCAAGCCGGAAGGGCAAATCAGCGCTACAAAGAAATCTCGCTTGCCCTCGGTCAAAAGGGCCATGCTGAAGAAAGTGTAAAAACCAGAAAAGCAGGACAGGACATGGAGACATGGGAGCCTTGCTACGCTGATGGGCGGGATGTAATTTGCCAACAGGCACTCTGGAGAAGTGTACGGTGTGTCCTGAAACAAGTAATAAACACAGCTTAGAGAGCATAGGGCACTTCCACTCATGGGCGTATAAATTGGGAAAACTAAAAATCAACAAGACACAGGCACCCCAAACTTTACGTCTGCTCTGTTTCCAAGAACCTCCACTTCGGTACACCTTCAATATCGCAGGAAAGAGAAAAATGGATAAAGAAATGGTGCTACTTGGCCCAATGGAATATCACTCAGCCATGAAATCAATGTCATAAGGCTAGTTAGCAGCATGATGAGTGGATTTAGCGACGATGATTCTAAGTGAAATAAGTCACACAGAAAAAGACACTTATCCTAAGATATCGCTTATAGAGGGAATGTCAAAATCGCTACACTTGAACTGAAGTACAAAACAGAACAGAGTCACACCTTTAGAAGACACACTATGGCTGCTTAACGGGAAAGGTGAGGTGGGGTGATGCATTGAACAAGGGTTTGAAATTAGCTCGGAGACCGCTCCATAAGCTAAATATGTAATAGACAAGGCCTACTCCCTGCTCAGTGAACTGGACTCAACACCCCCTAGTCACCGCACAAGAATATATCTGACTAGTAAGAATCTGAAAACCTATGTATCGATATCTCTCTGCAAGTGAATCAAGAGGGTGTAAAGCGGAATAAACACAGCAGGGAAAAGCAGCCAAGCCCCATTCTAAACATAAATTACTTTAAAAAACCCACAAAACAAAGACAGTGAAAGAGAAATTCTTACAAAATCCGTTCAGGGTCTCTGATGCAACTTGGATTGACCATATCTAGACCCACAGCTGGATGAGACATAAGGCTGGACACTCTTGGGGCTGAGAGGATTGGTGAGGTTGGGTGAGCAAACCCAGATATTTTAAAGTAACACCGCGGGGTACACACCCCATGGGTCTCAAATCTCCAGGTACAAGGGCAACTTCCTACATCAAAACATGCATGGGAAACCCAGAAGATGGTATGCCGTGAGATCGGGAAAGGTTTCTAAAACGCACCTCATTTCTCCTCTCCTTGTGCTCGGGTTCGCCATTCCAGCCGCTTGACTAACCATCTCCCTACTTGGAGAATCAGCACCTTTAACCTCCTGATTGTACAGGTTGCAATTTGTCCTGAGGATGAACGGGAAGACGCGTAACCAACGAGAGACGAGCCCTAGGTGTTGGGACAGGCATAGGTCACTCCATTTTCCCATCAGGAAGAAGAATGAACCACAGGCTCAGCCTGCCCCCCAGAACCAAAATAGGGCCTGAAGCAATCCTGCGCTTTTGCGGCCAGCTCCAAAAAAGCGAGGAGACAAATGGAGCTCAGGGGCACTGCAATTCACAAACGTGCAGAGTTATAAATGAGAACTCTCGTCCACAAATATATTGAGGGAAGGCAACGAAGAGGATTTGAAAGCAAGGCAGATTTGCAGGAAACAGATTTCAGGAGGTAGATTCGACTCGCCTTTAAAGCACATGAAAAGCGGAAAAACGTTGACAATGATGCCCTGGGCAAAAAAGGGCGTATGCGTTTTTTCCTGAATATATTCAGGAAAAAACGCATACGCCCTTTTTGGCCAACCAAGCAAGCCGGAAGGGCAAATCAGCGCTACAAAGAAATCTCGCTTGCCCTCGGTCAAAAGGGCCATGCTGAAGAAAGTGTAAAAACCAGAAAAGCAGGACAGACCATGGAGACATGGGAGCCTTGCTACGCTGATGGGCGGGATGTAAATTGCCAACAGGCACTCTGGAGAAGTGTACGGTGTGTCCTGAAACAAGTAATAAACACAGCTTAGAGAGCATAGGGCACTTCCACTCATGGGCGTATAAATTGGGAAAACTAAAAATCAACAAGACACAGGCACCCCAAACTTTACAGCTGCTCTGTTTCCAAGAACCTCCACTTCGGTACACCTTCAATATCGCAGGAAAGAGAAAAATAGATAAAGAAATGGTGGTATTTGGCCCAATGGAATATCACTCAGCCATGAAATCAATGTCCTAAGGCTAGTTAGCAGCATGATGAGTGGATTTAGCGACGATGATTCTAAGTGAAATAAGTCACACAGAAAAAGACACTTATCCTAAGATATCGCTTAGAGAGGGAATGTCAAAATCGCTACACTTGAACTGAATTACAAAACAGAACAGAGTCACACCTTTAGAAGACACACTATGGCTGCTTAACGGGAAAGGTGAGGTGGGGTGATGCATAAAACAAGGGTTTGAAATTAGCTCAGAGACCGCGCCATAAGCCCAATATGTAATAGTCAAGGCCTACTCCCTGCTCAGTGAACTGGACTCAACACCCCCTAGTCACCGCACAAGAATATATCTGACTATTAAGAATCTGAAAACCTATGTATCCATATTTCTCTGCGAGTGAATCAAGAGGGTGTAAAGCGGCATAAACACAGCAGAGAAAAGCAGCCAAGCCCCATTCTAAACATAAATTACTTTAAAAAACCCACACAAAAAAAACAGTGAAAGAGAGAGAAATTCTTACAAAATCCGTTCAGGGACTCTGATGCAACCTGGATTGACCATATCTAGACCCACAGCTGGATGAGACATAAGGCTGGACACTCTTGGGGCTCAGAGTATTGGTGAGGTTGGGTGAGCAAATGCAGATACATTAAAGTAACACTGCGGGGTACCCACTCCATGGGTCTCAAATCTCCAGGTACAAGGGCATCTTCCTACATCAAAACATGCATGTGAAACCCAGAAGATGGTATGCTGTGAGATCGGGAAAGGCTTCTAAAACGCACCTCATTTCTCCTCTCCTTGTGCTCGGGTTCGCCATTCCAGCCGCTTGACTAACCATCTCCCTACTTGGAGAATCAGCACCTTTAACCTCCTGTTTCGTACAGGTTGCAATTTGTCCTGAGGATGAACGGGAAGACGGGCAACCAACGAGAGACTAGCCCTAGGTGTTGGGACAGGCACAGGTCACTCCATTTTCCCATCAGGAAGAAGAATGAACCACAGGCTCCGGCGGCCCCCTGAAAGCCGTAAAGGGCCTGAAGCAATCCTGTGCTTTTGCTGCCAGCTCCCAAAAAAGCGAGTAGACAAATGGAGCTCAGGGGCACTGCAATTCACAAACGTGCAGAGTTATAAATGATAACTCTCGTCCACAAATATATTGAGGGAAGGCAACGAAGAGGATTTGAAAGCAAGGCAGATTTGCAGGAAACAGATTTCAGGAGGTAGATTCGACTCGCCTTTAAAGCACATGAAAAGCGGAAAAACGTTGACAATGATGCCCTGGGCAAAAAAGGGCGTATGCGTTTTTTCCTGAATATATTCAGGAAAAAACGCATACGCCCTTTTTGGCCAACCAAGCAAGCCGGAAGGGCAAATCAGCGCTACAAAGAAATCTCGCTTGCCCTCGGTCAAAAGGGCCATGCTGAAGAAAGTGTAAAAACCAGAAAAGCAGGACAGGCCATGGAGACATGGGAGCCTTGCTACGCTGATGGGCGGGATGTAAATTGCCAACAGGCACTCTGGAGAAGTGTACGGTGTGTCCTGAAACAAGTAATAAACACAGCTTAGAGAGCATAGGGCACTTCCACTCATGGGCGTATAAATTGGGAAAACTAAAAATCAACAAGACACAGGCACCCCAAACTTTACAGCTGCTCTGTTTCCAAGAACCTCCACTTCGGTACACCTTCAATATCGCAGGAAAGAGAAAAATAGATAAAGAAATGGTGGTATTTGGCCCAATGGAATATCACTCAGCCATGAAATCAATGTCATAAGGCTAGTTAGCAGCATGATGAGTGGATTTAGCGACGATGATTCTAAGTGAAATAAGTCACACAGAAAAAGACACTTATCCTAAGATATCGCTTAGAGAGGGAATGTCAAAATCGCTACACTTGAACTGAAGTACAAAACAGAACAGAGTCACACCTTTAGAAGACACACGATGGCTGCTTAACGGGAAAGGTGAGGTGGGGTGATGCATACAACAAGGGTTTGAAATTAGCTCGGAGACCACTCCTTAAGCCAAATAAGTAATAGACAAGGCCTACTCCCTGCTCAGTGAACTGGACTCAACACCCCCTAGTCACCGCACAAGAATATATCTGACTAGTAAGAACCTGAAAACCTATGTATCGATATCTCTCTGCAAGTGAATCAAGAGGGTGTAAAGCGGCATAAACACAGCAGGGAAAAGCAGCCAAGCCCCATTCTAAACATAAATTACTTAAAAAAACCCACAAAACAAATACAGTGAAAGAGAGAGAAATTCTTACAAAATCAGTTCAGGGGCTCTGATGCCACCTGGATAGACCATATCTAGACCCACAGCTGGATGTGACTTAAGGCTGGACACTCTTGGGGCTGAGAGGATTGGTGAGGTTGGGTGAGCAAACGCAGATACTTTAAAGTAATACTGCGGGGTACCCACCCCATGGGTCTCAAATCTCCAGGTACAAGGGCATCTTCCTACATCAAAACATGCATGGGAAACCCAGAGAATTGTATGCCGTGAGATCGGGAAAGGCTTCTAAAACGCACCTCATTTCTCCTCTCCTTGTGCTCGGGTTCGCCATTCCAGCCGCTTGACTAACCATCTCCCTACTTGGAGAATCAGCACCTTTAACCTCCTGTTTCGTACAGGTTGCAATTTGTCCTGAGGATGAACGGGAAGACGGACAACCAACGAGAGACTAGCGCTAGGTGTTGGGACAGGCACAGGTCACTCCATTTTTCCATCAGGAAGAAGAATGAACCACAGGCTCAGCCTGCCCCCCAGAAGCAAAATAGGGCCTGAAGCAATCCTGCGCTTTTGTGGCCAGCTCCCAAAAAAGCGAGGAGACAAATGGAGCTCAGGGGCACTGCAATTCACAAACGTGCAGAGTTATAAATGAGAACTCTCGTCCACAAATATATTGAGGGAAGGCAACGAAGAGGATTTGAAAGCAAGGCAGATTTGCAGGAAACAGATTTCAGGAGGTAGATTCGACTCGCCTTTAAAGCACATGAAAAGTGGCAAACCGTTGACAATGATGCCCTTGGCCAAAAAGGGCATATGCGTTTTTTCCTGAATATACTCAGGAAAAAACGCATATGCCCTTTTAGGCCAACCAAGCAAGCCGGAAGGGCAAATCAGCGCTACAAAGACGTCTCGCTTGCCCTCGGTCAAAAGGGCCATGCTGAAAAAAGTGTAAAAACCAGAAAAGCAGGACAGGCCATGGAGACATGCGAGCCTTGCTACGCTGATGGGCGGGATGTAAATTGCCAACAGCCACTCTGGAGAAGAGTACGGTGTGTCCTGAAACAAGTAAGAAACACAGCTTAGAGAGCATAGGGCACTTCCACTCATGGGCGGATAAATTGGGAAAACTAAAAATCAACAAAACACAGGCACCCCAACCTTTACGGCTGCTCTGTTTCCAAGAACCTCCACTTCGGTACACCTTCAATATCCCAGAAAGAGAAAAATGGATAAAGAAATAGTGGTACTTGGCCCAATGGAATATCACTCAGCCATGAAATCAATGTCATAAGGCTAGTTAGCAGCATGATGAGTGGATTTAGTAACGATGATTCTAAGTGAAATAAGTCACACAGAAAAAGACACTTATCCTAAGATATCGCTTATAGAGGGAATGTCAAAATCGCTACACTTGAACTGAATTACAAAACAGAACAGAGTCACACCTTTAGAAGACTCACTATGGCTGCTTAACGGGAAAGGTGAGGTGGGGTGATGCATAAAACAAGGGTTTGAAATTAGCTCAGAGACCTCTCCATAAGCCAAATATGTAATAGACAAGGCCTACTCCCTGCTCAGTGAACTGGACTCAACACCCCCTAGTCACCGCACAAGAATATATCTGACTATTAAGAATCTGAAAACCTATGTATCGATATCTCTCTGCAAGTGAATCAAGAGGGTGTAAAGCGGCATAAACACAGCAGAGAAAAGCAGCCAAGCCCCATTCTAAACATAAATTACTTTAAAAAACCCACACAAAAAAAACAGTGAAAGAGAGAGAAATTCTTACAAAATCCGTTCAGGGTCTCTGATGCAACCTGGATTGACCATATCTAGACCCACAGCTGGATGAGACATAAGGCTGGACACTCTTGGGGCTGAGAGGATTGGGGATGTTGGGTGAGCAAATGCAGATACTTTAAAGTAATACTGCGGGGTACCCACCCCATGGGTCTCAAATCTCCAGGTACAAGGGCATCTTCCTACATCAAAACATGCATGGGAAACCCAGAAGATGGTATGCCGAGAGATCGGGAAAGGCTTCTAAAACGCACCTCATTTCTCCTCTCCTTGTGCTCGGGTTCGCCATTCCAGCCGCTTGACTAACCATCTCCCTACTTGGAGAATCAGTACCTTTAACCTCCTGTTTCGTACAGGTTGCAATTTGTCCTGAGGATGAACGGGAAGACGGGCAACCAACGAGAGACTAGCCCTAGGTGTTGAGACAGGCACAGGTCAATCCATTTTCCCATCAGGAAGAAGAATGAACCACAGGCTCCGGCGGCCCCCTGGAAGCCGAATAGGGCCTGAAGCAATCCTGCGCTTTTGCTGCCAACTCCCAAAAAAGCGAGTAGACAAATGGAGCTCAGGGGCACTGCAATTCACAAACGTGCAGAGTTATAAATGAGAACTCTCGTCCACAAATATATTGAGGGAAGGCAACGAAGAGGATTTGAAAGCAAGGCAGATTTGCAGGAAACAGATTTCAGGAGGTAGATTCGACTCGCATTTAAAGCACATGAAAAGCGGAAAAACGTTGACAATGATGCCCTGGGCCAAAAAGGGCATATGCGTTTTTTCCTGAATATATTCAGGAAAAAACGCATATGCCCTTTTTGGCCAACCAAGCAAGCAGGAAGGGCAAATCAGCGCTACAAAGAAATCTCGCTTGCCCTCGGTCAAAAGGGCCATGCTGAAGAAAGTGTAAAAACCAGAAAAGCAGGACAGGCCATGGAGACATGGGAGCCTTGCTACGCTGATGGGCGGGATTTAAATTGCCAACAGGCCCTCTGGAGAAGTGTACGGTGTGTCCTGAAACAAGTAATAAACACAGCTTAGTGTGCATAGGGCACTTCCACTCATGGGCGTATAAATTGGGAAAACTAAAAATCAACAAGACACAGGCACCCCAAACTTTACGGCTGCTCTGTTTCCAAGAACCTCCACTTCGGTACACCTTCAATATCCCAGGAAAGAGAAAAATGGATAAACAAATAGTGGTACTTGGCACAATGGAATATCACTCAGCCATGAAATCAATGTCATAAGGCTAGTTAGGAGCATGATGAGTGGATTTAGCGACGATGATTCTAAGTGAAATAAGTCACACAGAAAAAGACACTTATCCTAAGATATCGCTTATAGAGGGAATGTCAAAATCGCTACACTTGAACTGAATTACAAAACAGAACAGAGGCACACCTTTAGAAGACACACTATGGCTGCTTAACCAGAAAGGTGAGGTGGGGTGATGCATAAAACAAGGGTTTGAAATTAGCTCAGAGACCGCTCCATAAGCCAAATACTTAATAGACAAGGCCTACTCCCTGCTCAGTGAACTGGACTCAACACCCCATAGTCACCGCACAAGAATATATCTGACTAGTAAGAATCTGAAAACCTATGTATCAATATCTCTCTGCAAGTGAATCAAGAGGGTGTAAAGCGGAATAAACACAGCAGGGAAAAGCAGCCAAGCCCGATTCTAAACATAAATTACTTTAAAAAACCCACAAAACAAAGACAGTGAAAGAGAAATTCTTACAAAATCCGTTCAGGGTCTCTGATGCAACCTGGATTGACCATATCTAGACCCACAGCTGGATGAGACATAAGGCTGGACACTCTTGGGGCTCAGAGGATTGGTGAGGTTGAGTGAGCAAACCCAGATACTTTAAAGTAACACCGCGGGGTACCCACCCCATGGGTCTCAAATCTCCAGGTACAAGGGCATCTTCCTACATCAAAACATGCATGGGAAACCCAGAAGATGGTATGCCGTGAGATCGGGAAAGGCTTCTAAAACGCACCTCATTTCTCCTCTCCTTGTGCTCGGGTTCGCCATTCCAGCCGCTTGACTAACCATCTCCCTACTTGGAGAATCAGCACCTTTAACCTCCTGTTTCGTACAGGTTGCAATTTGTCCTGAGGATGAACGGGAAGACGGGCAACCAACGAGAGACTAGCCCTAGGTGTTGGTACAGCCACAGGTCACTACATTTTCCCATCAGGAAGAAGAATGAACCACAGGCTACGGCGGCCCCCTGGAAGCCGAATAGGGCCTGAAGCAATCCTGCGCTTTTGCTGCCAGCTCCCAAAAATGCGAGTAGACAAATGGAGCTCAGGGGCACTGCAATTCACAAACGTGCAGAGTTATAAATGAGAACTCTCGTCCACAAATATATTGAGGGAAGGCAACGAAGAGGATTTGAAAGCAAGGCAGATTTGCAGGAAACAGATTTCAGGAGGTAGATTCGACTCGCCTTTAAAGCACATGAAAAGCGGAAAAACGTTGACAATGATGCCCTGGGCAAAAAAGGGCGTATGCGTTTTTTCCTGAATATATTCAGGAAAAAACGCATACGCCCTTTTTGGCCAACCAAGCAAGCCGGAAGGGCAAATCAGCGCTACAAAGAAATCTCGCTTGCCCTCGGTCAAAAGGGCCATGCTGAAGAAAGTGTAAAAACCAGAAAAGCAGGACAGACCATGGAGACATGGGAGCCTTGCTACGCTGATGGGCGGGATGTAAATTGCCAACAGGCACTCTGGAGAAGTGTACGGTGTGTCCTGAAACAAGTAATAAACACAGCTTAGAGAGCATAGGGCACTTCCACTCATGGGCGTATAAATTGGGAAAACTAAAAATCAACAAGACACAGGCACCCCAAACTTTACAGCTGCTCTGTTTCCAAGAACCTCCACTTCGGTACACCTTCAATATCGCAGGAAAGAGAAAAATAGATAAAGAAATGGTGGTATTTGGCCCAATGGAATATCACTCAGCCATGAAATCAATGTCCTAAGGCTAGTTAGCAGCATGATGAGTGGATTTAGCGACGATGATTCTAAGTGAAATAAGTCACACAGAAAAAGACACTTATCCTAAGATATCGCTTAGAGAGGGAATGTCAAAATCGCTACACTTGAACTGAATTACAAAACAGAACAGAGTCACACCTTTAGAAGACACACTATGGCTGCTTAACGGGAAAGGTGAGGTGGGGTGATGCATAAAACAAGGGTTTGAAATTAGCTCAGAGACCGCGCCATAAGCCCAATATGTAATAGTCAAGGCCTACTCCCTGCTCAGTGAACTGGACTCAACACCCCCTAGTCACCGCACAAGAATATATCTGACTATTAAGAATCTGAAAACCTATGTATCCATATTTCTCTGCGAGTGAATCAAGAGGGTGTAAAGCGGCATAAACACAGCAGAGAAAAGCAGCCAAGCCCCATTCTAAACATAAATTACTTTAAAAAACCCACACAAAAAAAACAGTGAAAGAGAGAGAAATTCTTACAAAATCCGTTCAGGGACTCTGATGCAACCTGGATTGACCATATCTAGACCCACAGCTGGATGAGACATAAGGCTGGACACTCTTGGGGCTCAGAGTATTGGTGAGGTTGGGTGAGCAAATGCAGATACATTAAAGTAACACTGCGGGGTACCCACTCCATGGGTCTCAAATCTCCAGGTACAAGGGCATCTTCCTACATCAAAACATGCATGTGAAACCCAGAAGATGGTATGCTGTGAGATCGGGAAAGGCTTCTAAAACGCACCTCATTTCTCCTCTCCTTGTGCTCGGGTTCGCCATTCCAGCCGCTTGACTAACCATCTCCCTACTTGGAGAATCAGCACCTTTAACCTCCTGTTTCGTACAGGTTGCAATTTGTCCTGAGGATGAACGGGAAGACGGGCAACCAACGAGAGACTAGCCCTAGGTGTTGGGACAGGCACAGGTCACTCCATTTTCCCATCAGGAAGAAGAATGAACCACAGGCTCCGGCGGCCCCCTGAAAGCCGTAAAGGGCCTGAAGCAATCCTGTGCTTTTGCTGCCAGCTCCCAAAAAAGCGAGTAGACAAATGGAGCTCAGGGGCACTGCAATTCACAAACGTGCAGAGTTATAAATGATAACTCTCGTCCACAAATATATTGAGGGAAGGCAACGAAGAGGATTTGAAAGCAAGGCAGATTTGCAGGAAACAGATTTCAGGAGGTAGATTCGACTCGCCTTTAAAGCACATGAAAAGCGGAAAAACGTTGACAATGATGCCCTGGGCAAAAAAGGGCGTATGCGTTTTTTCCTGAATATATTCAGGAAAAAACGCATACGCCCTTTTTGGCCAACCAAGCAAGCCGGAAGGGCAAATCAGCGCTACAAAGAAATCTCGCTTGCCCTCGGTCAAAAGGGCCATGCTGAAGAAAGTGTAAAAACCAGAAAAGCAGGACAGGCCATGGAGACATGGGAGCCTTGCTACGCTGATGGGCGGGATGTAAATTGCCAACAGGCACTCTGGAGAAGTGTACGGTGTGTCCTGAAACAAGTAATAAACACAGCTTAGAGAGCATAGGGCACTTCCACTCATGGGCGTATAAATTGGGAAAACTAAAAATCAACAAGACACAGGCACCCCAAACTTTACAGCTGCTCTGTTTCCAAGAACCTCCACTTCGGTACACCTTCAATATCGCAGGAAAGAGAAAAATAGATAAAGAAATGGTGGTATTTGGCCCAATGGAATATCACTCAGCCATGAAATCAATGTCATAAGGCTAGTTAGCAGCATGATGAGTGGATTTAGCGACGATGATTCTAAGTGAAATAAGTCACACAGAAAAAGACACTTATCCTAAGATATCGCTTAGAGAGGGAATGTCAAAATCGCTACACTTGAACTGAAGTACAAAACAGAACAGAGTCACACCTTTAGAAGACACACGATGGCTGCTTAACGGGAAAGGTGAGGTGGGGTGATGCATACAACAAGGGTTTGAAATTAGCTCGGAGACCACTCCTTAAGCCAAATAAGTAATAGACAAGGCCTACTCCCTGCTCAGTGAACTGGACTCAACACCCCCTAGTCACCGCACAAGAATATATCTGACTAGTAAGAACCTGAAAACCTATGTATCGATATCTCTCTGCAAGTGAATCAAGAGGGTGTAAAGCGGCATAAACACAGCAGGGAAAAGCAGCCAAGCCCCATTCTAAACATAAATTACTTAAAAAAACCCACAAAACAAATACAGTGAAAGAGAGAGAAATTCTTACAAAATCAGTTCAGGGGCTCTGATGCCACCTGGATAGACCATATCTAGACCCACAGCTGGATGTGACTTAAGGCTGGACACTCTTGGGGCTGAGAGGATTGGTGAGGTTGGGTGAGCAAACGCAGATACTTTAAAGTAATACTGCGGGGTACCCACCCCATGGGTCTCAAATCTCCAGGTACAAGGGCATCTTCCTACATCAAAACATGCATGGGAAACCCAGAGAATTGTATGCCGTGAGATCGGGAAAGGCTTCTAAAACGCACCTCATTTCTCCTCTCCTTGTGCTCGGGTTCGCCATTCCAGCCGCTTGACTAACCATCTCCCTACTTGGAGAATCAGCACCTTTAACCTCCTGTTTCGTACAGGTTGCAATTTGTCCTGAGGATGAACGGGAAGACGGACAACCAACGAGAGACTAGCGCTAGGTGTTGGGACAGGCACAGGTCACTCCATTTTTCCATCAGGAAGAAGAATGAACCACAGGCTCAGCCTGCCCCCCAGAAGCAAAATAGGGCCTGAAGCAATCCTGCGCTTTTGTGGCCAGCTCCCAAAAAAGCGAGGAGACAAATGGAGCTCAGGGGCACTGCAATTCACAAACGTGCAGAGTTATAAATGAGAACTCTCGTCCACAAATATATTGAGGGAAGGCAACGAAGAGGATTTGAAAGCAAGGCAGATTTGCAGGAAACAGATTTCAGGAGGTAGATTCGACTCGCCTTTAAAGCACATGAAAAGTGGCAAACCGTTGACAATGATGCCCTTGGCCAAAAAGGGCATATGCGTTTTTTCCTGAATATACTCAGGAAAAAACGCATATGCCCTTTTAGGCCAACCAAGCAAGCCGGAAGGGCAAATCAGCGCTACAAAGACGTCTCGCTTGCCCTCGGTCAAAAGGGCCATGCTGAAAAAAGTGTAAAAACCAGAAAAGCAGGACAGGCCATGGAGACATGCGAGCCTTGCTACGCTGATGGGCGGGATGTAAATTGCCAACAGCCACTCTGGAGAAGAGTACGGTGTGTCCTGAAACAAGTAAGAAACACAGCTTAGAGAGCATAGGGCACTTCCACTCATGGGCGGATAAATTGGGAAAACTAAAAATCAACAAAACACAGGCACCCCAACCTTTACGGCTGCTCTGTTTCCAAGAACCTCCACTTCGGTACACCTTCAATATCCCAGAAAGAGAAAAATGGATAAAGAAATAGTGGTACTTGGCCCAATGGAATATCACTCAGCCATGAAATCAATGTCATAAGGCTAGTTAGCAGCATGATGAGTGGATTTAGTAACGATGATTCTAAGTGAAATAAGTCACACAGAAAAAGACACTTATCCTAAGATATCGCTTATAGAGGGAATGTCAAAATCGCTACACTTGAACTGAATTACAAAACAGAACAGAGTCACACCTTTAGAAGACTCACTATGGCTGCTTAACGGGAAAGGTGAGGTGGGGTGATGCATAAAACAAGGGTTTGAAATTAGCTCAGAGACCTCTCCATAAGCCAAATATGTAATAGACAAGGCCTACTCCCTGCTCAGTGAACTGGACTCAACACCCCCTAGTCACCGCACAAGAATATATCTGACTATTAAGAATCTGAAAACCTATGTATCGATATCTCTCTGCAAGTGAATCAAGAGGGTGTAAAGCGGCATAAACACAGCAGAGAAAAGCAGCCAAGCCCCATTCTAAACATAAATTACTTTAAAAAACCCACACAAAAAAAACAGTGAAAGAGAGAGAAATTCTTACAAAATCCGTTCAGGGTCTCTGATGCAACCTGGATTGACCATATCTAGACCCACAGCTGGATGAGACATAAGGCTGGACACTCTTGGGGCTGAGAGGATTGGGGATGTTGGGTGAGCAAATGCAGATACTTTAAAGTAATACTGCGGGGTACCCACCCCATGGGTCTCAAATCTCCAGGTACAAGGGCATCTTCCTACATCAAAACATGCATGGGAAACCCAGAAGATGGTATGCCGAGAGATCGGGAAAGGCTTCTAAAACGCACCTCATTTCTCCTCTCCTTGTGCTCGGGTTCGCCATTCCAGCCGCTTGACTAACCATCTCCCTACTTGGAGAATCAGTACCTTTAACCTCCTGTTTCGTACAGGTTGCAATTTGTCCTGAGGATGAACGGGAAGACGGGCAACCAACGAGAGACTAGCCCTAGGTGTTGAGACAGGCACAGGTCAATCCATTTTCCCATCAGGAAGAAGAATGAACCACAGGCTCCGGCGGCCCCCTGGAAGCCGAATAGGGCCTGAAGCAATCCTGCGCTTTTGCTGCCAACTCCCAAAAAAGCGAGTAGACAAATGGAGCTCAGGGGCACTGCAATTCACAAACGTGCAGAGTTATAAATGAGAACTCTCGTCCACAAATATATTGAGGGAAGGCAACGAAGAGGATTTGAAAGCAAGGCAGATTTGCAGGAAACAGATTTCAGGAGGTAGATTCGACTCGCATTTAAAGCACATGAAAAGCGGAAAAACGTTGACAATGATGCCCTGGGCCAAAAAGGGCATATGCGTTTTTTCCTGAATATATTCAGGAAAAAACGCATATGCCCTTTTTGGCCAACCAAGCAAGCAGGAAGGGCAAATCAGCGCTACAAAGAAATCTCGCTTGCCCTCGGTCAAAAGGGCCATGCTGAAGAAAGTGTAAAAACCAGAAAAGCAGGACAGGCCATGGAGACATGGGAGCCTTGCTACGCTGATGGGCGGGATTTAAATTGCCAACAGGCCCTCTGGAGAAGTGTACGGTGTGTCCTGAAACAAGTAATAAACACAGCTTAGTGTGCATAGGGCACTTCCACTCATGGGCGTATAAATTGGGAAAACTAAAAATCAACAAGACACAGGCACCCCAAACTTTACGGCTGCTCTGTTTCCAAGAACCTCCACTTCGGTACACCTTCAATATCCCAGGAAAGAGAAAAATGGATAAACAAATAGTGGTACTTGGCACAATGGAATATCACTCAGCCATGAAATCAATGTCATAAGGCTAGTTAGGAGCATGATGAGTGGATTTAGCGACGATGATTCTAAGTGAAATAAGTCACACAGAAAAAGACACTTATCCTAAGATATCGCTTATAGAGGGAATGTCAAAATCGCTACACTTGAACTGAATTACAAAACAGAACAGAGGCACACCTTTAGAAGACACACTATGGCTGCTTAACCAGAAAGGTGAGGTGGGGTGATGCATAAAACAAGGGTTTGAAATTAGCTCAGAGACCGCTCCATAAGCCAAATACTTAATAGACAAGGCCTACTCCCTGCTCAGTGAACTGGACTCAACACCCCATAGTCACCGCACAAGAATATATCTGACTAGTAAGAATCTGAAAACCTATGTATCAATATCTCTCTGCAAGTGAATCAAGAGGGTGTAAAGCGGAATAAACACAGCAGGGAAAAGCAGCCAAGCCCGATTCTAAACATAAATTACTTTAAAAAACCCACAAAACAAAGACAGTGAAAGAGAAATTCTTACAAAATCCGTTCAGGGTCTCTGATGCAACCTGGATTGACCATATCTAGACCCACAGCTGGATGAGACATAAGGCTGGACACTCTTGGGGCTCAGAGGATTGGTGAGGTTGAGTGAGCAAACCCAGATACTTTAAAGTAACACCGCGGGGTACCCACCCCATGGGTCTCAAATCTCCAGGTACAAGGGCATCTTCCTACATCAAAACATGCATGGGAAACCCAGAAGATGGTATGCCGTGAGATCGGGAAAGGCTTCTAAAACGCACCTCATTTCTCCTCTCCTTGTGCTCGGGTTCGCCATTCCAGCCGCTTGACTAACCATCTCCCTACTTGGAGAATCAGCACCTTTAACCTCCTGTTTCGTACAGGTTGCAATTTGTCCTGAGGATGAACGGGAAGACGGGCAACCAACGAGAGACTAGCCCTAGGTGTTGGTACAGCCACAGGTCACTACATTTTCCCATCAGGAAGAAGAATGAACCACAGGCTACGGCGGCCCCCTGGAAGCCGAATAGGGCCTGAAGCAATCCTGCGCTTTTGCTGCCAGCTCCCAAAAATGCGAGTAGACAAATGGAGCTCAGGGGCACTGCAATTCACAAACGTGCAGAGTTATAAATGAGAACTCTCGTCCACAAATATATTGAGGGAAGGCAACGAAGAGGATTTGAAAGCAAGGCAGATTTGCAGGAAACAGATTTCAGGAGGTAGATTCGACTCGCCTTTAAAGCACATGAAAAGCGGAAAAACGTTGACAATGATGCCCTGGGCCAAAAAGGGCATATGCGTTTTTTCCTGAATATATTCAGGAAAAAACGCATATGCCCTTTTTGGCCAACCAAGCAAGCCGGAAGGGCAAATCAGCGCTACAAAGAAGTCTCACTTGCCCTCGGTCAAAAGGGCCATGCTGAAGAAAGTGTAAAAACCAGAAAAGCAGGACAGGCCATGGAGACTTGGGAGCCTTGCTACGCTGATGGGCGGGATGTAAATTGCCAACAGGCACTCTGGAGAAGTGTACGGTGTGTCCTGAAACAAGTAATAAACACAGCTTAGAGAGCATAGGGCACTTCCACTCATGGGCGTATAAATTGGGAAAACTAAAAATCAACAAGACACAGGCACCCCAAACTTTACAGCTGCTCTGTTTCCAAGAACCTCCACTTCGGTACACCTTCAATATCGCAGGAAAGAGAAAAATAGATAAAGAAATGGTGGTATTTGGCCCAATGGAATATCACTCAGCCATGAAATCAATGTCCTAAGGCTAGTTAGCAGCATGATGAGTGGATTTAGCGACGATGATTCTAAGTGAAATAAGTCACACAGAAAAAGACACTTATCCTAAGATATCGCTTAGAGAGGGAATGTCAAAATCGCTACACTTGAACTGAATTACAAAACAGAACAGAGTCACACCTTTAGAAGACACACTATGGCTGCTTAACGGGAAAGGTGAGGTGGGGTGATGCATAAAACAAGGGTTTGAAATTAGCTCAGAGACCGCGCCATAAGCCCAATATGTAATAGTCAAGGCCTACTCCCTGCTCAGTGAACTGGACTCAACACCCCCTAGTCACCGCACAAGAATATATCTGACTATTAAGAATCTGAAAACCTATGTATCCATATTTCTCTGCGAGTGAATCAAGAGGGTGTAAAGCGGCATAAACACAGCAGAGAAAAGCAGCCAAGCCCCATTCTAAACATAAATTACTTTAAAAAACCCACACAAAAAAAACAGTGAAAGAGAGAGAAATTCTTACAAAATCCGTTCAGGGACTCTGATGCAACCTGGATTGACCATATCTAGACCCACAGCTGGATGAGACATAAGGCTGGACACTCTTGGGGCTCAGAGTATTGGTGAGGTTGGGTGAGCAAATGCAGATACATTAAAGTAACACTGCGGGGTACCCACTCCATGGGTCTCAAATCTCCAGGTACAAGGGCATCTTCCTACATCAAAACATGCATGTGAAACCCAGAAGATGGTATGCTGTGAGATCGGGAAAGGCTTCTAAAACGCACCTCATTTCTCCTCTCCTTGTGCTCGGGTTCGCCATTCCAGCCGCTTGACTAACCATCTCCCTACTTGGAGAATCAGCACCTTTAACCTCCTGTTTCGTACAGGTTGCAATTTGTCCTGAGGATGAACGGGAAGACGGGCAACCAACGAGAGACTAGCCCTAGGTGTTGGGACAGGCACAGGTCACTCCATTTTCCCATCAGGAAGAAGAATGAACCACAGGCTCCGGCGGCCCCCTGAAAGCCGTAAAGGGCCTGAAGCAATCCTGTGCTTTTGCTGCCAGCTCCCAAAAAAGCGAGTAGACAAATGGAGCTCAGGGGCACTGCAATTCACAAACGTGCAGAGTTATAAATGATAACTCTCGTCCACAAATATATTGAGGGAAGGCAACGAAGAGGATTTGAAAGCAAGGCAGATTTGCAGGAAACAGATTTCAGGAGGTAGATTCGACTCGCCTTTAAAGCACATGAAAAGCGGAAAAACGTTGACAATGATGCCCTGGGCAAAAAAGGGCGTATGCGTTTTTTCCTGAATATATTCAGGAAAAAACGCATACGCCCTTTTTGGCCAACCAAGCAAGCCGGAAGGGCAAATCAGCGCTACAAAGAAATCTCGCTTGCCCTCGGTCAAAAGGGCCATGCTGAAGAAAGTGTAAAAACCAGAAAAGCAGGACAGGCCATGGAGACATGGGAGCCTTGCTACGCTGATGGGCGGGATGTAAATTGCCAACAGGCACTCTGGAGAAGTGTACGGTGTGTCCTGAAACAAGTAATAAACACAGCTTAGAGAGCATAGGGCACTTCCACTCATGGGCGTATAAATTGGGAAAACTAAAAATCAACAAGACACAGGCACCCCAAACTTTACAGCTGCTCTGTTTCCAAGAACCTCCACTTCGGTACACCTTCAATATCGCAGGAAAGAGAAAAATAGATAAAGAAATGGTGGTATTTGGCCCAATGGAATATCACTCAGCCATGAAATCAATGTCATAAGGCTAGTTAGCAGCATGATGAGTGGATTTAGCGACGATGATTCTAAGTGAAATAAGTCACACAGAAAAAGACACTTATCCTAAGATATCGCTTAGAGAGGGAATGTCAAAATCGCTACACTTGAACTGAAGTACAAAACAGAACAGAGTCACACCTTTAGAAGACACACGATGGCTGCTTAACGGGAAAGGTGAGGTGGGGTGATGCATACAACAAGGGTTTGAAATTAGCTCGGAGACCACTCCTTAAGCCAAATAAGTAATAGACAAGGCCTACTCCCTGCTCAGTGAACTGGACTCAACACCCCCTAGTCACCGCACAAGAATATATCTGACTAGTAAGAACCTGAAAACCTATGTATCGATATCTCTCTGCAAGTGAATCAAGAGGGTGTAAAGCGGCATAAACACAGCAGGGAAAAGCAGCCAAGCCCCATTCTAAACATAAATTACTTAAAAAAACCCACAAAACAAATACAGTGAAAGAGAGAGAAATTCTTACAAAATCAGTTCAGGGGCTCTGATGCCACCTGGATAGACCATATCTAGACCCACAGCTGGATGTGACTTAAGGCTGGACACTCTTGGGGCTGAGAGGATTGGTGAGGTTGGGTGAGCAAACGCAGATACTTTAAAGTAATACTGCGGGGTACCCACCCCATGGGTTTCAAATCTCCAGGTACAAGGGCATCTTCCTACATCAAAACATGCATGGGAAACCCAGAGAATTGTATGCCGTGAGATCGGGAAAGGCTTCTAAAACGCACCTCATTTCTCCTCTCCTTGTGCTCGGGTTCGCCATTCCAGCCGCTTGACTAACCATCTCCCTACTTGGAGAATCAGCACCTTTAACCTCCTGTTTCGTACAGGTTGCAATTTGTCCTGAGGATGAACGGGAAGACGGACAACCAACGAGAGACTAGCGCTAGGTGTTGGGACAGGCACAGGTCACTCCATTTTTCCATCAGGAAGAAGAATGAACCACAGGCTCAGCCTGCCCCCCAGAAGCAAAATAGGGCCTGAAGCAATCCTGCGCTTTTGTGGCCAGCTCCCAAAAAAGCGAGGAGACAAATGGAGCTCAGGGGCACTGCAATTCACAAACGTGCAGAGTTATAAATGAGAACTCTCGTCCACAAATATATTGAGGGAAGGCAACGAAGAGGATTTGAAAGCAAGGCAGATTTGCAGGAAACAGATTTCAGGAGGTAGATTCGACTCGCCTTTAAAGCACATGAAAAGTGGCAAACCGTTGACAATGATGCCCTTGGCCAAAAAGGGCATATGCGTTTTTTCCTGAATATACTCAGGAAAAAACGCATATGCCCTTTTAGGCCAACCAAGCAAGCCGGAAGGGCAAATCAGCGCTACAAAGACGTCTCGCTTGCCCTCGGTCAAAAGGGCCATGCTGAAAAAAGTGTAAAAACCAGAAAAGCAGGACAGGCCATGGAGACATGCGAGCCTTGCTACGCTGATGGGCGGGATGTAAATTGCCAACAGCCACTCTGGAGAAGAGTACGGTGTGTCCTGAAACAAGTAAGAAACACAGCTTAGAGAGCATAGGGCACTTCCACTCATGGGCGGATAAATTGGGAAAACTAAAAATCAACAAAACACAGGCACCCCAACCTTTACGGCTGCTCTGTTTCCAAGAACCTCCACTTCGGTACACCTTCAATATCCCAGAAAGAGAAAAATGGATAAAGAAATAGTGGTACTTGGCCCAATGGAATATCACTCAGCCATGAAATCAATGTCATAAGGCTAGTTAGCAGCATGATGAGTGGATTTAGCAACGATGATTCTAAGTGAAATAAGTCACACAGAAAAAGACACTTATCCTAAGATATCGCTTATAGAGGGAATGTCAAAATCGCTACACTTGAACTGAATTACAAAACAGAACAGAGTCACACCTTTAGAAGACTCACTATGGCTGCTTAACGGGAAAGGTGAGGTGGGGTGATGCATAAAACAAGGGTTTGAAATTAGCTCAGAGACCTCTCCATAAGCCAAATATGTAATAGACAAGGCCTACTCCCTGCTCAGTGAACTGGACTCAACACCCCCTAGTCACCGCACAAGAATATATCTGACTATTAAGAATCTGAAAACCTATGTATCGATATCTCTCTGCAAGTGAATCAAGAGGGTGTAAAGCGGCATAAACACAGCAGAGAAAAGCAGCCAAGCCCCATTCTAAACATAAATTACTTTAAAAAACCCACACAAAAAAAACAGTGAAAGAGAGAGAAATTCTTACAAAATCCGTTCAGGGTCTCTGATGCAACCTGGATTGACCATATCTAGACCCACAGCTGGATGAGACATAAGGCTGGACACTCTTGGGGCTGAGAGGATTGGGGATGTTGGGTGAGCAAATGCAGATACTTTAAAGTAATACTGCGGGGTACCCACCCCATGGGTCTCAAATCTCCAGGTACAAGGGCATCTTCCTACATCAAAACATGCATGGGAAACCCAGAAGATGGTATGCCGAGAGATCGGGAAAGGCTTCTAAAACGCACCTCATTTCTCCTCTCCTTGTGCTCGGGTTCGCCATTCCAGCCGCTTGACTAACCATCTCCCTACTTGGAGAATCAGTACCTTTAACCTCCTGTTTCGTACAGGTTGCAATTTGTCCTGAGGATGAACGGGAAGACGGGCAACCAACGAGAGACTAGCCCTAGGTGTTGAGACAGGCACAGGTCAATCCATTTTCCCATCAGGAAGAAGAATGAACCACAGGCTCCGGCGGCCCCCTGGAAGCCGAATAGGGCCTGAAGCAATCCTGCGCTTTTGCTGCCAACTCCCAAAAAAGCGAGTAGACAAATGGAGCTCAGGGGCACTGCAATTCACAAACGTGCAGAGTTATAAATGAGAACTCTCGTCCACAAATATATTGAGGGAAGGCAACGAAGAGGATTTGAAAGCAAGGCAGATTTGCAGGAAACAGATTTCAGGAGGTAGATTCGACTCGCATTTAAAGCACATGAAAAGCGGAAAAACGTTGACAATGATGCCCTGGGCCAAAAAGGGCATATGCGTTTTTTCCTGAATATATTCAGGAAAAAACGCATATGCCCTTTTTGGCCAACCAAGCAAGCAGGAAGGGCAAATCAGCGCTACAAAGAAATCTCGCTTGCCCTCGGTCAAAAGGGCCATGCTGAAGAAAGTGTAAAAACCAGAAAAGCAGGACAGGCCATGGAGACATGGGAGCCTTGCTACGCTGATGGGCGGGATTTAAATTGCCAACAGGCCCTCTGGAGAAGTGTACGGTGTGTCCTGAAACAAGTAATAAACACAGCTTAGTGTGCATAGGGCACTTCCACTCATGGGCGTATAAATTGGGAAAACTAAAAATCAACAAGACACAGGCACCCCAAACTTTACGGCTGCTCTGTTTCCAAGAACCTCCACTTCAGTACACCTTCAATATCCCAGGAAAGAGAAAAATGGATAAACAAATAGTGGTACTTGGCACAATGGAATATCACTCAGCCATGAAATCAATGTCATAAGGCTAGTTAGGAGCATGATGAGTGGATTTAGCGACGATGATTCTAAGTGAAATAAGTCACACAGAAAAAGACACTTATCCTAAGATATCGCTTATAGAGGGAATGTCAAAATCGCTGCACTTGAACTGAATTACAAAACAGAACAGAGGCACACCTTTAGAAGACACACTATGGCTGCTTAACCAGAAAGGTGAGGTGGGGTGATGCATAAAACAAGGGTTTGAAATTAGCTCAGAGACCGCTCCATAAGCCAAATACTTAATAGACAAGGCCTACTCCCTGCTCAGTGAACTGGACTCAACACCCCATAGTCACCGCACAAGAATATATCTGACTAGTAAGAATCTGAAAACCTATGTATCAATATCTCTCTGCAAGTGAATCAAGAGGGTGTAAAGCGGAATAAACACAGCAGGGAAAAGCAGCCAAGCCCGATTCTAAACATAAATTACTTTAAAAAACCCACAAAACAAAGACAGTGAAAGAGAAATTCTTACAAAATCCGTTCAGGGTCTCTGATGCAACCTGGATTGACCATATCTAGACCCACAGCTGGATGAGACATAAGGCTGGACACTCTTGGGGCTCAGAGGATTGGTGAGGTTGAGTGAGCAAACCCAGATACTTTAAAGTAACACCGCGGGGTACCCACCCCATGGGTCTCAAATCTCCAGGTACAAGGGCATCTTCCTACATCAAAACATGCATGGGAAACCCAGAAGATGGTATGCCGTGAGATCGGGAAAGGCTTCTAAAACGCACCTCATTTCTCCTCTCCTTGTGCTCGGGTTCGCCATTCCAGCCGCTTGACTAACCATCTCCCTACTTGGAGAATCAGCACCTTTAACCTCCTGTTTCGTACAGGTTGCAATTTGTCCTGAGGATGAACGGGAAGACGGGCAACCAACGAGAGACTAGCCCTAGGTGTTGGTACAGCCACAGGTCACTACATTTTCCCATCAGGAAGAAGAATGAACCACAGGCTACGGCGGCCCCCTGGAAGCCGAATAGGGCCTGAAGCAATCCTGCGCTTTTGCTGCCAGCTCCCAAAAATGCGAGTAGACAAATGGAGCTCAGGGGCACTGCAATTCACAAACGTGCAGAGTTATAAATGAGAACTCTCGTCCACAAATATATTGAGGGAAGGCAACGAAGAGGATTTGAAAGCAAGGCAGATTTGCAGGAAACAGATTTCAGGAGGTAGATTCGACTCGCCTTTAAAGCACATGAAAAGCGGAAAAACGTTGACAATGATGCCCTGGGCCAAAAAGGGCATATGCGTTTTTTCCTGAATATATTCAGGAAAAAACGCATATGCCCTTTTTGGCCAACCAAGCAAGCCGGAAGGGCAAATCAGCGCTACAAAGAAGTCTCACTTGCCCTCGGTCAAAAGGGCCATGCTGAAGAAAGTGTAAAAACCAGAAAAGCAGGACAGGCCATGGAGACTTGGGAGCCTTGCTACGCTGATGGGCGGGATGTAAATTGCCAACAGGCACTCTGGAAAATTGTACGGTGTGTCCTGAAACAAGTAATAAACACAGCTTAGAGAGCATAGGGCACTTCCACTCATGGGCGTATAAATTGGGAAAACTAAAAATCAACAAGACACAGGCACCCCAACCTTTACGGCTGCTCTGTTTCCAAGAACGTCCACTTCAGTACACCTTCAATATCCCAGGAAAGAGAAAAATGGATAAACAAATAGTGGTACTTGGCACAATGGAATATCACTCAGCCATGAAATCAATGTCATAAGGCGAGTTAGCAGCATGATGAGTGGATTTAGTGACGATGATTCTAAGTGAAATAAGTCACACAGAAAAAGACACTTATCCTAAGATATCGCTTATAGAGGGAATGTCAAAATCGCTACACTTGAACTGAATTACAAAACAGAACACAGTCACACCTGTAGAAGACACACTATGGCTGCTTAACGGGAAAGGTGAGGTGGCGTGATGCATAAAACAAGGGTTTGAACTTAGCTCAGAGACAGCTCCATAAGCCAAATATGTAACAGACAAGGCCTACTCCCTGCTCAGTGTACTGGACTCAACACCCCCTAGTCACCGCACAAGAATATATATGACTAGTAAGAATCTGAAAACCTATGTATCGATATCTCTCTGCAAGTGAATCAAGAGGGTGTAAAGCGGCATAAACACAGCAGGGAAAAGCAGCCAAACCCCATTCTAAACATACATTACTTTAAAAAATCCACAAAGCAAAGACAGTGAAAGAGAGAGAAATTCTTACAAAATCCGTTCAGGGACTCTGATGCAACCTGGATTGACCATATCTAGACCCACAGCTGGATGAGACATAAGGCTGGACACTCTTGGGGCTCAGAGGATTGGTGAGGTTGGGTGAGCAAATGCAGATACATTAAAGTAACACTGCGGGGTACCCACCCCATGGGTCTCAAATCTCCAGGTACAAGGGCATCTTCCTACATCAAAACATGCATGGGAAACCCAGAAGATGGTATGCTGTGAGATCGGGAAAGGCTTCTAAAACGCACCTCATTTCTCCTCTCCTTGTGCTCGGGTTCGCCATTCCAGCCGCTTGACTAACCATCTCCCTACTTGGAGAATCAGCACCTTTAACCTCCTGTTTCGTACAGGTTGCAATTTGTCCTGAGGATGAACGGGAAGACGGGCAACCAACGAGAGGCTAGCCCTAGGTGTTGGGACAGGCACAGGTCACTCCATTTTCCCATCAGGAAGAAGAATGAACCACAGGCTCCGGCGGCCCCCTGGAAGCCGAATAGTGCCTGAAGCAATCCTGCGCTTTTGCGGCCAGCTCCCAAAAAAGCGAGTAGACAAATGGAGCTCAGGGGCACTGCAATTCACAAACGTGCAGAGTTATAAATGATAACTCGTCCACAAATATATTGAGGGAAGGCAACGAAGAGGATTTGAAAGCAAGGCAGATTTGCAGGAAACAGATTTCAGGAGATAGATTCGACTCGCCTTTAAAGCACATGAAAAGCGGCAAAACGTTGACAATGATGCCCTGGGCCAAAAAGGGCATATGCGTTTTCTCCTGAATATATTCAGGAAAAAACGCATATGCCCTTTTTGGCCAACCAAGCAAGCCGGAAGGGCAAATCAGCGCTACAAAGAAATCTCGCTTGCCCTCGGTCAAAAGGGCCATGCTGAAGAAAGTGTAAAAACCAGAAAAGCAGGACAGGCCATGGAGACATGGGAGCCTTGCTACGCTGATGGGCGGGATGTAAATTGCCAACAGGCACTCTGGAGAAGTGTACGGTGTGTCCTGAAACACGTAAGAAAAACAGCTTAGAGAGCATAGGGCACTTCCACTCATGGGCGTATAAATTGGGAAAACTAAAAATCAACAAAACACAGGCACCCCAACCTTTACGGCTGCTCTGTTTCCAAGAACCTCCACTTCGGTACACCTTCAATATCCCAGAAAGAGAAAAATGGATAAAGAAATAGTGGTACTTGGCCCAATGGAATATCACTCAGCCATGAAATCAATGTCATAAGGCTAGTTAGCTGCATGATGAGTGGATTTAGCGACGATGATTCTAAGTGAAATAAGTCACACAGAAAAAGACACTTATCCTAAGATATCGCTTATAGAGGGAATGTCAAAATCGCTACACTTGAACTGAATTACAAAACAGAACAGAGTCACACCTTTAGAAGACACACTATGGCTGCTTAACGGGAAAGGTGAGGTGGGGTGATGCATAAAACAAGGGTTTGAAATTAGCTCAGAGACCGCGCCATAAGCCCAATATGTAATAGACAAGGCCTACTCCCTGCTCAGTGAACTGGACTCAACACCCCCTAGTCACCGCACAAGAATATATCTGACTATTAAGAATCTGAAAACCTATGTATCGATATCTCTCTGCAAGTGAATCAAGAGGGTGTAAAGCGGCATAAACACAGCAGAGAAAAGCAGCCAAGCCCCATTCTAAACATAAATTACTTTAAAAAACCCACACAAAAAAAACTGTGAAAGAGAGAGAAATTCTTACAAAATCCGTTCAGGGACTCTGATGCAACCTGGATTGACCATATCTAGACCCACAGCTGGATGAGACATAAGGCTGGACACTCTTGGGGCTCAGAGGATTGGTGAGGTTGGGTGAGCAAATGCAGATACATTAAAGTAACACTGCGGGGTACCCACCCCATGGGTCTCAAATCTCCAGGTACAAGGGCATCTTCCTACATCAAAACATGCATGGGAAACCCAGAAGATGGTATGCTGTGAGATCGGGAAAGGCTTCTAAAACGCACCTCATTTCTCCTCTCCTTGTGCTCGGGTTCGCCATTCCAGCCGCTTGACTAACCATCTCCCTACTTGGAGAATCAGCACCTTTAACCTCCTGTTTCGTACAGGTTGCAATTTGTCCTGAGGATGAACGGGAAGACGGGCAACCAACGAGAGGCTAGCCCTAGGTGTTGGGACAGGCACAGGTCACTCCATTTTCCCATCAGGAAGAAGAATGAACCACAGGCTCCGGCGGCCCCCTGGAAGCCGTATAGGGCCTGAAGCAATCCTGTGCTTTTGCTGCCAGCTCCCAAAAAAGCGAGTAGACAAATGGAGCTCAGGGGCACTGCAATTCACAAACGTGCAGAGTTATAAATGATAACTCTCGTCCACAAATATATTGAGGGAAGGCAACGAAGAGGATTTGAAAGCAAGGCAGATTTGCAGGAAACAGATTTCAGGAGGTAGATTCGACTCGCCTTTAAAGCACATGAAAAACGGAAAAACGTTGACAATGATGCCCTGGGCAAAAGGGCATATGCGTTTTTTTCCGAATATATTCAGGAAAAAACACATATGCCCTTTTTGGCCAACCAAGGAAGCCGGAAGGGCAAATCAGCGCTACAAAGAAATCTCGCTTGCCCTCGGTCAAAAGGGCCATGCTGAAGAAAGTGTAAAAACCAGAAAAGCAGGACAAGCCATGGAGACATGGGAGCCTTGCTACGCTGATGGGCGGGATGTAAATTGCCAACAGGCACTCTGGAGAAGTGTACGGTGTGTCCTGAAACAAGTAAGAAACACAGCTTAGAGAGCATAGGGCACTTCCACTCATGGGCGTATAAATTGGGAAAACTAAAAATCAACAAGACACAGGCACCCCAAACTTTACAGCTGCTGTGTTTCCAAGAACCTCCACTTCAGTACACCTTCAATATCGCAGGAAAGAGAAAAATAGATAAAGAAATGGTGGTACTTGGCCCAATGGAATATCACTCAGCCATGAAATCAATGTCATAAGGCTAGTTAGCAGCATGATGAGTGGATTTAGCGACGATGATTCTAAGTGAAATAAGTCACACAGAAAAAGACACTTATCCTAAGATATCGCTTAGAGAGGGAATGTCAAAATCGCTACACTTGAACTGAATTACAAAACAGAACAGAGTCACACCTTTAGAAGACACACTATGGCTGCTTAACGGGAAAGGTGAGGTGGGGTGATGCATACAACAATGGTTTGAAATTAGCTCAGAGACCACTCCATAAGCCAAATAAGTAATAGACAAGGCCTACTCCCTGCTCAGTGAACTGGACTCAACACCCCCTAGTCACCGCACAAGAATATATCTGACTAGTAAGAATCTGAAAACCTATGTATCGATATCTCTCTGCAAGTGAATCAAGAGGGTGTAAAGCGGCATAAACACAGCAGGGAAAAGCAGCCAAGCCCCATTCTAAACATAAATTACTTTAAAAAACCCACAAAACAAAGACAGTGAAAGAGAGAGAAATTCTTACAAAATCAGTTCAGGGGCTCTGATGCCACCTGGATAGACCATATCTAGACCCACAGCTGGATGAGACTTAAGACTGGACACTCTTGGGGCTGAGAGGATTGGTGAGGTTGGGTGAGCAAACGCAGATACTTTAAAGTAACACTGCGGGGTACCCACCCCATGGGTCTCAAAACTCCAGGTACAAGGGCATCTTCCTACATCAAAACATGCATGGGAAAGCCAGAGAATTGTATGCCGTGAGATCGGGAAAGGCTTCTAAAACGCACCTCATTTCTCCTCTCCTTGTGCTCGGGTTCGCCATTCCAGCCGCTTGACTAACCATCTCCCTACTTGGAGAATCAGCACCTTTAACCTCCTGTTTCGTACAGGTTGCAATTTGTCCTGAGGATGAACGGGAAGACGGACAACCAACGAGAGACTAGCGCTAGGTGTTGGGACAGGCACAGGTCACTCCATTTTCCCATCAGGAAGAAGAATGAACCACAGGCTCAGCCTGCCCCCCAGAAGCAAAATAGGGCCTGAAGCAATCCTGCGCTTTTGTGGCCAGCTCCCAAAAAAGCGAGTAGACAAATGGAGCTCAGGGGCACTGCAATTCACAAACATGCAGAGTTATAAATGATAACTCGTCCACAAATATATTGAGGGAAGGCAACGAAGAGGATTTGAAAGCAAGGCAGATTTGCAGGAAACAGATTTCAGGAGATAGATTCGACTCGCCTTTAAAGCACATGAAAAGCGGCAAAACGTTGACAATGATGCCCTGGGCCAAAAAGGGCATATGCGTTTTCTCCTGAATATATTCAGGAAAAAACGCATATGCCCTTTTTGGCCAACCAAGCAAGCCGGAAGGGCAAATCAGCGCTACAAAGAAATCTCGCTTGCCCTCGGTCAAAAGGGCCATGCTGAAGAAAGTGTAAAAACCAGAAAAGCAGGACAGGCCATGGAGACATGGGAGCCTTGCTACGCTGATGGGCGGGATGTAAATTGCCAACAGGCACTCTGGAGAAGTGTACGGTGTGTCCTGAAACAAGTAAGAAAAACAGCTTAGAGAGCATAGGGCACTTCCACTCATGGGCGTATAAATTGGGAAAACTAAAAATCAACAAAACACAGGCAACCCAACCTTTACGGCTGCTCTGTTTCCAAGAACCTCCACTTCGGTACACCTTCAATATCCCAGAAAGAGAAAAATGGATAAAGAAATAGTGGTACTTGGCCCAATGGAATATCACTCAGCCATGAAATCAATGTCATAAGGCTAGTTAGCAGCATGATGAGTGGATTTAGCGACGATGATTCTAAGTGAAATAAGTCACACAGAAAAAGACACTTATCCTAAGATATCGCTTATAGAGGGAATGTCAAAATCGCTACACTTGAACTGAATTACAAAACAGAACAGAGTCACACCTTTAGAAGACACACTATGGCTGCTTAACGGGAAAGGTGAGGTGGGGTGATGCATAAAACAAGGGTTTGAAATTAGCTCAGAGACCGCGCCATAAGCCCAATATGTAATAGACAAGGCCTACTCCCTGCTCAGTGAACTGGACTCAACACCCCCTAGTCACCGCACAAGAATATATCTGACTATTAAGAATCTGAAAACCTATGTATCGATATCTCTCTGCAAGTGAATCAAGAGGGTGTAAAGCGGCATAAACACAGCAGAGAAAAGCAGCCAAGCCCCATTCTAAACATAAATTACTTTAAAAAACCCACACAAAAAAAACTGTGAAAGAGAGAGAAATTCTTACAAAATCCGTTCAGGGACTCTGATGCAACCTGGATTGACCATATCTAGACCCACAGCTGGATGAGACATAAGGCTGGACACTCTTGGGGCTCAGAGGATTGGTGAGGTTGGGTGAGCAAATGCAGATACATTAAAGTAACACTGCGGGGTACCCACCCCATGGGTCTCAAATCTCCAGGTACAAGGGCATCTTCCTACATCAAAACATGCATGGGAAACCCAGAAGATGGTATGCTGTGAGATCGGGAAAGGCTTCTAAAACGCACCTCATTTCTCCTCTCCTTGTGCTCGGGTTCGCCATTCCAGCCGCTTGACTAACCATCTCCCTACTTGGAGAATCAGCACCTTTAACCTCCTGTTTCGTACAGGTTGCAATTTGTCCTGAGGATGAATGGGAAGACGGGCAACCAACGAGAGGCTAGCCCTAGGTGTTGGGACAGGCACAGGTCACTCCATTTTCCCATCAGGAAGAAGAATGAACCACAGGCTCCGGCGGCCCCCTGGAAGCCGTATAGGGCCTGAAGCAATCCGGTGCTTTTGCTGCCAGCTCCCAAAAAAGCGAGTAGACAAATGGAGCTCAGGGGCACTGCAATTCACAAACGTGCAGAGTTATAAATGATAACTCTCGTCCACAAATATATTGAGGGAAGGCAACGAAGAGGATTTGAAAGCAAGGCAGATTTGCAGGAAACAGATTTCAGGAGGTAGATTCGACTCGCCTTTAAAGCACATGAAAAACGGAAAAACGTTGACAATGATGCCCTGGGCAAAAGGGCATATGCGTTTTTCTCCGAATATATTCAGGAAAAAACACATATGCCCTTTTTGGCCAACCAAGCAAGCCGGAAGGGCAAATCAGCGCTACAAAGAAATCTCGCTTGCCCTCGGTCAAAAGGGCCATGCTGAAGAAAGTGTAAAAACCAGAAAAGCAGGACAAGCCATGGAGACATGGGAGCCTTGCTACGCTGATGGGCGGGATGTAAATTGCCAACAGGCACTCTGGAGAAGTGTACGGTGTGTCCTGAAACAAGTAAGAAACACAGCTTAGAGAGCATAGGGCACTTCCACTCATGGGCGTATAAATTGGGAAAACTAAAAATCAACAAGACACAGGCACCCCAAACTTTACAGCTGCTGTGTTTCCAAGAACCTCCACTTCAGTACACCTTCAATATCGCAGGAAAGAGAAAAATAGATAAAGAAATGGTGGTACTTGGCCCAATGGAATATCACTCAGCCATGAAATCAATGTCATAAGGCTAGTTAGCAGCATGATGAGTGGATTTAGCGACGATGATTCTAAGTGAAATAAGTCACACAGAAAAAGACACTTATCCTAAGATATCGCTTAGAGAGGGAATGTCAAAATCGCTACACTTGAACTGAATTACAAAACAGAACAGAGTCACACCTTTAGAAGACACACTATGGCTGCTTAACGGGAAAGGTGAGGTGGGGTGATGCATACAACAATGGTTTGAAATTAGCTCAGAGACCACTCCATAAGCCAAATAAGTAATAGACAAGGCCTACTCCCTGCTCAGTGAACTGGACTCAACACCCCCTAGTCACCGCACAAGAATATATCTGACTAGTAAGAATCTGAAAACCTATGTATCGATATCTCTCTGCAAGTGAATCAAGAGGGTGTAAAGCGGCATAAACACAGCAGGGAAAAGCAGCCAAGCCCCATTCTAAACATAAATTACTTTAAAAAACCCACAAAACAAAGACAGTGAAAGAGAGAGAAATTCTTACAAAATCAGTTCAGGGGCTCTGATGCCACCTGGATAGACCATATCTAGACCCACAGCTGGATGAGACTTAAGACTGGACACTCTTGGGGCTGAGAGGATTGGTGAGGTTGGGTGAGCAAACGCAGATACTTTAAAGTAACACTGCGGGGTACCCACCCCATGGGTCTCTAAACTCCAGGTACAAGGGCATCTTCCTACATCAAAACATGCATGGGAAAGCCAGAGAATTGTATGCCGTGAGATCGGGAAAGGCTTCTAAAACGCACCTCATTTCTCCTCTCCTTGTGCTCGGGTTCGCCATTCCAGCCGCTTGACTAACCATCTCCCTACTTGGAGAATCAGCACCTTTAACCTCCTGTTTCGTACAGGTTGCAATTTGTCCTGAGGATGAACGGGAAGACGGACAACCAACGAGAGACTAGCGCTAGGTGTTGGGACAGGCACAGGTCACTCCATTTTCCCATCAGGAAGAAGAATGAACCACAGGCTCAGCCTGCCCCCCAGAAGCAAAATAGGGCCTGAAGCAATCCTGCGCTTTTGTGGCCAGCTCCCAAAAAAGCGAGTAGACAAATGGAGCTCAGGGGCACTGCAATTCACAAACGTGCAGAGTTATAAATGATAACTCGTCCACAAATATATTGAGGGAAGGCAACGAAGAGGATTTGAAAGCAAGGCAGATTTGCAGGAAACAGATTTCAGGAGATAGATTCGACTCGCCTTTAAAGCACATGAAAAGCGGCAAAACGTTGACAATGATGCCCTGGGCCAAAAAGGGCATATGCGTTTTCTCCTGAATATATTCAGGAAAAAACGCATATGCCCTTTTTGGCCAACCAAGCAAGCCGGAAGGGCAAATCAGCGCTACAAAGAAATCTCGCGTGCCCTCGGTCAAAAGGGCCATGCTGAAGAAAGTGTAAAAACCAGAAAAGCAGGACAGGCCATGGAGACATGGGAGCCTTGCTACGCTGATGGGCGGGATGTAAATTGCCAACAGGCACTCTGGAGAAGTGTACGGTGTGTCCTGAAACAAGTAAGAAAAACAGCTTAGAGAGCATAGGGCACTTCCACTCATGGGCGTATAAATTGGGAAAACTAAAAATCAACAAAACACAGGCACCCCAACCTTTACGGCTGCTCTGTTTCCAAGAACCTCCACTTCGGTACACCTTCAATATCCCAGAAAGAGAAAAATGGATAAAGAAATAGTGGTACTTGGCCCAATGGAATATCACTCAGCCATGAAATCAATGTCATAAGGCTAGTTAGCAGCATGATGAGTGGATTTAGCGACGATGATTCTAAGTGAAATAAGTCACACAGAAAAAGACACTTATCCTAAGATATCGCTTATAGAGGGAATGTCAAAATCGCTACACTTGAACTGAATTACAAAACAGAACAGAGTCACACCTTTAGAAGACACACTATGGCTGCTTAACGGGAAAGGTGAGGTGGGGTGATGCATAAAACAAGGGTTTGAAATTAGCTCAGAGACCGCGCCATAAGCCCAATATGTAATAGACAAGGCCTACTCCCTGCTCAGTGAACTGGACTCAACACCCCCTAGTCACCGCACAAGAATATATCTGACTATTAAGAATCTGAAAACCTATGTATCGATATCTCTCTGCAAGTGAATCAAGAGGGTGTAAAGCGGCATAAACACAGCAGAGAAAAGCAGCCAAGCCCCATTCTAAACATAAATTACTTTAAAAAACCCACACAAAAAAAACTGTGAAAGAGAGAGAAATTCTTACAAAATCCGTTCAGGGACTCTGATGCAACCTGGATTGACCATATCTAGACCCACAGCTGGATGAGACATAAGGCTGGACACTCTTGGGGCTCAGAGGATTGGTGAGGTTGGGTGAGCAAATGCAGATACATTAAAGTAACACTGCGGGGTACCCACCCCATGGGTCTCAAATCTCCAGGTACAAGGGCATCTTCCTACATCAAAACATGCATGGGAAACCCAGAAGATGGTATGCTGTGAGATCGGGAAAGGCTTCTAAAACGCACCTCATTTCTCCTCTCCTTGTGCTCGGGTTCGCCATTCCAGCCGCTTGACTAACCATCTCCCTACTTGGAGAATCAGCACCTTTAACCTCCTGTTTCGTACAGGTTGCAATTTGTCCTGAGGATGAATGGGAAGACGGGCAACCAACGAGAGGCTAGCCCTAGGTGTTGGGACAGGCACAGGTCACTCCATTTTCCCATCAGGAAGAAGAATGAACCACAGGCTCCGGCGGCCCCCTGGAAGCCGTATAGGGCCTGAAGCAATCCTGTGCTTTTGCTGCCAGCTCCCAAAAAAGCGAGTAGACAAATGGAGCTCAGGGGCACTGCAATTCACAAACGTGCAGAGTTATAAATGATAACTCTCGTCCACAAATATATTGAGGGAAGGCAACGAAGAGGATTTGAAAGCAAGGCAGATTTGCAGGAAACAGATTTCAGGAGGTAGATTCGACTCGCCTTTAAAGCACATGAAAAGCGGCAAAACGTTGACAATGATGCCCTGGGCGAAAAAAGGGCATATGCGTTTTTTCCTGAATATATTCAGGAAAAAACGCATATGCCCTTTTTGGCCAACCAAGCAAGCCGGAAGGGCAAATCAGCGCTACAAATAAGTCTCGCTTGCCCTCGGTCAAAAGGGCCATGCTGAACAAAGTGTAAAAACCAGAAAAGCAGGACAGGCCATGGAGACATGGGAGCCTTGCTACGCTGATGGGCGGGATGTAAATTGCCAACAGGCACTCTGGAGAATTGTACGGTGTGTCCTGAAACAAGTAATAAACACAGCTTAGAGAGCATAGGGCACTTCCACTCATGGGCGTATAAATTGGGAAAACTAAAAATCAACAAGACACAGGCACCCCAAACTTTACGGCTGCTCTGTTTCCAAGAACCTCCACTTCAGTACACCTTCAATATCCCAGGAAAGAGAAAAATGGATAAAGAAATGGTGGTACTTGGCACAATGGAATATCACTCAGCCATGAAATCAATGTCATAAGGCTAGTTAGCAGCATGATGAGTGGATTTAGCGACGATGATTCTAAGTGAAATAAGTCACACAGAAAAAGACACTTATCCTAAGATATCGCTTATAGAGGGAATGTCAAAATCGCTACACTTGAACTGAATTACAAAACAGAACAGAGTCACACCTTTAGAAGACACACTATGGCTGCTTAACGGGAAAGGTGAGGTGGGATTATGCATAGAACAAGGGTTTGAAATTAGCTCAGAGACCGCTCCATAAGCCAAATATGTAATAGACAAGGCCTACTCCCTGCTCAGTGAACTGGACTCAACACCCCTTAGTCACCGCACAAGAATATATCTGACTAGTAAGAATCTGAAAACCTATGTATCGATATCTCTCTGCAAGTGAATCAAGAGGGTGTAAAGCAGCATAAACACAGCAGGGAAAAGCAGCCAAGCCCCATTCTAAACATAAATTACTTTAAAAAACCCACAAAACAAAGACAGTGAAATAGAAATTCTTACAAAATCCGTTCAGGGACTCTGATGCAACTTGGATTGACCATATCTAGACCCACAGCTGGATGAGACATAAGGCTGGACACTCTTGGGGCTGAGAGGATTGGTGAGGTTGGGTGAGCAAACCCAGATACATTAAAGTAACACTGCGGGGTACCCACCCCATGGGTCTCAAATCTCCAGGTACAAGGGCATCTTCCTACATCAAAACATGCATGGGAAACCCAGAAGATGGTATGCCGTGAGATCGGGAAAGGTTTCTAAAACGCACCTCATTTCTCCTCTCCTTGTGCTCGGGTTCGCCATTCCAGCCTCTTCACTTTACGTGCTAAATGGTATCTAGAGAGTGGGATATGTTTAATAAATACCCTAACTCTAATGCATACACTAACCCTTACCCATACCCAAAACCTAACTCTCACCCGTACTCTAACCCGTACCATAAGCAGTACCCTAACCCTAACCCTAAAACTAACCTTAAGCCATACCCTATGCCGTAACCTAACCCAGACCCTAAACCGTACCCGAAGTCGTACCCTACCCCTAACCCTAACACATACCCAACGAGGTACCCTCACCCGTACCCAAAGCCGTACCCTAACCCTAACCCTAACCCTAACCCTAACCCTCACCCTAACGCATACCCTACGCCGTACACTCACGTGTTCCCTAACCCATACCCAAAGCCGTACCCTAACCCTAACCATAACACTAAGCCTAACCCATATCCTATGCCGTACCCTCACCCTTACCCTAACCCGTACCCTAACCCTAACCCTAATCCATACACTAACCCGTACCCTCAACCGTACCCTAACCCGTACCCTAACCCTAACCCTAACCATAACTCTAAACCTAACCCATACCCTACGCCGTACACTCACGCGTTCCCTAACCCGTACCCAAAGCCGTACCCTAACCCTAACAATAACTCATAGCCTAACCCATATCCTTTGCCGTACCCTCACCCTTACCCTAACCCGTATCCTAAGCCGTACCCTAACCCTAACCGTAATCCTAACCCATACCCTACTCCGTACCCTCACTCTTACCCTAACCCGTACCCTAAGCCGTACCCTAACTCTAACCCTAACCCTAAGACTAACCCTAACACATATCCTACGCCGTACCCTCACCCTTACTCTAAGCCATACCCTAACCCTAACCCTAACCCTAACACTAACTGTAAACTACCCTTGACTGCTTTTGCCTCCAATAGATTTCCTAAGCACTAGTGTTTTAAGGAACAGGTTAAAAATAAAATGCTAATGTGACTTATTTATAATGTGTGTATTCTTTATCTTATCCTAGTGTCTAAAATTTTCTCCATGGTTGGAACCCAAATTACATTCCTTTACGCGCTAAGTGGTATGTAGAGAGTGGGATAGGTTTAATAAATGACCTAACCCTAACGTGAACCCTAACCCTAACCCATAGCCTAACCCTAACAAGTACCCTAATCCTAACCTGTACCCTATACCTTGACGTAACCCTAAAACTAACCGTAACCCTAACATATACCCTACGCCGTACCGTCACCCGTACCCTAACCCGTACCCTAAGTCGTACCCTAACCCTAACCCTAACCCATACGCTACGCCGTACCCTCACCCGTACCCTAACCCGTATCCTAAGCCGTACCCTAACCCTAACCCTAACCCTAACCCTAACCTATACCCTACGCCGTACACTCACCTGTACCCTAACCCGTACCCTAAGCCGTACCCTACCCCTAACCCTAACCCTAACCCTAACCCATACCCTAACCCATAGCCTACGCCGTACACTAACCCATACCCTAATCCGTATCCTAAGCCGTACCCTAATCCTAACCAATACCCTACGCAGTATCCTCACCCTTACCCTCACCCGTACCCTAAACCTAACCCTAACCCTAACCCCTACCCTACGCCATACCCTCACCCGTACCCTATCCCATACCCTAAGCCATACCCTAACCCTAACACTAACCCTAACCCTAACCCTAACCCTAAACTACCCTTGACTGCTTTTGCCTCCATTAGATTTCCTAAGCACTAGTGTTTTAAGGAACAGGTTAAAAAGAAAATCCTCATGTGATTTTTTTATAATGTGTTTATTCTTTATCTTATCCTAGTGACTAAAATCTTCTCCATGGCTGGACACCAAATAATATTCCTTTACGTGCTAAGTGGTATCTAGAGAGTGGGATAGGTTTAATAAATACCCTAATCCTAACGTGTACCCTAGCCCTAACCCATACGCTAACCCGAACGCGTACCCTAAACCTAACCCAAATCCTAACCCTAACACATACGCTAATCCTAACCCGTACCCAAAACTATCCCTAACCCTAAAACTAACCCTAACCCTAACCCTAACCCTAACCCATACCCTACACCGTACCCTCACCCGTACCCTAACCCGTACCCTAAGCCGTACCCTAACCCTAAGCCTAACCCTAACCCTAACCGCTACCCTACGCCGTACCCTATCCCATACCCTAAGCGGTACCCTAACCCTAACACTAATCCTAACCCTAAACCATACCCTACGCCGTAACCACACACGTACCCTAACCCATACCCTAAGCTGTACCCTAACCCGAACCCTAACACATACGCTACGCCGTACCCTCACCCGTACCCTAACCCGTATCCTAAGCCGTACCCTATCCCTAACCCTAACCCTAACCCTAACCGCTACCCTACGCCGTACCCTAACCCAAACCCTAAGTGGTACCCTAACCCTAACACTAACCCTAAACCTAACCCTAACCCCTACCCTACGCCGTACCCTCACCCGTACCCTATCCCATACCCTAAGCCGTACCCTAACCCTAACACTAACCCTAACCCTAAACCTAAACCCTACCCTACGCCGTACCCTCACCCGTACCCTATCCCATACCCTAAGCCGTACCCTAACCCTAACCCTAACCCTAACCTATACAGTACGCCATACCCTCACCCGTACCCTAACCCGTACCCTAAGCCGTACCCTAACCCTAACCCTAACCCTAACCTATACACTACGCCGTACCCTCACCCGTACCCTAACCCATACCCTAAGCCGTACCCTAACCCTAACCCTAACCCTAACCCTAACCCATACCCTACGCCGTACCCTAACCCGTACCCTAACCCATATTCTAAGCCGTACCCTAACCATAACCAATACCCTACACAGTACCCTCACCCATACCCTCACCCGTACCCTAAGCCATACCCTAACCCCAACCCTAACCCTAACCCTAACCCCTACCCTACGCCGAACCCTCACCCGTACCCTATCCCATACCCTTAGCCGTACCCTAACCCTAACACTAACCCTAACCCTAACCCTAACCCTAAACTACCCTTGATTGCTTTTGCCTCTATTAGATTTCCTAAGCACTAGTATTTTAAGGAACAGGTTAAAAAGAAAATCCTAATGTGATTTTTTTATAATGTGTTTATTCTTTATCTTATCCTAGTGACTAAAATCTTCTCCATGGCTGGATCCCTAATAATATTCCTTTACGTGCTAAGTGGTATCTAGAGAGTGGGATAGGTTTAATAAATACCCTAATCCTAACGTGTACCCTAACCCTAACACATACCCTAACCCTAACGCGTACCCTAACCCTAACCCAAATCCTAACCCTAACACGTACGCTAATCCTAACCCGTACCCTAAACCAATCCCTAACCCTAAAACTAACCCTAACCCTAACCCTAACCCTAAACCTTACCCTACGCCGTACCCTCACCCGTACCCTAACCCGTACCCTAAGACGTACCCTAACCCTAACCCTAACCCATATGCTACGCCGTACCCTCACCCGTACCCTAACCAGTATCCTAAGCCGTACCCTAACCCTAACCCTAAACCTAACCCTAACCCTAACCCTAACCCATACCCTACGCCATACCCTAACCCGTACCCTAACCCGTATCCTAAGCCGTATCCTAACCCTAACCAATACCCTACGCAGTACACTCACCCGTAACCTCACCCGTACCCTAAGCCGTACCCTAACCCCAACACTAACCCTAACTCTAACCCTAACCCCTACCCTATGCCGTACCCTCACCCGTACCCTATCCCATATGCTAAGCCGTACCCTAACCCTAACACTAACCCTAACCCTAACCCTAACCCATACCCTACGCCGTACCCTCACCCGTAACCTAACCCATACCCTAAGCCGTACCCTAACCCTAACCCTAACCTATACACTACGCCGTACCCTCACCCATAACCTAACCCGTACCCTAAGCCGTACCCTAACTCTAACCCTAACCCTAACCCTACCCTTACCCATACCCTGCGCCGTACCCTAACCCATACAATAACCTGTATCCTAAGCCTTAACCTAACCCTGACCAATGACCTACACAGTACCCTCACCCGTACCCTAAGCCATACCCTAACCCTAACCCTAACACTAACCCTAACCCTAAACCCTACCCTATGCCGTACCCTCACCCATACCCTATCCCATACCCTAAGCCGTACCCTAACCCTAACACTAACCCTAACCCTAACCCTAACCCTAAACTACCCTTGACTGCTTTTGCCTCCATTCGATTTCCTAAGCACTAGTGTTTTAAGGAACAGGTTAAAAGGAAAATCCTAATGTGATTTTTTTATAATGTGTTTATTCTTTATCTTATCCTAGTGACGAAAATCTTCTCCATGGCTGGACCCTAAATAATATTCCTTTACGTGCTAAGTGGTATCTAGAGAGTGGGATAGGTTTAATAAATACCCTAATACTAAGGTGTACCCTAACCCTAACCCATACCCTAACCCTAATGCGTACCCTAACCCTAACCCAAACCCTAACCCTAACACATACGCTAATCCTAACCCGTACCCTAAACCAAGCCCTAACCCTAAAACTAACCCTAACCCTAACCCTAACCCTAACCCATACGCTACACCGTACCCTCACCCATACCCTAACCCGTATCCTAAGCCGTACCCTAACCCTAAACCTAACCCTAACCTCTACCCTACGCCGTACCCTCACCCGTACCCTAACCCGTACCCAAAGCCTTACCCTAACCCTAACCCTAACCCTCACCCATACCCCACGCCGTAAACTAACCCATATCCTAACCCGTATCCTAAGCCGTACCCTAACCCTAACCAATAACCTACGCAGTACCCTCACCAGTACCCTCACCCGTATCCTAAGCCCTACCCTAACCCTAACCCTAACCCTAACCCTAAGCTACCCTTTACTGCTTTTGCCTATATTAGATTTCCTAAACACTAGTGTTTTAAGGAACAGGTTAAAAAGAAAACCTTATGTGATTTTCTTATAATGTGTTTATTCTTTATCTTATCCTAGTGACTAAAATCTTCTCCATGGCTGAACCCCAAATAATATTCCTTTACGTGCTAAGTGGTATTTAGAGAGTGGGATAGGTTTAATAAATACCCTAATCCTAAAGTGTACCCTAAACCTAACCCATACCCTAACCCTAACGCGTACCCTAACCCTAACCAAAACCCTAACCCGAACACGTATGCTAATCCTAACCCGTACCCTAAACCAATCCCTAACCCTAAAACTAACCCTAACCCTAACCCTAACCCTAACCCATAACCTACACCGTACCGTCACCCGTACCCTAACCCGTACCCTAAGCCGTACCCTAACCCTAACCTAACCCTAAACCATACGCTACGCCGTACCCTCACCCATGCCCTAACCCGTATCCTAAGCCGTACCCTAACCCTAACCCTAACCCTAAACTATACCCTACGCCGTAACCTCACCCGTACCCTAAACCGTACCCTAAGCCGTACACTAACCCTAACCCTAACCCTAACCCATACCGTACGCCATAACCTAACACGTACCCTAACCCGTATACTAAGCCGTACCCTAACCCTAAACAATACCCTATGCAGTATCCTCACCCATACCCTCACCCGTACCCTAAGCCGTACCCTAACCCTAACCCTAACCCTAACCCTAACCCTAACCCTAACCCCTACCCTATGCCATACCCTCACCTGTACCCTATCCCATAACCTAAGCCGTACCATAACCCTAACACTAACCCTAACCCTAACCCACACTCTACGCCATACCCTCACTCGTACCCTAACCCGTACCCTAAGCCGTACCTTAACCCTAACCCTAACCCTAAACCATACGCTACGCCGTACCCTCACCCGTACCCTAACCCGTATCCTAAGCCGTACCCTAACCCTAACCCTAACCCTAAACTATACCCTACGCCGTAACCTCACCCGTACCCTAACCCGTACCCTAAGCCGTACCCTAACCCTAACCCTAACCCTAACCCTAACCCTAACCCTAACCCATACCGTACGCCATAGCCTAACACGAATCCTAACCCGTATCCTAAGCCGTACCCTAACCCTAACCAATACCCTACGCAGTATCCTCACCCATACCCTCACCCGTACCCTAAGCCGTACCCTAACCCTAACCCTAACCCTAACCCTAACCCATAACCTACGCCGTACCCTCACCCGTACCCTAACACGTACCCTAAGACGTACCGTAACCCTAACCCTAACACTAACCCTAACCCTAACCCACACTCTACGCCGTACCCTAACCCGTACCCTAACACGTATCCTAAGCCGTACCCTAACCCTAACCAATACCCTACGCAGTACCCTCACCCGTACCCTCACCCGTACCCTAAGCCATACCCTAACCATAACCCTAACCCTAACCCTAACCCCTACCCTACGCCGTACCCTCACCCGTACCCTATCCCATACCCTAAGCCGTACCCTAACCCTAACACTAACCCTAACACTAACCCTAACCCTAAACTACCCTTGATTGCTTTTGCCTCTATTAGATTTCCTAAGCACTAGTGTTTTAAGGAACAGGTTAAAAAGAAAATCCTAATGTGATTTTTTTATAATGTGTTTATTCTTTATCTTATCCTAGTGACTAAAATCTTCTCCATGGCTGGATCCCTAATAATATTCCTTTACGTGCTAAGTGGTATCTAGAGAGTGGGATAGGTTTAATAAATACCCTAATCCTAACGTGTACCCTAACCCTAACCCATACCCTAACCCTAACGCGTACCCTAACCCTAACCCTAACCCTAAACCATACGCTACGCAGTACCCTCACCCGTACCCTAACCCGTATCCTAAGCCGTACCCTAACCCTAACCCTAACCCTAACCCTAATGGCTACCCTACGCCGTACCCTATCCCATAACCTAAGCGGTACCCTAACCCTAACACTAACCCTAAACCTAACCCTAACCCCAACCGTACGCCGTACCCTCACCCGTAACCTATCCCATACCCTAAGCCGTACCCTAACCCTAACACTAACCCTAACCCTAAACCTAAACCCTACCCTACGCCGTACCCTCACCCGTACCCTATCCCATAACCTAAGCCGTACCCTAAACCTAACCCTAACCCTAACCTATACACTACGCCATACCCTCACCCGTACCCTAACCCGTACCCTAAGCCGTACCCTAACCCTAACCCTAACCCTAACCGATACACTACGCCGTACCCTCACCCGTACCCTAAACCGTACCCTAAGCCGTACCCTAACCCTAACCCTAACCCTAAAACTAACCCTAACCCATACCCTACGCCGTACCCTAACCCGTACCCTAACCCGTATTCTAAGCCGTACCCTAACCATAACCAATACCCTACACAGTACCCTCAACCGTACCCTCACCGTACCCTAAGCCATACCCTAACCCTAACCCTAACCCTAACCTATACACTACGCCATACCCTCACTCGTACCCTAACCCGTACCGTAAGCCATACCCTAACCCTAACCCTAACCCTAACCTATACACTACGCCATACCCTCACTCGTACCCTAACCCGTACCCTAAGCCGTACCCTAAACCTAACCCTAACCCTAACCCTAAACCATACGCTACGCCATACCCTCACCCGTACCCTAACCCGTATCCTAAGCCGTACCCTAACCCTAACCCTAACCCTAAACCATACGCTACGCCGTACCCTCATCCGTACCCTAACCCGTAACCTAAGCCGTACCCTAACCCTAACCCTAACCCTAAACTATACCCTACGCCGTAACCTCACCCGTACCCGAACCCGTACCCTAAGCCGTACACTAACCCTAACCCTAACCCTAACCCTAACCCATACTGTACGCCATAACCTAACACGTACCCTAACCCGTATCCTAAGCCGTACCCTAACCCTAACCAATACCCTACGCAGTATCCTCACCCATACCCTCACCCGTACCCTAAGCCGTACCCTAAACCTAACCCTAAGCCTAAACTTAACCCTAACCCTAAACCCTACCCTATGCCATACCCTCACCTGTACCCTATCCCATAACCTAAGCCGTACAATAACCCTAACACTAACCCTAACCCTAACCCATAACCTACGCCGTACCCTCACCCGTACCCTAACCCGTATCCTAAGACGTACCGTAACCCTAACCAATACCCTACGCAGTATCCTCACCCATACCCTCACCCGTACCCTAAGACGTACCCTAACCCTAACCCTAACCCTAACCCACACTCTACGCCGTACCCTAACCCGTACCCTAACACGTACCCTAAGACGTACCGTAACCCTAACCCTAACACTAACCATAACCCTAACCCACACTCTACGCCGTACCCTAACCCGTACCCTAACACGTATCCTAAGCCGTACCCTAACCCTAACCAATACCCTACGCAGTACCCTCACCTGTACCCTCACCCGTACCCTAAGCCATACCCTAACCATAACCCTAACCCTAACCCTAACCCTAACCCCTACCCTATGCCGTACCCTCACCCGTACCCTATCCCATACCCTAAGCCGTACCCTAACCCTAACACTAACCCTAACCCTAACCCTAACCCTAAACTACCCTTGATTGCTTTTGCCTCTATTAGATTTCCTAAGCACTAGTGTTTTAAGGAACAGGTTAAAAAGAAAATCCTAATGTGATTTTTTTATAATGTGTTTATTCTTTATCTTATCGTAGTGACTAAAATCTTCTCCATGGCTGTATCCCTAATAATATTCCTATACGTGCTAAGTGGTATCTAGAGAGTGGGATAGGTTTAATAAATACCCTAATCCTAACGTGTACCCTAACCCTAACCCATACCCTAAACCTAACGCGTACCCTAACCCTAACCCTAACCCTAATCCATACGCTACGCAGTACCCTCACCCGTACCCTAAACCGTATCCTAAGCCGTACCCTAACCCTAACCCTAACCCTAAACTATACCCTACGCCGTAAACTCACCCGTACCCTAACTCGTACCCTAAGCCGTACCCTAACCCTAACCCTAACCCTAACCCTAACCCTAACCCATACCGTACGCCATACCCTAACACGTACCCTAACCCGTATCCTAAGCCGTACCCTAACCCTAACCAATACCCTACGCAGTATCCTCACCCATACCCTCACCCGTACCCTAAGCCGTACCCTATCCCTAACCCTAACCCTAACCCTAACCCATAACCTACGCCGTACCCTCACCCGTACCCTAACACGTACCCTAAGACGTACCGTAACCCTAACCCTAACACTAACCCTAACCCTAACCCACACTCTACACCGTACCCTAACCCGTACCCTAACACGTATCCTAAGCCGTACCCTAACCCTAACCAATACCCTACGCAGTACCCTCACCCGTACCCTCACCCGTACCCTAAGCCATACCCTAACCCTAACCCTAACCCTAACCCTAACCCCTACCCTACGCCGTACTCTCACCCGTACCCTATCCCATACGCTAAGCCGTGCCCTAACCCTAACCCTAACCTATACACTACGTCGTACCCTCACACGTACCCTAACCCGTACCCTAAGCCGTACCCTAACTCTAACCCTAACCCTAACCCTAACCCTTACCCATACCCTGCGCCGTACCCTAACCCATACAATAACCTGTATCCTAAGCCTTAACCTAACCCTAACCAATGACCTACACAGTAGCCTCACCCGTACCCTAAGCCATACCCTAACCCTAACCCTAACACTAACCCTAACCCTAAACCCTACCCTATGCCGTACCCTCACCCATACCCTATCCCATACCCTAAGCCGTACCCTAACCCTAACACTAACCCTAACCCTAACCCTAACCGTAAACTACCCTTTACTGCTTTTGCCTCCATTAGATTTCCTAAACACTAGTGTTTTAAGGAACAGGTTAAAAAGAAAACCTTATGTGATTTTTTTATAATGTGTTTATTCTTTATCTTATCCTAGTGACTAAAATCTTCTCCATGGCTGAACCCCAAATAATATTCCTTTACGTGCTAAGTGGTATCTAGAGAGTGGGATAGGTTTAATAAATACCCTAATCCTAAAGTGTACCCTAAACCTAACCCATACCCTAACCCTAACGCGTACCCTAACCCTAACCAAAACCCTAACCCGAACACGTATGCTAATCCTAACCCGTACCCTAAACCAATCCCTAACCCTAAAACTAACCCTAACCCTAACGCTAACCCTAACCCTAACCCTAACCCTAACCCGTACCCTAAGCCGTACCCTAACCCTAACCCTAACGCTAACCCATACGCTACGCCGTACCCTCACCCGTACCCTAACCCGTATCCTAAGCCGTACCCTAACCCTAACCCTAACCCTAACACTAACCGCTACCCTACGCCGTACCCTATCCCATACCCTAAGCAGTACCCTAACTCTAACACTAACCCTAAACCTAACCCTAACCCCTATCCTACGTCGTACCCTCACCCGTAACCTATCCCATACCCTAAGCCGTACGCTAACCCTAACACTAACCCTAACCCTAAACCTAACCCCTACCCTACGCCGTACCCTCACCGTACCCTATCCCATACCCTAATCCGTACCCTAAACCTAACCCTAACCCTAACCTATACACTACGCCATACCCTCACCCGTACCCTAACCCATACCCTTAGCCGTACCCTAACCCTAACCCTAACCCTAACCTATACACTACGCCGTACCCTCACCCGTACCCTAACCCGTACCCTAAGCCGTACCCTAACCCTAACCCTAACCCTAACCATAACCCTAACCCATACTCTACGCCGTACCCTAACCCGTACCCTAATCCGTATTCTAAGCCGTACCCTAACCATAACCAACACCCTACACAGTACCCTCACCCGTACCTTCACCGTACACTAAGCCATACCCTAAACCTAACCCTAACCCTAACCTATACACTACGCCATACCCTCACCCGTACCCTAACCCGTACCCTAACCCGTATCCTAAGCCGTACCCTAACCCTAACCCTAACCCTAACCCTAACCCATAACCTACGCCGTACCCTCACCCGTACCCTAACACGTACCCTAAGACGTACCGTAACCCTAACCCTAACACTAACCCTAACCCTAACCCACACTCTACACCGTACCCTAACCCGTACCCTAACACGTATCCTAAGCCGTACCCTAACCCTAACCAATACCCTACGCAGTACCCTCACCCGTACCCTCACCAGTACCCTAAGCCATACCCTAACCCTAACCCTAACCCTAACCCTAACCCCTACCCTACGCCGTACCCTCACACATACCCTATCCCATACGCTAAGCCGTACACTAACCCTAACACTAACACTAAAACTAACCCTAACTCTAACCCATACCCTACGCCGTACCCTCACCCTTAACCTAACCCGTACCCTAAGACATACCCTAACCCTAACCCTAACCCCTACCCTACGCCGTACCCTCACCCGTACCCTATCCCATACCCTAAGCCGTACCCTAACCCTAACACTAACCCTAACCCTAACCCTAACCCTAAACTACCCTTGATTGCTTTTGCCTCTATTAGATTTCCTAAGCACTAGTGTTTTAAGGAACAGGTTAAAAAGAAAATCCTAATGTGATTTTTTTATAATGTGTTTATTCTTTATCTTATCCTAGTGACTAAAATCTTCTCCATGGCTGGATCCCTAATAATATTCCTTTACGTGCTAAGTGGTATCTAGAGAGTGGGATAGGTTTAATAAATACCCTAATCCTAACGTGTACCCTAAACCTAACCCATACCCTAACCCTAACACGTACGCTAATCCTAACCCGTACCCTAAACCAATCCCTAACCCTAAAACTAACCCTAACCCTAAACCTTACCCTACGCCGTACCCTCACCCGTACCCTAACCCGTACCCTAAGACGTACCCTAACCCTAACCCTAACCCATACGCTACGCCGTACCCTCACCCGTACCCTACCCCGTATCCTAAGCCGTACCCTAACCCTAACCCTAACCCTAACCCTAACCCTAACGCATACCCTACGCCATACCATAACCCGTACCCTAACCCGTATCCTAAGCCGTATCCTAACCCTAACCAATACCCTACGCAGTACCCTCACCCGTACCCTCACCCGTACCCTAAGCCGTACCCTAACCCCAACCCTAACCCTAACTCTAACGCTAACCCCTACCCTACGCCATACCCTCACCCGTACCCTATCCCATACGCTAAGCCGTACCCTAACCCTAACACTAACACTAACCCTAACCCTAACCCTAACCCATACCCTACGCCGTACCCTCACCCGTAACCTAACCCGTACCCAAAGCCGTACCCTAACCCTAACCCTAACCTATACACTACGCCGTACCCTCACCCGTACCCTAACCCGTACCCTAAGCCGTACCCTAACTCTAACCCTAACCCTAACCCTAACCCTTACCCATACCCTGCGCCGTACCCTAACCCATACAATAACCTGTATCCTAAGCCTTAACCTAACCCTAACCAATGACCTACACAGTACCCTCACCCGTACCCTAAGCCATACCCTAACCCTAACCCTAACACTAACCCTAACCCTAAACCCTACCCTATGCCGTACCCTCACCCATACCCTATCCCATACCCTAAGCCGTACCCTAACCCTAACACTAACCCTAACCCTATCCCTAACCCTAAACTACCCTTGACTGCTTTTGCCTCCATTAGATTTCCTAAGCACTAGTGTTTTAAGGAACAGGTTAAAAAGAAAATCCTAATGTGATTTTTTTATAATGTGTTTATTCTTTATCTTATCCTAGTAACGAAAATCTTCTCCATGGCTGGACCCTAAATAATATTCCTTTACGTGCTAAGTGGTATCTAGAGAGTGGGATAGGTTTAATAAATACCCTAATCCTAACGTGTACCCTAACCCTAACCCTAATGCGTACCCTAACCCTAACCCAAACCCTAACCCTAACACGTACGCTAATCCTCACCCGTACCCTAAACCAATCCCTAACCCTAAAACTAACCCTAACCCTAACCCTAACCCTAACCCATACGCTACGCCGTACCCTCACCATACCCTAACCCGTATCCTAAGCCGTACCCTAACCCTAAACCTAACCCTAACCTCTACCCTACGCCGTACCCTCACCCGTACCCTAACCCGTACCCAAAGCCTTACCCTAACCCTAACCCTAACCCTCACTCATACCCAACGCCGTAACCTAACCCATATCCTAACCCGTATCCTAAGCCGTACCCTAACCCTAACCAATAACCTACGCAGTACCCTCACCAGTACCCTCACCGGTATCCTAAGCCCTACCCTAACCCTAACCCTAACCCTAAACCTAAACTACCCTTTACTGCTTTTGCCTCCATTACATTTCCTAAACACTAGTGTTTTAAGGAACAGGTTAAAAAGAAAACCTTATGTGATTTTTTTATAATGTGTTTATTCTTTATCTTATCCTAGTGACTAAAATCTTCTCCATGGCTATACCCCAAATAATATTCCTTTACGTGCTAAGTGGTATCTAGAGAGTGGGATAGGTTTAATAAATACCCTAATCCTAAAGTGTACCCTAAACCTAACCCATACCCTAACCCTAACGCATACCCTAACCCTAACCAAAACCCTAACCCGAACACGTATGCTAATCCTAAACCGTACCCTAAACCAATCCCTAACCGTAAAACTAACCCTAACCCTAACACTAACCCTAACCCATAACCTACACCGTACCCTCACCCGTACCCTAACCCGTACCCTAAGCCGTACCCTAACCCTAACCCTAAACCATATGCTACGCCGTACCCTCACCCGTACCCTAACCCGTATCCTAAGCCGTACCCTAACCCTAACCCTAACCCTAAACTATACCCTACGCCGTAACCTCACCCGTACCCTAACCCGTACCCTAAGCCGTACCCTAACCCTAACCCTAACCCTAACCCTAACCCTAACCCTAACCCATACCGTACGCCATACCGTAACACGTACCCTAACCCGTATCCTAAGCCGTACCCTAACCCTAACCAATACCCTACGCAGTATCCTCACCCATAGCCTCACCCGTACCCTAAGCCGTACCCTAACCCTAACCCTAACCCTAACCCTAACCCTAACCCCTACCCTATGCCATACCCTCACCTGTACCCTATCCCATAACCTAAGCCGTACCATAACCCTAACACTAACCCTAACCCTAACCCATAACCTACGCCGTACCCTCACCCGTACCCTAACCCGTATCCTAAGCCGTACCCTAACCCTAACCCTAACCCTAACCCTAACCCATACCCTACGCCGTACCCTCACCCGTAACCTAACCCGTACCCAAAGCCGTACCCTAACCCTAACCCTAACCTATACACTACGCCGTACCCTCACCCGTACCCTAACCCGTACCCTAAGCCGTACCCTAACTCTAACCCTAACCCTAACCCTAACCCTTACCCATACCCTGCGCCGTACCCTAACCCATACAATAACCTGTATCCTAAGCCTTAACCTAACCCTAACCAATGACCTACACAGTACCCTCACCCGTACCCTAAGCCATACCCTAACCCTAACCCTAACACTAACCCTAACCCTAAACCCTACCCTATGCCGTACCCTCACCCATACCCTATCCCATACCCTAAGCCGTACCCTAACCCTAACACTAACCCTAACCCTAACCCTAACCCTAAACTACCCTTGACTGCTTTTGCCTCCATTAGATTTCCTAAGCACTAGTGTTTTAAGGAACAGGTTAAAAAGAAAATCCTAATGTGATTTTTTTATAATGTGTTTATTCTTTATCTTATCCTAGTAACGAAAATCTTCTCCATGGCTGGACCCTAAATAATATTCCTTTACGTGCTAAGTGGTATCTAGAGAGTGGGATAGGTTTAATAAATACCCTAATCCTAACGTGTACCCTAACCCTAACCCACACCCTAACCCTAATGCGTACCCTAACCCTAACCCAAACCCTAACCCTAACACGTACGCTAATCCTAACCCGTACCCTAAACCAATCCCTAACCCTAAAACTAACCCTAACCCTAACCCTAACCCTAACCCATATGCTATACCGTACCCTCACCCATACCCTAACCCGTATCCTAAGCCGTACCCTAACCCTAAACCTAACGCTAACCTCTACCCTACGCCGTACCCTCACCCGTACCCTAACCCGTACCCAAAGCCTTACCCTAACCCTAACCCTAACCCTCACCCATACCCAACGCCGTAACCTAACACATATCCTAACCCGTATCCTAAGCCGTACCCTAACCCTAACCAATAACCTACGCAGTACCCTCACCAGTACCCTCACCGGTATCCTAAGCCCTACCCTAACCCTAACCCTAACCCTAACCCTAAACTACCCTTTACTGCTTTTGCCTCCATTAGATTTCCTAAGCACTAGTGTTTTAAGGAACAGGTTAAAAAGAAAATCCTAATGTGATTTTTTTATAATGTGTTTATTCTTTATCTTATCCTAGTAACGAAAATCTTCTCCATGGCTGGACCCTAAATAATATTCCTTTACGTGCTAAGTGGTATCTAGAGAGTGGGATAGGTTTAATAAATACCCTAATCCTAACGTGTACCCTAACCCTAACCCACACCCTAACCCTAATGCGTACCCTAACCCTAACCCAAACCCTAACCCTAACACGTACGCTAATCCTAACCCGTACCCTAAACCAATCCCTAACCCTAAAACTAACCCTAACCCTAACCCTAACCCTAACCCATATGCTATACCGTACCCTCACCCATACCCTAACCCGTATCCTAAGCCGTACCCTAACCCTAAACCTAACGCTAACCTCTACCCTACGCCGTACCCTCACCCGTACCCTAACCCGTACCCAAAGCCTTACCCTAACCCTAACCCTAACCCTCACCCATACCCAACGCCGTAACCTAACACATATCCTAACCCGTATCCTAAGCCGTACCCTAACCCTAACCAATAACCTACGCAGTACCCTCACCAGTACCCTCACCGGTATCCTAAGCCCTACCCTAACCCTAACCCTAACCCTAACCCTAAACTACCCTTTACTGCTTTTGCCTCCATTAGATTTCCTAAACACTAGTGTTTTAAGGAACAGGTTAGAAAGAAAACCTTATGTGATTTTTTTATAATGTGTTTATTCTTTATCTTATCCTAGTGAATAAAATCTTCTCCATGGCTGAACCCCAAATAATATTCCTTTACGTGCTAAGTGGTATCTAGAGAGTGGGATAGGTTTAATAAATACCCTAATCCTAAAGTGTACCCTAAACCTAACCCATACCCTAACCCTAACGCGTACCCTAACCCTAACCAAAACCCTAACCCGAACACGTATGCTAATCCTAACCCGTACCCTAAACCAATCCCTAACCCTAAAACTAGCCCTAACCCTAACCCTAACCCTAACCCGTAACCTACACCGTACCCTCACCCGTACCCTAACCCGTACCCTAAGCCGTACCCTAACCCTAAACCATACGCTACGCCGTACCCTCACCCGTACCCTAACTCGTATCCTAAGCCGTACCCTAACCCTAACCCTAACCCTAACCCTAACCCTAACCCATACCGTACGCCATACCCTAACACGTACCCTAACCCGTATCCTAAGCCGTACCCTAACCCTAACCCTAACCCTAACCGCTACCCTACGCCGTACCCTATCCCATACCCTAAGCGGTACCCTAAACCTAACACTAACCCTAACCCTAACCCTAACCTATACACTACGCCGTACCCTCACCCGTACCCTAACCCGTACCCTAAGCCGTACCCTAGCCCTAACCCTAACCCTAACCCTAACCCTAACCCATACCCTACGCCGTACCCTAAACCGTACCCTAACCCGTATTCTAAGCCGTACCCTAACCATAACCAATACCCTACACAGTACCCTCACCCGTACCCTCACCCGTACTCTAAGCCATACCCTAACCCTAACCCTAACCCTAACCTATACACTACGCCATACTCTCACCCGTACCCTAACCCGTACCCTAAGCCGTACCCTAACCCTAACCCTAACCCTAAACTATACCCTACGCTGTAACCTCACCCGTACCCTAACCCGTACCCTAAGCCGTACCCTAACCCTAACCCTAACCCTAACCCTAACCCATAGCGTACGCCATACCCTAACACGTACCCTAACCCGTATCCTAAGCCGTACCCTAACCCTAACCAATACCCTACGCAGTATCCTCACCCATACCCTCACCCGTACCCTAAGCCGTACCCTAACCCTAACCCTAACCCTAAACCTAACCCTAACCCCTACCCTATGCCATACCCTCACCTGTAACCTATCCCATAACCTAAGCCGTACCCTAACCCTAACCCTAACCCTAACCCTAACCCATAACCTACGCCGTACCCTCACCCGTACCCTAACCCGTATCCTAAGCCGTACCCTAACCCTAACCCTAACCCTAACCCTAACCCATAACATCCGCCGTACCCTCACCCGTACCCTAACACGTACCCTAAGACGTACCGTAACCCTACCCCTAACACTAACCCTAACCCTAACCCACACTCTACGCCGTACCCTAACCCGTACCCTAACACGTATCCTAAGCCATACCCTAACCCTAACCAATACCCTACGCAGTACCCTCACCCGTACCCTCACCCGTACCCTAAGCCATACCCTAACCATAACCCTAACCCTAACCCTAACCCCTACCCTACGCCGTACCCTCACCCGTACCCTATCCCATACCCTAAGCCGTACCCTAACCCTAACACTAACCCTAACCCTAACCCTAACCCTAAACTACCCTTGATTGCTTTTGCCTCTATTAGTTTTCCTAAGCACTAGTGTTTTAAGGAACAGGTTAAAAAGAAAATCCTAATGTGATTTTTTTATAATGTGTTTATTCTTTATCTTATCCTAGTGACTAAAATCTTCTCCATGGCTGGATCCCTAATAATATTCCTTTACGTGCTAAGTGGTATCTAGAGAGTGGGATAGGTTTAATAAATACCCTAATCCTAACGTGTACCCTAACCCTAACCCATACCCTAACCCTAACGCGTACCCTAACCCTAACCCAAAACCTAACTCTAACACGTACGCTAATCCTAACCCATACCCTAAACCAATCCCTAACCCTAAAACTAACCCTAACCCTAACCCTAACCCTAACCTTACCCTACGCCGTACCCTCACCCGTACCCTAACCCGTACCCTAAGATGTACCCTAACCCTAACCCTAACCCATATGCTACGCCGTACCCTCACCCGTACACTAACCTGTATCCTAAGCCGTACCCTAACCCTAACCCTAACCCTAACCCTAGGCCTAACCCATACCCTACGCCATACCCTAACCCATACCCTAACCCGTATCCTAAGCCATATCCTAACCCTAACCAATACCCTACGCAGTACCCTCACCCGTACCCTCACCCGTACCCTAAGCCGTACCCTAAACCCAACCCTAACCCTAACTCTAACCCTAACCCCTACCCTATGCCGTACCCTCACCCGTACCCTATCCCATACGCTAAGCCGTACCCTAACCCTAACACTAACCCTAACCCTAACCCATAACCTACGCAGTACCCTCACCCGTACCCTAACCCGTACCCTAAGCCGTACCCTAACCCTAACCCTAACCCATACGCTACGCCGCACCCTCACCCGTACCCTAACCCGTATCCTAAGCCGTACCCTAACCCTAACCCTAACCCTATCCGCTACCCTACGCCGTACCCTATCCCATACCCTAAGCAGTACCCTAACCCTAACACTAACCCTAAACCTAACACTAACCCCTACCCTACGCTGTACCCTCACCCGTAACCTATCCCATACCCTAAGCCGTACGCTAACCCTAACACTAACCGTAACCCTAAACCTAACCCCTACCCTACGCCGTACCCTCACCCGTACCCTATCCCATACCCTAAGCCGTACCCTAAACCTAACCCTAACCCTAACCTATACACTACGCCATACCCTCACCCGTAACCTAACCCGTACCCTAAGCCGTACCCTAACCCTAACCCTAAACCTAACCTATACACTACGCCGTACCCTCACCCGTACCCTAACCCGTACCTTAAGCCGTACCCTAACCCTAACCCTAACCCTAACCCTAACCCTAACCCATACCCTACGCCGTACCCTAACCCGTACCCTAACCCGTATTCTAAGCCGTACCCTAACCATAACCAATACCCTACACAGTACCCTCACCCGTACCCTCACCGTACCCTAAGCCATACCCTAAACCTAACCCTAACCCTAACCTATACACTACGCCATACCCTCACCCGTACCCTAACCCGTACCCTAACCCGTATCCTAAGCCGTAACCTAACCCTAACCCTAACCCTAACCCATAACCTACGCCGTACCCTCACCCGTACCCTAACACGTACCCTAAGACGTACCGTAACCCTAACCCTAACACTAACCCTAACCCTAACCCACACTCTACACCGTACCCTAACCCGTACCCTAACACGTATCCTAAGCCGTACCCTAACCCTAACCAATACCCTACGCAGTACCCTCACCCGTACCCTCACCCGTACCCTAAGCCATACCCTAACCCTAACCCTAACCCTAACCCTAACCCCTACCCTACGCCGTACCCTCACCCGTACCCTATCCCATACGCTAAGCCCTACCCTAACCCTAACACTAACACTAACACTAACCCTAACTCTAACCCATACCCTACGCCGTACCCTCACCCGTAACCTAACCCGTACCCTAAGCCGTACCCTAACCCTAACCCTAACCCCTACCCTACGCCGTACCCTCACCCGTACCCTATCCCATACCCTAAGCCGTACCCTAACCCTAACACTAACCCTAACCCTAACCCTAACCCTAAACTACCCTTGATTGCTTTTGCCTCTATTAGATTTCCTAAGCACTAGTGTTTTAAGGAACAGGTTAAAAAGAAAATCCTAATGTGATTTTTTTATAATGTGTTTATTCTTTATCTTATCCTAGTGACTAAAATCTTCTCCATGGCTGGATCCCTAATAATATTCCTTTACGTGCTAAGTGGTATCTAGAGAGTGGGATAGGTTTAATAAATACCCTAATCCTAACGTGTACCCTAAACCTAACCCATACCCTAACCCTAACGCGTACCCTAACCCTAACAAAAAACCTAACCCTAACACGTACGCTAATCCTAACCCGTACCCTAAACCAATCCCTAACCCTAAAACTAACCCTAACCCTAACCCTAACCCTAACCCTTACCCTACGCCGTACCCTCACCCGTACCCTAACCCGTACCCTAAGACGTACCCTAACCCTAACCCTAAACCATACGCTACGCCGTACCCTCACCCGTACCCTAACCCGTATCCTAAGCCGTACCCTAACCCTAACCCTAACCCTAACCCTAACCCATACCCTACGCCATACCATAACCCGTACCCTAACCCGTATCCTAAGCCGTATCCTAACCCTAACCAATACCCTACGCAGTACCCTCACCCGTACCCTCACCCGTACCCTAAGCCGTACCCTAACCCCAACCCTAACCCTAACTCTAACCCTAACCCCTACCCTACGCCGTACCCTCACCCGTACCCTATCCCATACGCTAAGCCGTACCCTAACCCTAACACTAACACTAACCCTAACCCTAACCCTAACCCATACCCTACGCCGTACCCTCACCCGTAACCTAACCCGTTCCCAAAGCCGTACCCTAACCCTAACCCTAACCTATACACTACGCCCTACCCTCACCCGTACCCTAACCCGTACCCTAAGCCGTACCCTAACTCTAACCCTAACCCTAACCCTAACCCTTACCCATACCCTGCGCCGTACCCTAACCCATAAAATAACCTGTATCCTAAGCCTTAACCTAACCCTAACCAATGACCTACACAGTACCCTCACCCGTACCCTAAGCCATACCCTAACCCTAACCCTAACACTAACCCTAACCCTAAACCCTACCCTATGCCGTACCCTCACCCATACCCTATCCCATACCCTAAGCCGTACCCTAACCCTAACACTAACCCTAACCCTAACCCTAACCCTAAACTACCCTTGACTGCTTTTGCCTCCATTAGATTTCCTAAGCACTAGTGTTTTAAGGAACAGGTTAAAAAGAAAATCCTAATGTGATTTTTTTATAATGTGTTTATTCTTTATCTTATCCTAGTAACGAAAATCTTCTCCATGGCTGGACCCTAAATAATATTCCTTTACGTGCTAAGTGGTATCTAGAGAGTGGGATAGGTTTAATAAATACCCTAATCCTAACGTGTACCCTAACCCTAACCCTAATGCGTACCCTAACCCTAACCCAAACCCTAACCCTAACACGTACGCTAATCCTAACCCGTACCCTAAACCAATCCCTAACCCTAAAACTAACCCTAACCCTAACCCTAACCCTAACCCATACGCTACGCCGTACCCTCACACATAACCTAACCCGTATCCTAAGCCGTACCCTAACCCTAAACCTAACCCTAACCTCTACCCTACGCCGTACCCTCACCCGTACCCTAACCCGTACCCAAAGCCTTACCCTAACCCTAACCCTAACCCTCACCCATACCCAACGCCGTAACCTAACCCATATCCTAACCCGTATCCTAAGCCGTACCCTAACCCTAACCAATAACCTACGCAGTACCCTCACCAGTACCCTCAACCGGATCCTAAGCCCTACCCTAACCCTAACCCTAAACTACCCTTTACTGCTTTTGCCTCCATTAGATTTCCTAAACACTAGTGTTTTAAAGAACAGGTTAAAAAGAAAACCTTATGTGATTTTTTTTATAATGTGTTTATTCTTTATCTTATCCTAGTGACTAAAATCTTCTCCATGGCTGGATCCCTAATAATATTCCTTTACGTGCTAAGTGGTATCTAGAGAGTGGGATAGGTTTAATAAATACCCTAATCCTAAAGTGTACCCTAAACCTAACCCATACCCTAACCCTAACGCGTACCCTAACCCTAACCAAAACCCTAACCCGAACACGTATGCTAATCCTAACCCGTACCCTAAACCAATCCCTAACCCTAACCCTAACCCTAACCCTAACCCTAACCCTAACCCTAACCCTAACCCTAACCCTAACCCTAACCCTCACCCTAACGCTAACCAATACCCTACGCAGTACCCTCAACCGTACCCTCACCCGTACCCTAAGCCATACCGTAACCCTAACCCTAACCCTAACCCTAACCCCTACCCTACGCCGTACCCTCACCCGTACCCTATCCCATACGCTAAGCCGTACCTAACCCTAACCCTAACCCTAACCCTAACCCTAACCCTAACCCTAACCCTAACCCTAACCCTAACCTCTACCCTACGCCGTACCCTCACCCGTACCCTAACCCGTACCCAAAGCCTTACCCTAACCCTAACCCTAACCCTCACCCATACCCAACGCCGTAACCTAACCCATATCCTAACCCGTATCCTAAGCCGTACCCTAACCCTAACCAATAACCTACGCAGTACCCTCACCAGTACCCTCACCCGTATCCTAAGCCCTACCCTAACCCTAACCATAACCCTAACCCTAAACTACCCTTTACTGCTTTTGCCTCCATTAGATTTCCTAAACACTAGTGTTTTAAGGAACAGGTTAAAAAGAAAACCTTATGTGATTTTTTTATAATGTGTTTATTCTTTATCTTATCCTAGTGACTAAAATCTTCTCCATGGCTGAACCCCAAATAATATTCCTTTACGTGCTAAGTGGTATCTAGAGAGTGGGATAGGTGTAATAAATACCCTAATCCTAAAGTGTACCCTAAACCTAACCCATACCCTAACCCTAACGCGTACCCTAACCCTAACCAAAACCCTAACCCGAACACGTATGCTAATCCTAACCCGTACCCTAAACCAATCCCTAACCCTAAAACTAACCCTAACCCTAACCCTAACCCTAACCCATAACCTACACCGTACCCTCACCCGTAGCCTAACCCGTACCCTAAGCCGTACCCTAACCCTAACCCTAAACCATATGCTACGCCGTACCCTCACCCGTACCCTAACCCGTATCCTAAGCCGTACCCTAACCCTAACCCTAACCCTAAACTATACCCTACGCCGTAACCTCACCCGTACCCTAACCCGTACCCTAAGCCGTACCCTAACCCTAACCCTAACCCTGACCCTAACCCTAACCCTAACCCATACCGTACGCCATACCCTACCACGTACCCTAACCTGTATCCTAAGCCGTACCCTAACCCTAACCAATACCCTACGCAGTATCCTCACCCATAGCCTCACCCGTACCCTAAGCCGTACTCTAACCCTAACCCTAACCCTAACCCTAACCCCTACCCTATGCCATACCCTCACCTGTACCCTATCCCATAACCTAAGCCGTACCATAACCCTAACACTAACCCTAACCCTAACCCATAACCTACGCCGTACCCTCACCCGTACCCTAACCCGTATCCTAAGCCGTACCCTAACCCTAACCCTAACCCTAACCCTAACCCATAACCTACGCCGTACCCTCACCCGTACCCTAACACATACCCTAAGACGTACCGTAACCCTAACCCTAACACTAACCCTAACCTTAACCCACACACTACGCTGTACCCTAACCCGTACCCTAACACGTATCCTAAGCCGTACCCTAACCCTAACCAATACCCTACGCAGTACCCTCACCCGTACCCTCACCCGTACTCTAAGCCATACCCTAACCCTAACCCTAACCCTAACCCTAACCCCTAACCTACGCCGTACCCTCACCCGTACCCTATCCCATACCCTAAGCCGTACCCTAACCCTAACACTAACCCTAACCCTAACCCTAACCCTAAACTACCCTTGATTGCTTTTGCCTCTATTAGATTTCCTAAACACTAGTGTTTTAAGGAACAGGTTAAAAAGAAAATCCTAATGTGATTTTTTTATAATGTGTTTATTCTTTATCTTATCCTAGTGACTAAAATCTTCTCCATGGCTGGATCCCTAATAATATTCCTTTACGTGATAAGTGGTATCTAGAGAGTGGGATAGGTTTAATAAATACCCTAATCCTAACGTGTACCCTAACCCTAACCCATAACCTAACCCTAACGCGTACCCTAACCCTAACCCAAAACCTAACCCTAACACGTACGCTAATCCTAACCCGTACCCTAAACGAATCCCTAACCCTAAAACTAACCCTAACCCTAACCCTAACCCTAACCCTTACCCTACGCCGTACCCTCACCCATACCCTAACCCGTACCCTAAGCCGTACCCTAACCCTAACCCTAACCCTAACCCTAACCCTAACCCATACCCTACGCCATACCCTAACCCGTACCCTAACCCGTATCCTAAGCCGTATCCTAACCCTAACCAATACCCTACGCAGTACCCTCACACGTACCCTCACCCGTACCCTAAGCCGTACCCTAACCCCACCCCTAACCCTAACTCTAACCCTAACCTTACCCTACGCCGTACCCTCACCCGTACCCTATCCCATACACTAAGCCGTACCCTAACCCTAACACTAACACTAACCCTAACCCTAACCCTAACCCATACCCTACGCCGTACCCTCACCCGTAACCTAACCCGTACCCTAAGCCGTACCCTAACCCTAACCCTAAACTATACACTACGCCGTACCCTCACCCGTACCCTAACCCGTACCCTAAGCCGTACCCTAACTCTAACCCTAACCCTAACCCTAACCCATACGCTACGCCGTACCTTCACCCGTACCCTAACCCGTATCCTAAGCCGTACCCTAACCCTAACCCTAACCCTAACCCTAACCCTAACCCTAACCCTAACCCATACCCTACGCCATAACCTAACACGTACCCTAACCCATATCCTAAGCCGTATCCTAACCCTAACCAATACCCTACGCAGTACCCTCACCCGTACCCTCACCCGTACCCTAAGCCGTACCCTAACCCAAACCCTAACCCTAACTCTAACCCTAACCCCTACCCTACGCCGTACCCTCACCCGTACCCTATCCCATATGCTAAGCCGTAACCTAACCCTAACACTAACACTAACCCTAACCCTAACCCTAACCCTAAACCATACCCTATGCCGTACCCTCACCCGTAACCTAACCCGTACCCTAAGCCGTACCCTAACCCTAGCCCTAACCTATACACTATGCCGTACCCTCACCCGTACCCTAAACCGTACCCTAAGCCGTACCCTAACTCTAACCCTAACCCTAACCCTAACCCTTACCCATACCCTGCGCCGTACCCTAACCCATACAATAACCTGTATCCTAAGCCTTAACCTAACCCTAACCAATGACCTACACAGTACCCTCAGCCGTACCCTAAGCCATACCCTAACCCTAACCAATGACCTACACAGTACCCTCAGCCGTACCCTAAGCCATACCCTAACCCTAACCCTAACACTAACCCTAACCCTAAACCCTACCCTATGCCGTACCCTCACCCATACCCTATCCCATACCCTAAGCCGTACCCTAACCCTAACACTAACCCTAACCCTAACCCTAACCCTAAACTACCCTTGACTGCTTTTGCCTCCATTAGATTTCCTAAACACTAGTGTTTTAAGGAACAGGTTAAAAAGAAAACCTTATGTGATTTTTTTATAATGTGTTTATTCTTTATCTTATCCTAGTGACTAAAATCTTCTCCATGGCTGAACCCCAAATAATATTCCTTTACGTGCTAAGTGGTATCTAGAGAGTGGGATAGGTTTAATAAATACCCTAATCCTAAAGTGTACCCTAAACCTAACCCATACCCTAACCCTAACGCGTACCCTAACCCTAACCAAAACCCTAACCCGAACAAGTATGCTAATCCTAACCCGTACCCTAAACCAATCCCTAACCCTAAAACTAACCCTAACCCTAACCCTAACCCTAACCCTAACCCTAACCCGTACCCTAAGCCGTACCCTAACCCTAACCCTAACCCTAACCCATACGCTACGCCGTACCCTCACCCGTACCCTAACCCGTATCCTAAGCCGTACCCTAACCCTAACCCTAACCCTAACACTAACCGCTACCCTACGCCGTACCCTATCCCATACCCTAAGCAGTACCCTAACCCTAACACTAACCCTAAACCTAACCCTAACCCCTACCCTACGCCGTACCCTCACCCGTAACCTATCCCATACCCTAAGCCGTACGCTAACCCTTACACTAACCCTAACCCTAAACCTAACCCCTACCCTACGCCGTACCCTCACCTGTACCCTATCCCATACCCTAAGCCGTACCCTAAACCTAACCCTAACCCTAACCTATACACTACGCCGTACCCTCACCCGTACCCTAACCCGTACCCTAAGCCGTACCCTAACCCTAACCCTAACCCTAACCCTAACCCATACCATACGCCGTACGCTAACCCGTACCCTAACCCGTATTCTAAGCCATACCCTAACCATAACCAATACCCTACACAGTACCCTCACCCGTACCCTCACCGTACCCTAAGCCATACCCTAAAACTAACCCTAACCCTAACCTATACACTACGGCATACCCTCACCCGTACCCTAACCCGTACCCTAACCCGTATCCTAAGCCGTACCCTAACCCTAACCCTAACCCTAACCCTAACCGATAACCTACGCCGTACCCTCACCCGTACCCTAACACGTACCCTAAGACGTACCGTAACCCTAACCCTAACACTAACCCTAACCCTAACCCACACTCTACACCGTACCCTAACCCGTACCCTAACACGTATCCTAAGCCGTACCCTAACCCTAACCAATACCCTACGCAGTACCCTCACCCGTACCCTCACCCGTACCCTAAGCCATACCCTAACCCTAACCCTAACCCTAACCCTAACCCCTACCCTACGCCGTACCCTCACCCGTACCCTATCCCATACGCTAAGCCGTACCCTAACCCTAACACTAACACTAACCCTAACCCTAACTCTAACCCATACCCTACGCCGTACCCTCACCCGTAACCTAACCCGTACCCTAAGCCGTACCCTAACCCTAACCCTAACCCCTACCCTACGCCGTACCCTCATCCGTACCCTATCCCATACCCTAAGCCGTACCCTAACCCTAACACTAACCCTAACCCTAACCCTAACCCTAAACTACCCTTGATTGCTTTTGCCTCTATTAGATTTCCTAAGCACTAGTGTTTTAAGGAACAGGTTAAAAAGAAAATCCTAATGTGATTTTTTTATAATGTGTTTATTCTTTATCTTATCCTAGTGACTAAAATCTTCTCCATGGCTGGATCCCTAATAATATTCCTTTACGTGCTAAGTGGTATCTAGAGAGTGGGATAGGTTTAATAAATACCCTAATCCTAACGTGTACCCTAAACCTAACCCATACCCTAACCCTAACGCGTACCCTAACCCTAACAAAAAACCTAACCCTAACACGTACGCTAATCCTAACCCGTACCCTAAACCAATCCCTAACCCTAAAACTAACCCTAACCCTAACCCTAACCCTAACCCTTACCCTACGCCGTACCCTCACCCGTACCCTAACCCGTACCCTAAGACGTACCCTAACCCTAACCCTAACCCATACGCTACGCCGTACCCTCACCCGTACCGTAACCCGTATCCTAAGCCGTACCCTAACCCTAACCCTAACCCTAACCCTAACCCTAACCCATACCCTACGCCATACCCTAACCCGTACCCTAACCCGTATCCTAAGCCGTATCCTAACCCTAACCAATACCCTACGCAGTACCCTCACCCGTACCCTCACCCGTACCCTAAGCCGTACCCTAACCCCAACCCTAACCCTAACCCTAACCCTAACCCCTACCCTACGCCGTACCCTCACCCGTACCCTATCCCATACGCTAAGCCGTACCCTAACCCTAACACTAACACTAACCCTAACCCTAACCCTAACCCATACCCTACGCCGTACCCTCACCCATAACCTAACCCGTACCCAAAGCCGTACCCTAACCCTAACCCTAACCTATACACTACGCCGTACCCTCACCCATACCCTAACCCGTACCCTAAGCCGTACCCTAACTCTAACCCTAACCCTAGCCCTAACCCTTACCCATACCCTGCGCCGTACCCTAACCCATACAATAACCTGTATCCTAAGCCTTAACCTAACCCTAACCAATGACCTACACAGTACCCTCAGCCGTACCCTAAGCCATACCCTAACCCTAACCCTAACACTAACCCTAACCCTAAACCCTACCCTATGCCGTACCCTCACCCATACCCTATCCCATACCCTAAGCCGTACCCTAACCCTAACACTAACCCTAACCCTAACCCTAACCCTAAACTACCCTTGACTGCTTTTGCCTCCATTAGATTTCCTAAGCACTAGTGTTTTAAGGAACAGGTTAAAAAGAAAATCCTAATGTGATTTTTTTATAATGTGTTTATTCTTTATCTTATCCTAGTAACGAAAATCTTCTCCATGGCTGGACCCTAAATAATATTCCTTTACGTGCTAAGTGGTATCTAGAGAGTGGGATAGGTTTAATAAATACCCTAATCCTAACGTGTACCCTAACCCTAACCCTAATGCGTACCCTAACCCTAACCCAAACCCTAACCCTAACACGTACGCTAATCCTAACCCGTACCCTAAACCAATCCCTAACCCTAAAACTAACCCTAACCCTAACCCTAACCCTAACCCATACGCTACGCCGTACCCTCACCCATACCCTAACCCGTATCCTAAGCCGTACCCTAACCCTAAACCTAACCCTAACCTCTACCCTACGCCGTACCCTCACCCGTACCCTCAACCGTACCCAAAGCCTTACCCTAACCCTAACCCTAACCCTAACCCTAACCCCTACCCTACGCCGTACCCTCACCCGTACCCTATCCCATACCCTAAGCCGTACCCTAACCCTAACACTAACCCTAACCCTATCCCTAACCCTAAACTACCCTTGATTGCTTTTGCCTGTATTAGATTTCCTAAACACTAGTGTTTTAAGGAACAGGTTAAAAAGAAAATCCTAATGTGATTTTTTTATAATGTGTTTATTCTTTATCTTATCCTAGTGACTAAAATCTTCTCCATGGCTGGATCCCTAATAATATTCCTTTACGTGCTGACTGGTATCTAGAGAGTGGGATAGGTTTAATAAATACCCTAATCCTAACGTGTACCCTAACCCTAATCCATACCCTAACCCTAACGCGTACCCTAACCCTAACCCAAAACCTAACCCTAACACGTACGCTAATCCTAACCCGTACCCTAAACGAATCCCTAAAACTAACCCTAACCCTAACCCTAACCCTAACCCTTGCCCTACGCCGTACCCTCACCCGTACCCTAACCCGTACCCTAAGCCGTACCCTAACCCTAACCCTAACCCTAACCGTAACCCTAAACCATACCCCACGCCATACCCTAACCCGTACCCTAACCCGTATCCTAAGCCGTATCCTAACCCTAACCAATACCCTACGCAGTACCCTCACACGTACCCTCACCCGTACCCTAAGCCGTATCCTAAGCCGTACCCTAACTCTAACCCTAACCCTAACCCTTACCCATACCCTGCGCCGTACCCTAACCCATACAATAACCTGTATCCTAAGCCTTAACCTAACCCTAACCAATGACCTACACAGTACCCTCAGCCGTACCCTAAGCCATACTCTAACCCTAACCCTAACACTAACCCTAACCCTAAACCCTACCCTATGCCGTACCCTCACCCATACCCTATCCCATACCCTAAGCCGTACCCTAACCCTAACACTAACCCTAACCCTAACCCTAACCCTAAACTACCCTTGACTGCTTTTGCCTCCATTAGATTTCCTAAGCACGAGTGTTTTAAGGAACAGGATAAAAAGAAAATCCTAATGTGATTTTTTTATAATGTGTTTATTCTTTATCTTATCCTAGTGACGAAAATCTTCTCCATGGCTGAACCCTAAATAATATTCCTTTACGTGCTAAGTGGTATCTAGAGAGTGGGATAGGTTTAATAAATACCCTAATCCTAACGTGTACCCTAAACCTAACCCATACCAACCCTAACGCGTACCCTAACCCTAACCAAAACCCTAACCCGAACAAGTATGCTAATCCTAACCCTTACCCTAAACCAATCCCTAACCCTAAAACTAACCCTAACCCTAACCCTAACCCTAACCCATAACCTACGCAGTACCCTCACCCGTACCCTAACCCGTACCCTAAGCCGTACCCTAACCCTAACCCTAACCCATACGCTACGCCGCACCCTCACCCGTACCCTAACAGGTATCCTAAGCCGTACCCTAACCCTAACCCTAACCCTAACCGCTACCCTACGCCGTACCCTATCCCATACCCTAAGCGGTACCCTAACCCTAACACTAACCCTAAACCTAACCCTAACCCCTACCCTACGCCGTACCCTCACCCGTAACCTATCCCATACCCTAAGCCGTATCCTAACCCTAACACTAACCCTAACCCTAAACCTAACCCCTACCCTATGCCTTACCCTCACCTGTACCCTATCCCATACCCTAAGCCGTACCCTAACCCTAACCCTAACCCTAACCTATACACTACGCCGTACCCTCACCCGTACCCTAACCCGTACCCTAAGCCGTACCCTAACCCTAACCCTAACCCTAACCCATACCCTACGCCGTACCCTAAACTTTACCCTAACCCGTATTCTAAGCCGTACCCTAACCATAACCAATACCCTACACAGTACCCTCACCCGTACCCTCACCCGTACCCTAAGCCATACCCTAACCCTAACCCTAACCCTAACTTATACACTACGCCATACCCTCACCCGTACCCTAACCCGTACCCTAAGCCGTACCATAACCCTAACCCTAACCCTAAACTATACCCTACGCCGTAACCTCACCCGTACCCTAACCCGTACCCTAAGCCGTACCCTAACCCTAACCCTAACCCTAACCCTAACCCTAACCCATAGCGTACGCCATACCCTAACACGTACCCTAACCCGTATCCTAAGCCGTACCCTAACCCTAACCAATACCCTACGCAGTATCCTCACCCATACCCTCACCCGTACCCTAAGCCGTACCCTAACCCTAACCCTAACCCTAAACCTAACCCTAACCCCTACCCTATGCCATACCCTCACCTGTACCCTATCCCATAACCTAAGCCGTACCATAACCCTAACACTAACCCTAACCCTAACCCATAACCTACGCCTTACCCTCACCCGTACCCTAACCCGTATCCTAAGCCGTACCCTAACCCTAACCCTAACCCATAACCTATGCAGTACCCTCACCCGTACCCTCACCCGTACCCTAAGCCATACCCTAACCATAACCCTAACCCTAACCCTAACCCCTACCCTACGCCGTACCCTCACCCGTACCCTATCCCATACCCTAAGCCGTACCCTAACCCTAACACTAACCCTAACCCTAACCCTAACCCTAAACTACCCTTGATTGCTTTTGCCTCTATTAGATTTCCTAAGCACTAGTGTTTTAAGGAACAGGTTAAAAAGAAAATCCTAATGTGATTTTTTTATAATGTGTTTATTCTTTATCTTTTCCTAGTGACTAAAATCTTCTCCATGGCTGGATCCCTAATAATATTCCTTCACGTGGTAAGTGGTATCTAGAGAGTGGGATAGGTTTAATAAATACCCTAATCCTAACGTGTACCCTAACCCTAACCCATACCCTAACCCTAACGCGTACCCTAACCCTAACCCAAAACCTAACCCTAACACGTACGCTAATCCTAACCCGTACCCTAAACCAATCCCTAACCCTAAAACTAACCCTAAACCTAACCCTAACCCTAACCCTTACCCTACGCCGTACCCTCAACCGTACCCTAACCCGTACCCTAAGACGTACCCTAACCCTAACCCTAACCCATATGCTACGCCGTACCCTCACCCGTACCCTTACCCGTATCCTAAGCCGTACCCTAACCCTAACCCTAACCCTAACCCTAAGCCTAACCCATACCCTACGCCATACCCTAACCCATACCCTAAACCGTATCCTAAGCCATATCCTAACCCTAACCAATACCCTACGCAGTAACCTCACCCGTACCCTCACACGTACCCTAAGCCGTACCCTAACCCCAACCCTAACCCTAACTCTAACCCTAACCCCTACCCTACGCCGTACCCTCACCCGTACCCTATCCCATACGCTAAGCCGTACCCTAACCCTAACACTAACACTAACCCTAACCCATACCCTACGCCGTAACCTAACCCGTACCCTAAGCCGTACCCTAACCCTAACCCTAACCTATACACTACGCCGTACCCTCACCCGTACCCTAACCCGTACCCTAAGCCGTACCCTAACTCTAACCCTAACCCTAACCCTAACCCTTACCCATACCCTGCACCGTACCCTAACCCATACAATAACCTGTATCCTAAGCCTTAACCTAACCCTAACCAATGACCTACACAGTACCCTCACCCGTACCCTAAGCCATACCCTAACCCTAACCCTAACACTAACCCTAACCCTAAACCCTACCCTATGCCGTACCCTCACCCATACCCTATCCCATACCCTAAGCCGTACCCTAACCCTAACACTAACCCTAACCCTAACCCTAACCCTAAACTACCCTTGACTGCTTTTGCCTCCATTAGATTTCCTAAGCACTAGTGTTTTAAGGAACAGGTTAAAAAGAAAATCCTAATGTGATTTTTTTATAATGTGTTTATTCTTTATCTTATCCTAGTGACGAAAATATTCTCCATGGCTGGACCCTAAATAATATTCCTTTACGTGCTAAATGGTATCTAGAGAGTGGGATAGGTTTAATAAATACCCTAATCCTAACGTGTACCCTAAATCTAACCCATACCAACCCTAAAGCATACCCTAACCCTAACCAAAACCCTAACCCGAACAAGTATGCTAATCCTAACCCTTACCCTAAACCAAACCCTAACCCTAAAACTAACCCTAACCCTAACCCTAACCCTAACCCATTACCTACGCAGTACCCTCACCCGTACCCTAACCCGTACCCTAAGCCGTACCCTAACCCTAACCCTAACCCATACGCTACGCCGCACCCTCACCCGTACCCTAACCCGTATCCTAAGCCGTACCCTAACCCTAACCCTAACCCTAACCGCTACCCTACGCCGTACCCTATCCCATACCCTAAGCGGTACCCTAACCCTAACACTAACCCTAACCTATACACTACGCCGTACCCTCACCCGTACCCTAACCCGTACCCTAAGCCGTACCCTAACCCTAACCTTAACCCTAACCCATACACTTCGCCGTACCGTAAACTGTACCCTAACCCGTATTCTAAGCCGTACCCTAACCATAACCAATACCCTACACATTACCCTCACCCGTAACCTCACCCGTACCCTAAGCCGTACCCTAACCCTAACCCTAACCCTAAACTATACCCTACGCCGTAACCTCACCCGTACCCTAACCCGTACCCTAAGCTGTACCCTAACCCTAACCCTAACCCTAACCCTAACCCTAACCCATAGCGTACGCCATAGCCTAACACGTACCCTCACCCGTACCCTAAGCCGTACCCTAAACCTAACCCTAACCCTAAACCTAACCCTAACACCTACCCTATGCCATACCCTCACCTGTACCCTATCCCATAACCTAAGCCGTACCATAACCCTAACACTAACCCTAACCCTAACCCATAACCTACGCCGTACCCTCACCCGTACCCTAACCCGTATCCTAAGCCGTACCCTAACCCTAACACTAACCCTAACCCTAACCCATAACCTATGCAGTACCCTCACCCGTACCCTCACCCGTACCCTAAGCCATACCCTAACCATAACCCTAACCCTAACCCTAACCCCTACCCTACGCCGTACCCTCACCCGTACCCTATCCCATACCCTAACCCGTAACCTAACCCTAACACTAACCCTAACCCTAACCCTAACCCTAAACTACCCTTGATTGCTTTTGCCTCTATTAGATTTCCTAAGCACTAGTGTTTTAAGGAACAGGTTAAAAAGAAAATCCTAATGTGATTTTTTTATAATGTGTTTATTCTTTATCTTTTCCTAGTGACTAAAATCTTCTCCATGGCTGGATCCCTAATAATATTCCTTCACGTGCTAAGTGGTATCTAGAGAGTGGGATAGGTTTAATAAATACCCTAATCCTAACGTGTACCCTAACCCTAACCCATACCCTAACCCTAACGCGTACCCTAACCCTAACCCAAAACCTAACCCTAACACGTACGCTAATCCTAACCCGTACCCTAAACCAATCCCTAACCCTAAAACTAACCCTAACCCTAACCCTAACCCTAACCCTTACCCTACGCCGTACCCTCACCCGTACCCTAACCCGTACCCTAAGACGTACCCTAACCCTAACCCTAACCCATATGCTACGCCGTACCCTCACCCGTACCCTTACCCGTATCCTAAGCCGTACCCTAACCCTAACCCTAACCCTAACCCTAAGCCTAACCCATACCCTACGCCATACCCTAACCCATACACTAACCCGTATCCTAAGCCATATCCTAACCCTAACCAATACCCTACGCAGTACCCTCACCCGTACCCTCACCCGTACCCTAAGCCGTACCCTAACCCCAACCCTAACCCTAACTCTAACCCTAACCCCTACCCTACGCCGTACCCTCACCCGTACCCTATCCCATACGCTAAGCCGTACCCTAACCCTAACACTAACACTAACCCTAACTCTAAACCATACCCTATGCCGTAACCTAACCCGTACCCTAAGCCGTACCCTAACCCTAACCCTAACCTATACACTACGCAGTACCCTCACCCGTACCCTAACCCGTACCCTAAGCCGTACCCTAATCCTAAACCTAACCCTAACCTCTACCCTACGCCGTACCCTCACCCGTACCCTAACCCGTACCCAAAGCCTTACCCTAACCCTAACCCTAACCCTCACCCATACCCAATGCCGTAACCTAACCCATATCCTAACCCGTATCCTAAGCCGTACCCTAACCCTAACCAATAACCTACGCAGTACCCTCACCAGTACCCTCACCCGTATCCTAAGCCCTAACCTAACTCTAACCCTAACCCTAACCCTAAACTACCCTTTACTGCTTTTGCCTCCATTAGATTTCCTAAACACTAGTGTTTTAAGGAACAGGTTAAAAAGAAAACCTTATGTGATTTTTTTATAATGTGTTTATTCTTTATCTTATCCTAGTGACTAAAATCTTCTCCATGGCTGAACCCCAAATAATATTCCTTTACGTGCTAAGTGGTATCTAGAGAGTGGGATAGGTTTAATAAATACCCTAATCCTAAAGTGTACCCTAAACCTAACCCATACCCTAACCCTAACGCGTACCCTAACCCTAACCAAAACCCTAACCCGAACACGTATGCTAATCCTAACCCGTACCCTAAACCAATCCCTAACCCTAAAACTAACCCTAACCCTAACCCTAACCCTAACCCATAACCTACACCGTACCCTCACCCGTACCCTAACCCGTACCCTAAGCCGTACCCTAACCCTAACCCTAACCCTAACCCTAACCCATACCGTACGCCAAACCCTAACACGTACCCTAACCCGTATCCTAAGCCGTACCCTAACCCTAACCAATACCCTATGCAGTATCCTCACCCATACCCTCACCCGTACCCTAAGCCGTACCCTAACCCTAACCCTAACCCTAACCCTAACCCTAAACCCTACCCTATGCCATACCCTCACCTGTACCCTATCCCATAACCTAAGCCGTACTATAACCCTAACACTAACCCTAACCCTAACCCATAACCTATGCCGTACCCTCACCCGTACCCTAACCCGTATCCTAAGACGTACCGTAACCCTAACCAATACCCTACGCAGTATCCTCACCCATACCCTCACCCGTACCCTAAGCCGTACCCTAACCCTAACCCTAACCCTAACCCTAACCCATACCCTATGCCATACCCTCACCTGTACCCTATCCCATAACCTAAGCCGTACCCTAACCCTAACCCAAACCCTAACCCTAACCCATACGCTACGCCGTACCTTCACCCGTACCCTAACCCGTATCCTAAGCCGTACCCTAACCCTAAACCTAACCCTAACCCTAAACCTAACCCTAACCCTAACCCATACCCTACGCCATACCCTAACACGTACCCTAACCCGTATCCTAAGCCGTATCCTAACCCTAACCAATACCCTACGCAGTACCCTCACCCGTACCCTCACCCGTACCCTAAGCCGTACCCTAACCCAAACCCAAACCCTAACTCTAAACCTAACCCCTACCCTACGCCGTACCCTCACCCGTACCCTATCCCATACGCTAAGCCGTAACCTAACCCTAACACTAACACTAACCCTAACCCTAACCCTAACCCTAAACCATACCCTATGCCGTACCCTCACCCGTAACCTAACCCGTACCCTAAGCCGTACCCTAACCCTAACCCTAACCTATACACTATGCCGTACCCTCACCCGTACCCTAACCCATACCCTAAGCCGTACCCTAACTCTAACCCTAACCCTAACCCTAACCCTTACCCATACCCTGCGCCGTACCCTAACCCATACAATAACCTGTACCCTAAGCCTTAACCTAACCCTAACCAATGACCTACACAGTACTCTCAACCGTACCCTAAGCCATACTCTAACCCTAACCCTAACACTAACCCTAACCCTAAACCCTACCCTATGCCGTACCCTCACCCATACCCTATCCCATACCCTAAGCCGTACCCTAACCCTAACACTAACCCTAACCCTAACCCTAAACTACCCTTGACGGCTTTTGCCTCCATTAGATTTCCTAAGCACGAGTGTTTTAAGGAACTGGATAAAAAGAAAATCCTAATGTGATTTTTTTATAATGTGTTTATTCTTTATCTTATCCTAGTGACGAAAATCTTCTCCATGGCTGGACCCTAAATAATATTCCTTTACGTGCTAAGTGGTATCTAGAGAGTGGGATAGGTTTAATAAATACCCTAATCCTAACGTGTACCCTAAACCTAACCCATACCAACCCTAACGCGTACCCTAACCCTAACGAAAACCCTAAACCGAACAAGTATGCTAATCCTAACCCTTACCCTAAACCAATCCCTAACCCTAAAACTAACCCTAACCCTAACCCTAACCCTAACCCATAACCTACGCAGTACCCTCACCCGTACCCTAACCCGTACCCTAAGCCGTACCCTAACCCTAACCCTAACCCATACGCTACGCCGCACCCTCACCCGTACCCTAACCCGTATCCTAAGCCGTACCCTAACCCTAACCCTAACCCTATCCGCTACCCTACGCCGTACCCTATCCCATACCCTAAGCGGTACCCTAAACCTAACACTAACCCTAAACCTAACCCTAACCCCAACCCTACGCCGTACCCTCACCCGTAACCTATCCCATACCCTAAGCCGTACCCTAACCCTAACACTAACCCTAACCCTAAACCTAACCCCTACCCTACGCCTTACCCTCACCCGTACCCTATCCCATACCCTAAGCCGTACCCTAACCCTAACCCTAACCCTAACCTATACACTACGCCGTACCCTCACCCGTACCCTAACCCGTACCCTGAGCCGTACCCTAACCCTAACCCTAACCCTAACCCATACCCTACGCCGTACCCTAAACTGTACCCTAACCCGTATTCTAAGCCGTACTCTAACCATAACCAATACCCTACACAGTACCCTCACCCGTACCCTCACCCGTACCCTAAGCCATACCCTAACCCTAACCCTAACCCTAACTTATACACTACGCCATACCCTCACCCGTACCCTAACCCGTACCCTAAGCCGTACCCTAACCCTAACCCTAACCCTAAACTATACCCTACGCCGTAACCTCACCCGTACCCTAACCCGTACCCTAAGCCGTACCCTAACCCTAACCCTAACCCTAACCCATAACCTATGCAGTACCCTCACCCGTACCCTCACCCGTACCCTAAGCCATACCCTAACCATAACCCTAACCCTAACCCTAACCCCTACCCTACGCCGTACCCTCACCCGTACCCTATCCCATACCCTAACCCGTACCCTAACCCTAACACTAACCCTAACCCTAACCCTAACCCTAAACTACCCTTGGTTGCTTTTGCCTCTATTAGATTTCCTAAGCACTAGTGTTTTAAGGAACAGGTTAAAAAGAAAATCCTAATGTGATTTTTTTATAATGTGTTTATTCTTTATCTTTTCCTAGTGACTAAAATCTTCTCCATGGCTGGATCCCTAATAATATTCCTTCACGTGCTAAGTGGTATCTAGAGAGTGGGATAGGTTTAATAAATACCCTAATCCTAACGTGTACCCTAAACCTAACCCATACCCTAACCCTAACGCGTACCCTAACCCTAACCCTAACCCTAACACGTACCCTAACCCGTATCCTAAGCCGTACCCTAACCCTAACCAATACCCTATGCAGTATCCTCACCCATACCCTCACCCGTACCCTAAGCCGTAACCTAACCCTAACCCTAACCCTAACCCTAACCCTAAACCCTACCCTATGCCATACCCTCACCTGTACCCTATCCCATAACCTAAGCCGTACTATAACCCTAACACTAACCCTAACCCTAACACATAACCTATGCCGTACCCTCACCCGTACCCTAACCCGTATCCTAAGACGTACCGTAACCCTAACCAATACCCTACGCAGTATCCTCACCCATACCCTCACCCGTACCCTAAGCCGTACCCTAACCCTAACCCTAACCCTAACCCTAACCCATACCCTATGCCATACCCTCACCTGTACCCTATCCCATAACCTAAGCCGTACCCTAACCCTAACCCTAACCCTAACCCTAACCCATACGCTACGCCGTACCTTCACCCGTACCCTAACCCGTATCCTAAGCCGTACCCTAACCCTAAACCTAACCCTAACCCTAAACCTAACCCTAACCCTAACCCATACCCTACGCCATACCCTAACACGTACCCTAACCCGTATCCTAAGCCGTATCCTAACCCTAACCAATACCCTACGCTGTACCCTCACCCGTACCCTCACCCGTACCCTAAGCCGTACCCTAACCCAAACCCAAACCCTAACTCTAAACCTAAACCCTACCCTACGCCGTACCCTCACCCGTACCCTATCCCATACGCTAAGCCGTAACCTAACCCTAACACTAACACTAACGCTAACCCTAACCCTAACCCAAACCCTAACCCTAACACGTACGCTAATCCTAATCCGTTCCCTAAACCAATCCCTAACCCTAACACTAACCCTAACCCTAACCCTAACCCTAAACCATACCCTATGCCGTACCCTCACCCGTAACCTAACCCGTACCCTAAGCCGTACCCTAACCCTAACCCTAACCTATACACTATGCCGTACCCTCACCCGTACCCTAACCCATACCCTAAGCCGTACCCTAACTCTAACCCTAACCCTAACCCTAACCCTTACCCATACCCTGCGCCGTACCCTAACCCATACAATAACCTGTATCCTAAGCCTTAACCTAACCCTAACCAATGACCTACACAGTACCCTCAACCGTACCCTAAGCCATACTCTAACCCTAACCCTAACACTAACCCTAACCCTAAACCCTACCCTATGCCGTACCCTCACCCATACCCTATCCCATACCCTAAGCCGTACCTTAACCCTAACACTAACCCTAACCCTAACCCTAACCCTAAACTACCCTTGACTGCTTTTGCCTCCATTAGATTTCCTAAGCACGAGTGTTTTAAGGAACAGGATAAAAAGAAAATCCTAATGTGATTTTTTTATAATGTGTTTATTCTTTATCTTATCCTAGTGACGAAAATCTTCTCCATGGCTGGACCCTAAATAATATTCCTTTACGTGCTAAGTGGTATCTAGAGAGTGGGATAGGTTTAATAAATACCCTAATCCTAACGTGTACCCTAAACCTAACCCATACCAACCCTAACGCGTACCCTAACCCTAACCAAAACCCTAAACCGAACAAGTATGCTAATCCTAACCCTTACCCTAAACCAATCCCTAACCCTAAAACTAACCCTAACCCTAACCCTAACCCTAACCCATAACCTACGCAGTACACTCACCCGTACCCTAACCCGTACCCTAAGCCGTACCCTAACCCTAACCCTAAACCATACGCTACGCCGCACCCTCACCCGTACCCTAACCCGTATCCTAAGCCGTACCCTAACCCTAACCCTAACCCTAACCGCTACCCTACGCCGTACCCTATCCCATACCCTAAGCGGTACCCTAAACCTAACACTAACCCTAAACCTAACCCTAACCCCAACCCTACGCCGTAACCTCAACCGTAACCTATCCCATACCCTAAGCCGTACCCTAACCCTAACACTAACCCTAACCCTAAACCTAACCCCTACCCTACGCCTTACCCTCACCCGTATCCTATCCCATACCCTAAGCCGTACCCTAACCCTAACCCTAACCCTAACCTATACACTACGCCGTACCCTCACCCGTACCCTAACCCGTACCCTAAGCCGTACCCTAACCCTAACCCTAACCCTAACCCATACCCTACGCCGTACCCTAAACTGTACCCTAACCCGTATTCTAAGCCGTACTCTAACCATAACCAATACCCTACACAGTACCCTCACCCGTACCCTCACCCGTACCCTAAGCCATACCCTACCCTAACCCTAACCCTAACTTATACACTACGCCATACCCTCACCCGTACCCTAACCTGTACCCTAAGCCGTACCCTAACCCTAACCCTAACCCTAAACTATACCCTACGCCGTAACCTCACCCGTACCCTAACCCGTACACTAAGCCGTACCCTAACCCTAACCCTAACCCTAACCCTAACCCATAGCGTACGCCATACCCTAACACGTACCCTAACCCGTATCCTAAGCCGTACCCTAACCCTAACCAATACCCTACGCAGTATCCTCACCCATACCCTCACCCGTACCCTAAGCCATACCCTAACCCTAACCCTAACCCTAAACCTAACCCTAACCCCTACCCTATGCCATACCCTCACCTGTACCCTATCCCATAACCTAAGCCGTACCATAACCCTAACACTAACCCTAACCCTAAACCATAACCTACGCCGTACCCTCACCCGTACCCTAACCCGTATCCTAAGCCGTACCCTAACCCTAACCCTAACCCTAACCGCTACCCTACGCCGTACCCTATCCCATACCCTAAGCGGTACTCTAACCCTAACACTAACCCTAACCCTAACCCATAACCTACGCCCTACCCTCACCCGTACCCTAACACGTACCCTAAGACGTACCGTAACCCTAACCCTAACACTAACCCTAACCCTAACCCACACTCTACGCCGTACCCTAACCCGTACCCTAACACGTATCCTAAGCCGTACCCTAACCCTAACCAATACCCTACGCAGTACCCTCACCCTTACCCTCACCTGTACCCTAAGCCATACCCTAACCATAACCCTAACCCTAACCCTAACCCCTACCCTACGCCGTACCCTCACCCGTACCCTATCCCATACCCTAAGCCCTACCCTAACCCTAACACTAACCCTAATCCTAACCCTAACCCTAAACTACCCTTGATTGCTTTTGCCTCTATTAGATTTCCTAAGCACTAGTGTTTTAAAGAACAGGTTAAAAAGAAAATCCTAATGTGATTTTTTTATAATGTGTTTATTCTTTATCGTATCCTAGTGACTAAAATCTTCTCCATGGCTGGATCCCTAATAATATTCCTTTACGTGATAAGTGGTATCTAGAGAGTGGGATAGGTTTAATAAATACCCTAATCCTAACGTGTACCCTAACCCTAACCCATACCCTAACCCTAACGCGTACCCTAACCCTAACCCAAACCCTAACCCTAACACGTACGCTAATCCTAACCCGTACCCTAAACCAATCCCTAACCCTAAAACTAACCCTAACCCTAACCCTAACCCTTACCCTACCCCGTACCCTCACCCGTACCCTAACCCGTACCCTAAGACGTACCCTAACCCTAACCCTAACCCATACACTACGCCGTACCCTCACCCGTACCCTAACCCGTATCCTAAGCCGTACCCTAACCCTAACCCTAACCCTAACCCTAACCCTAACCCATACCCTACGCCATACCCTAACCCGTACCCTTACCCTAAACCTAACCCTAACCTCTCCCCTACGCCGTACCCTATCCCATACCCTAAGCGGTACCCTAAACGTAACACTAACCCTAAACCTAACCCTAACCCCTAACCTACGCCGTACCCTCACCCATAACCTATCCCATACCCTAAGCAGTACCCTAACCCTAACACTAACCCTAACCCTAAACCTAACCCCTACACTACGCCGTACCCTCACCCGTACCCTATCCCATACCCTAAGCCGTACCCTAACCCTAACCCTAACCCTAACCTATACACTACGCCGTACCCTCACCCGTACCCTAACCCGTACCCTAAGCCGTACCCTAACCCTAACCCTAACCCTAACCCTAACCCTAACCCATACCCTACGCCGTACCCTAAACCGTACCCTAACCCGTATTCTAAGCCGTACCCTAACCATAACCAATACCCTACACAGTACCCTCACCCGTACCCTCACCCGTACCCTAAGCCATACCCTAACCCTAACTCTAACCCTAACCTATACACTACGCCATACCCTCACCCGTACCCTAACCCGTACCCTAAGCCGTACCCTAACCCTAACCCTAACCCTAAACTATACCCTACGCCGTAACCTCACCCATACCCTAACCCGTACCCTAAGCCGTACCCTAACCCTAACCCTAACCCTAACCCTAACCCTAACCCATAGCGTACGCCATACCCTAACACGTACCCTAACCCGTATCCTAAGCCGTACCCTAACCCTAACCAATACCCTACGCAGTATCCTCACCCATACCCTCACCCGTACCCTAAGCCGTACCCTAACCCTAACCCTAACCCTAAACCTAACCCTAACCCCTACCCCATGCCATACCCTCACCTGTACCCTATCCCATAACCTAAGCCGTACCATAACCCTAACACTAACTCTAACCCTAACCCATAACCTACGCCGTACCCTCACCCGTACACTAAGCCGTACCCTAACCCTAACCCTAACCCTAACCCTAACCCATAACCTACGCCGTACCCTCACCCGTACCCTAACACGTACCCTAAGACGTACCGTAACCCTAACCCTAACACTAACCCTAACCCTAACCCACACTCTACGCCGTACCCTAACCCGTACCCTAACACGTATCCTAAGCCGTACCCTAACCCTAACCAATACCCTACGCAGTACCCTCACCCGTACCCTCACCCGTACCCTAAGCAATACCCTAACCATAACCCTAACCCTAACCCTAACCCCTACCCTACGCCGTACCCTCACCCGTACCCTATCCCATACCCTAAGCCGTACCCTAACCCTAACACTAACCCTAACCCTAAACCTAACCCTAAACTACCCTTGATTGCTTTTGCCTCTATTAGATTTCCTAAGCACTAGTGTTTTAAGGAACAGGTTAAAAAGAAAATCCTAATGTGATTTTTTTATAATGTGTTTATTCTTTATCTTATCCTAGTGACTAAAATCTTCTCCATGGCTGGATCCCTAATAATATTCCTTTACGTGCTAAGTGGTATCTAGAGAGTGGGATAGGTTTAATAAATACCCTAATCCTAACGTGTACCCTAACCCTAACCCATACCCTAACCTTAACGCGTACCCTAACCCTAACCCAAAACCTAACCCTAACACGTACGCTAATCCTAACCCGTACCCTAAACCAATCCCTAACCCTAAAACTAACCCTAACCCTAACCCTAACCTTAACACTTACCCTACGCCGTACCCTCACCCGTACCCTAACCCGTACCCTAAGACGTAACCTAACCCTAACCCTAACCCATACGCTACGCCATAACCTCACCCGTACCCTAACCCGTATCCTAAGCCGTACCCTAACCCTAACCCTAACCCTTACCCTAACCCTAACCCATACCCTCCGCCATACCCTAACCCATACCCTAACCCGTATCCTAAGCCATATCCTAACCCTAACCAATACCCTACGCAGTACCCTCACCAGTACCCTCACCCGTACCCTAAGCCGTACCCTAACCCCAACCCTAACCCTAACTCTAACCCTAACCCCTACCCTACGCCGTACCCTCACCCGTACCCTATCCCATATGCTAAGCCGTACCCTAACCCTAACACTAACACTAACCCTAACCCTAACCCTAACCCATACCCTACGCCGTACCCTCACCCGTAACCTAACCCGTACCCTAAGCCGTACCCTAACCCTAACCCTAACCTATACACTACGCCGTACCCTCACCCGTACCCTAACCCGTACCCTAAGCCGTACCCTAACTCTAACCCTAACCCTAACCCTAAACCTTACCCATACCCTGCGCCGTACCCTAACCCATACAATAACCTGTATCCTAAGCCTTAACCTAACCCTAACCAATGACCTACACAGTACCCTCACCCGTACCCTAAGCCATACCCTAACCCTAACCCTAACCCTAACCCTAACCCTAACCCTAACCCTAACCCTAACCCTAACCCTAACCCATAGCGTACGCCATACCCTAACACGTACCCTAACCCGTATCCTAAGCCGTACCCTAACCCTAACCAATACCCTACGCAGTATCCTCACCCATACCCTCACCCGTACCCTAAGCCGTACCCTAACCCTAACCCTAACCCTAAACCTAACCCTAACCCCTACCCCATGCCATACCCTCACCTGTACCCTATCCCATAACCTAAGCCGTACCATAACCCTAACACTAACTCTAACCCTAACCCATAACCTACGCCGTACCCTCACCCGTACACTAAGCCGTACCCTAACCCTAACCCTAACCCTAACCCTAACCCATAACCTACGCCGTACCCTCACCCGTACCCTAACACGTACCCTAAGACGTACCGTAACCCTAACCCTAACACTAACCCTAACCCTAACCCACACTCTACGCCGTACCCTAACCCGTACCCTAACACGTATCCTAAGCCGTACCCTAACCCTAACCAATACCCTACGCAGTACCCTCACCCGTACCCTCACCCGTACCCTAAGCAATACCCTAACCATAACCCTAACCCTAACCCTAACCCCTACCCTACGCCGTACCCTCACCCGTACCCTATCCCATACCCTAAGCCGTACCCTAACCCTAACACTAACCCTAACCCTAACCCTAAACCTAAACTACCCTTGACTGCTTTTGCCTCCATTAGATTTCCTAAGCACTAGTGTTTTAAGGAACAGGTTAAAAAGAAAATCCTAATGTGATTTTTTTATAATGTGATTATTCTTTATCTTATCCTAGTGACGAAAATATTCTCCATGGCTGGACACTAAATAATATTCCTTTACGTGCTAAGTGGTATCTAGAGAGTGGGATAGCTTTAATAAATACCCTAATCCTAACGCGTACCCTAACCCTAACCCATACCCTAACCCTAACGCGTACCCTAACCCTAACCCAAACCCTAACCGTAACACGTACGCTAATCCTAACCCGTACCCTAAACCAATCCCTAACCCTAAAACTAACCCTAACCCTAACCCTAACCCTAACCCATACGCTACGCCGTACCCTCACCCATACCCTAACCCGTATCTTAAGCCGTACCCTAACCCTAAACCTAACCCTAACCTCTACCCTACGCCGTACCCTCACCCGTACCCTAACCCGTACCCAAAGCCTTACCCTAACCCTAACCCTAACCCTCACCCATACCCAACGCCGTAACCTAACCCATATCCTAGCCCGTATCCTAAGCCGTACCCTAACCCTAACCTATAACCTACGCAGTACCCTCACCAGTAACCTCACCCGTATCCTAAGCCCTACCCTAACCCTAACCCTAACCCTAACCCTAAACTACCCTTTACTGCTTTTGCCTCCATTAGATTTCCTAAACACTAGTGTTTTAAGGAACAGGTTAAAAAGAAAACCTTATGTGATTTTTTTATAATGTGTTTATTCTTTATCTTATCCTAGTGACTAAAATCTTCTCCATGGCTGAACCCCAAATAATATTCCTTTACGTGCTAAGTGGTATCTAGAGAGTGGGATAGGTTTAATAAATACCCTAATCCTAACGTGTACCCTAAACCTAACCCATACCCTAACCCTAACGCGTACCGTAACCCTAACCAAAACCCTAACCCGAACAAGTATGCTAATCCTAACCCGTACCCTAAATCAATCCCTAACCCTAAAACTAACCCTACCCCTAACCCTAACCCTAACCCATAACCTACGCCGTACGCTCACCCGTACCCTAACCCGTATCCTAAGCCGTACCCTAACCCTAACCCTAACCCTAACCCTAACCGCTACCCTACGCCGTACCCTATCCCATACCCTAAGCGGAACCCTAAACCTAACACTAACCCTAAACCTAACCCTAACCCCTACCCTACGCCGTACCCTCACCCGTAACCTATCCCATACCCTAAGCCGTACCCTAACCCTAACACTAACCCTAACCCTAAACCTAACCCCTACCCTACGCCGTACCCTCACCCGTACCCTATCCCATACCCTAAGCCGTACCCTAACCCTAACCCTAACCCTAACCTATACACTACGCCATACCCTCACCCGTACCCTAACCCGTACCCTAAGCCGTACCCTAACCCTAACCCTAACCCTAACCTATACACTATGCCGTACCCTCACCTGTACCCTAACCCGTACCCTAAGCCGTACCCTAACCCTAACCCTAACCCTAACCCTAACCCTAACCCATACCCTACGCCGTACCCTAACCCGTACCCTAACCCGTATTCTAAGCCGTACCCTAACCATAACCAATACCCTACACAGTACCCTCACCCGTACCCTCTCCCGTACCCTAAGCCATACCCTAACCCTAACCCTAACCCTAACCTATACACTACACCATACCCTCACCCGTACCCTAACCCGTACCCTAAGCCGTACACTAACCCTAACCCTAACCCTAAACCATACGCTACGCCGTACCCTCACCCGTACCCTAACCCGTATCCTAAGCCGTACCCTAACCCTAACCCTAACCCTAAACTATACCCTACGCCGTAACCTCACCCGTACCCTAACCCGTACCCTAAGCCGTACCCTAACCCTAACCCTAACCCTAACCCTAACCCTAACCCATACCGTACGCCATACCCTAACACCTACCCTAACCCGTATCCTAAGCCGTACCCTAACCCTAACCAATGCCCTACGCAGTATCCTCACCCATAACCTCACCCGTACCCTAAGCCATACCCTAACCCTAACCTTAACCCTAAACCTAACCCTAACCCCTACACTATGCCATACCCTCACCTGTACCCTATTCCATAACCTAAGCCGTACCATAACCCTAACACTAACCCTAACCCTAACCCATAACCTACGCCGTACCCTCACCCGTACCATAACCCGTATCCTAAGCCGTACCCTAACCCTAACCCTAACCCTAACCCTAACCCATAACCTACGCCGTACCTTCACCCGTACCCTAACACATACCCTAAGACGTACCGTAACCCTAACCCTAACACTAACCCTAACCCTAACCCACACTCTACGCCGTACCCTAACCCGTACCCTAACACGTATCCTAAGCCGTACCCAAACCCTAACAAATACCCTACGCAGTACCCTCACCCGTACCCTCACCTGTACCCTAAGCCATACCCTAACCCTAACCCTAACCCTAACCCCTACCCTACGCCGTACCCTCACCCGTACCCTATCCGATACGCTAAGCCATACCCTAACCCTAACACTAACCCTAACCCTAACCCTAACCCTAACCCATACCCTACGCCGTACCCTCACCCATAACCTAATCCGTACCCTAAGCCGTACCCTAACCCTAACCCTAACCTATACACTACGCCGTACCCTCACCCGTTCCCTAACCCGTACCCTAAGCCATACCCTAACTCTAACCCTAACCCTAACCCTAACCCTTACCCATACACTGCGCCATACCCTAACCCATACAATACCCTGTATCCTAAGCCTTAACCTAACCCTAACCAATGACCTACACAGTACCCTCACCCGTACCCTAAGCCATACCCTAACCCTAACCCTAACACTAACCCTAACCCTAAACCCTACCCTATGCCGTACCCTCACCCATACCCTATCCCATACCCTAAGCCGTACCCTAACCCTAACACTAACCCTAACCCTAACCCTAACCCTAAACTACCGTTGACTGCTTTTGCCTCCATTAGATTTCCTAAGCAATAGTGTTTTAAGGAACAGGTTAAAAAGAAAATCCTAATGTGATTTTTTTATAATGTGTTTATTCTTTATCTTATCCTAGTGACTAAAAGCTTCTCCATGGCTGGACCCCAAATAATATTCCTTTACGTGCTAAGTGGTATCTAGAGAGTGGGATAGGTTTAATAAATACCCTAATCCTAACGTGTACCCTAACCCTAACCCATACCCTAACCCTAATGCGTACCCTAACCCTAACCCAAACCCTAACCCTAACACGTAAGCTAATCCTAACCCGTACCCTAAACCAATCCCTAAACCTAAAACTAACCCTAACCCTAACCCTAACCCTAACCCATACGCTACGCCGTACCCTCACCCATACCCTAACCCGTATCCTAAGCCGTACCCTAATCCTAAACCTAACCCTAACCTCTACCCTACGCCGTACCCTCACCCGTACCCTAACCCGTACCCAAAGCCTTACCCTAACCCTAACCCTAACCCTCACCCATACCCAACGCCGTAACCTAACCCATATACTAACCTGTATCCTAAGCCGTACCCTAACCCTAACCAATAACCTACGCAGTACCCTCACCAGTACCCTCACCCGTATCCTAAGCCCTACCCTAACCCTAACCCTAACCCTAACCCTAAACTACCCTTTACTGCTTTTGCCTCCATTAGATTTCCTAAACACTAGTGTTTTAAGGAACAGGTTAAAAAGAAAACCTTATGTGATTTTTTTATAATGTGTTTATTCTTTATCTTATCCTAGTGACTAAAATCTTCTCCATGGCTGAACCCCAAATAATATTCCTTTACGTGCTAAGTGGTATCTAGAGAGTGGGATAGGTTTAATAAATACCCTAATCCTAACGTGTACCCTAAACCTAACCCATACCCTAACCCTAACGCGTACCGTAACCCTAACCAAAACCCTAACCCGAACAAGTATGCTAATCCTAACCCGTACCCTAAATCAATCCCTAACCCTAAAACTAACCCTACCCCTAACCCTAACCCTAACCCATAACCTACGCCGTACGCTCACCCGTACCCTAACCCGTATCCTAAGCCGTACCCTAACCCTAACCCTAACCCTAAACTATACCCTACGCCGTAACCTCACCCGTACCCTAACCCGTACCCTAAGCCGTACCCTAACCCTAACCCTAACCCTAACCCTAACCCTAACCCATACCGTACGCCATACCCTAACACCTACCCTAACCCGTATCCTAAGCCGTACCCTAACCCTAACCAATGCCCTACGCAGTATCCTCACCCATAACCTCACCCGTACCCTAAGCCATACCCTAACCCTAACCTTAACCCTAAACCTAACCCTAACCCCTACACTATGCCATACCCTCACCTGTACCCTATTCCATAACCTAAGCCGTACCATAACCCTAACACTAACCCTAACCCTAACCCATAACCTACGCCGTACCCTCACCCGTACCATAACCCGTATCCTAAGCCGTACCCTAACCCTAACCCTAACCCTAACCCTAACCCATAACCTACGCCGTACCTTCACCCGTACCCTAACACATACCCTAAGACGTACCGTAACCCTAACCCTAACACTAACCCTAACCCTAACCCACACTCTACGCCGTACCCTAACCCGTACCCTAACACGTATCCTAAGCCGTACCCAAACCCTAACCAATACCCTACGCAGTACCCTCACCCGTACCCTCACCTGTACCCTAAGCCATACCCTAACCCTAACCCTAACCCTAACCCCTACCCTACGCCGTACCCTCACCCGTACCCTATCCGATACGCTAAGCCATACCCTAACCCTAACACTAACCCTAACCCTAACCCTAACCCTAACCCATACCCTACGCCGTACCCTCACCCATAACCTAATCCGTACCCTAAGCCGTACCCTAACCCTAACCCTAACCTATACACTACGCCGTACCCTCACCCGTTCCCTAACCCGTACCCTAAGCCATACCCTAACTCTAACCCTAACCCTAACCCTAACCCTTACCCATACACTGCGCCATACCCTAACCCATACAATACCCTGTATCCTAAGCCTTAACCTAACCCTAACCAATGACCTACACAGTACCCTCACCCGTACCCTAAGCCATACCCTAACCCTAACCCTAACACTAACCCTAACCCTAAACCCTACCCTATACCGTACCCTCACCCATACCCTATCCCATACCCTAAGCCGTACCCTAACCCTAACACTAACCCTAACCCTAACCCTAACCCTAAACTACCGTTGACTGCTTTTGCCTCCATTAGATTTCCTAAGCAATAGTGTTTTAAGGAACAGGTTAAAAAGAAAATCCTAATGTGATTTTTTTATAATGTGTTTATTCTTTATCTTATCCTAGTGACTAAAAGCTTCTCCATGGCTGGACCCCAAATAATATTCCTTTACGTGCTAAGTGGTATCTAGAGAGTGGGATAGGTTTAATAAATACCCTAATCCTAACGTGTACCCTAACCCTAACCCATACCCTAACCCTAATGCGTACCCTAACCCTAACCCAAACCCTAACCCTAACACGTAAGCTAATCCTAACCCGTACCCTAAACCAATCCCTAAACCTAAAACTAACCCTAACCCTAACCCTAACCCTAACCCATACGCTACGCCGTACCCTCACCCATACCCTAACCCGTATCCTAAGCCGTACCCTAATCCTAAACCTAACCCTAACCTCTACCCTACGCCGTACCCTCACCCGTACCCTAACCCGTACCCAAAGCCTTACCCTAACCCTAACCCTAACCCTCACCCATACCCAACGCCGTAACCTAACCCATATACTAACCTGTATCCTAAGCCGTACCCTAACCCTAACCAATAACCTACGCAGTACCCTCACCAGTACCCTCACCCGTATCCTAAGCCCTACCCTAACCCTAACCCTAAACTACCCTTTACTGCTTTTGCCTCCATTAGATTTCCTAAACACTAGTGTTTTAAGGAACAGGTTAAAAAGAAAACCTTATGTGATTTTTTTATAATGTGTTCATTCTTTATCTTATCCTAGCGACTAAAATCTTCTCCATGGCTGAACCCCAAATAATATTCCTTTACGTGCTAAGTGGTATCTAGAGAGTGGGATAGGTTTAATAAATACCCTAATCCTAACGTGTACCCTAAACCTAACCCATACCCTAACCCTAACGCGTACCCTAACCCTAACGAAAACCCTAACCCGAACACGTATGCTAATCCTAACCCGTACCCTAAACCAATCCCTAACCCTAAAACTAACCCTAACCCTAACCCTAACCCTAACCCATAACCTACACCATACCCTCACCCGTACCCTAACCCGTACCCTAAGCCGTACCCTAACCCTAACCCTAACCCTAAACCATACGCTACGCCGTACCCTCACCCGTACCCTAACCCGTATCCTAAGCCGTACCCTAACCCTAACCCTAACCCTAAACTATACCCTACGCCGTAACCTCACCCGTACCCTAACCCGTACCCTAAGCCGTACCCTAACCCTAACCCTAACCCTAACCCTAACCCTAACCCATACCGTACGCCATACCCTAACACGTACCCTAACCCGTATTCTAAGACGTACCGTAACACTAACCAATACCCTACGCAGTATCCTCACCCATACCCTCACCCGTACCCTAAGCCGTACCTTAACCCTAACCCTAACCCTAACCCTAACCCATACCCTATGCCATACCCTCACCTGTACCCTATCCCATAACCTAAGCCGTACCCTAACCCTAACCCTAACCCTAACCCTAACCCATACGCTACGCCGTACCTTCACCCGTACCCTAACCCGTATCCTAAGCCGTACCCTAACCCTAACCCTAACCCTAACCCTAACCCTAACCCATACCCTACGCCATACCCTAACCCGTACCCTAACCCGTATCCTAAGCCGTATCCTAACCCTAACCAATACCCTACGCAGTACCCTCACCCGTACCCTCACCCGTACCCTAAGCCGTACCCTAACCCGAACCCTAACCCTAACTCTAACCCTAACCCCTACCCTACGCCGTACCTTCACCCGTACCCTATCCCATACGCTAAGCCGTACCCTAACCCTAACACTAACACTAACCCTAACCCTAACCCTAACCCTAAACCATACCCTATGCCGTACCCTCACCCGTAACCTAACCCGTACCCTAAGCCGTACCGTAACCCTAACCAATACCCTACGCAGTATCCTCACCCATACCCTCACCCGTACCCTAAGGCGTACCCTAACCCTAACCCTAACCCTAAACCTAACCCTAACCCCTACCCTATGCCATACCCTCACCTGTACCCTATCCCATAACCTAAGCCGTACCATAACCCTAACACTAACCCTAACCCTAACCCATAACCTACGCCGTACCCTCACCCGTACCCTAACCCGTATCCTAAGCCGTACCCTAACCCTAACCCTAACCCTAACCCTAACCCATAACCTACGCCGTACCCTCACCCGTACCCTAACACGTACCCTAAGACGTACCGTAACCCTAACCCTAACACTAACCTTAACCCTAACCCACACTCTACGCCGTACCCTAACCCTAACCAATACCCTACGCAGTACCCTCACCCGTACCCTCACCCGTACCCTAAGCCATACCCTAACCATAACCCTAACCCTAACCCTAACCCCTACCCTACGCCGTACCCTCACCCGTACCCTATCCCATACCCTAAGCCGTACCCTAATCCTAACACTAACCCTAACCCTAACCCTAACCCTAAACTACCCTTGATTGCTTTTGCCTCTATTAGATTTCCTAAGCACTAGTGTTTTAAGGAACAGGTTAAAAAGAAAATCCTAATGTGATTTTTTTATAATGTGTTTATTCTTTATCTTATCCTAGTGACTAAAATCTTCTCCATGGCTGGATCCCTAATAATATTCCTTTACGTGCTAAGTGGTATCTAGAGAGTGGGATAGGTTTAATAAATACCCTAATCCTAACGTGTACCCTAACCCTAACCCATACCCTAACCCTAACGCGTACCCTAACCCTAACCCAAAACCTAACACTAACACGTACGCTAATCCTAACCCGTACCCTAAACCAAACCCTAACCCTAAAACTAACCCTAACCCTTACCCTACGCCGTACCCTCACCCGTACCCTAACCCGTAGCCTAAGACGTACCCTAACCCTAACCCTAACCCATACGCTACGCCGTACCCTCACCCGTACCCTAACCCGTATCCTAAGCCGTACCCTAACCCTAACCCTAACCCTAAACCTAACCCTAACCCATACCCTACGCCATACCCTAACCCGTACCCTAACCCGTATCCTAAGCCATATCCTAACCCTAACCAATACCCTACGCAGTACCCTCACCTGTACCCTCACCCGTACCCTAAGCTGTACCCTAACCCCAACCCTAACCCTAACTCTAACCCTAACCCCTACCCTACGCCGTACCCTCACCCGTACCCTATCCCATACGCTAAGCCGTACCCTAACCCTAACACTAACACTAACCCTAACCCTAACCCTAACCCATACCCTACGTCTTACCCTCACCCGTAACCTAACCCGTACCCTAAGCCGTACCCTAACCCTAACCCTAACCTATACACTACGCCGTACCCTCACCTGTACCCTAACCCGTACCCTAAGCCGTACCCTAACTCTAACCCTAACCCTAACCCTAACCCTTACCCATACCCTGCGCCGTACCCTAACCCATACAATAACCTGTATCCTAAGCCTTAACCTAACCCTAACCAATGACCTACACAGTACCCTCACCCGTACCCTAAGCCATACCCTAACCCTAACCCTAACACTAACCCTAACCCTAAACACTACCCTATGCCGTACCCTCACCCATACCCTATCCCATACCCTAAGACGTACCCTAACCCTAACACTAACCCTAACCCTAACCCTAACCCTAAACTACCGTTGACTGCTTTTGCCTCCATTAGATTTCCTAAGCAATAGTGTTTTAAGGAACAGGTTAAAAAGAAAATCCTAATGTGATTTTTTTATAATGTGTTTATTCTTTATCTTATCCTAGTGACTAAAAGCTTCTCCATGGCTGGACCCCAAATAATATTCCTTTACGTGCTAAGTGGTATCTAGAGAGTGGGATAGGTTTAATAAATACCCTAATCCTAACGTGTACCCTAACCCTAACCCATACCCTAACCCTAATGCGTACCCTAACCCTAACCCAAACCCTAACCCTAACACGTACGCTAATCCTAACCCGTACCCTAAACCAATCCCTAACCCTAAAACTAACCCTAACCCTAACCCTAAACCATACCCTACGCCATACCCTAACCCGTACCCTAACCCGTATCCTAAGCCATATCCTAACCCTAACCAATACCCTACGCAGTACCCTCACCCGTACCCTCACCCGTACCCTAAGCCGTACCCTAACCCCAACCCTAACCCTAACCCTAACCCTAACCCTAACCCTTACCCATACCCTGCGCCGTACCCTAACCCATACAATAACCGGTATCCTAAGCCTTAACCTAACCCTCACCAATGACCTACACAGTACCCTCACCCGTAACCTAAGCCATACCCTAACCCTAACCCTAACACTAACCCTAACCCTAAACCCTACCCTATGCCGTACCCTCACCCATACCCTATCCCATATCCTAAGCCGTACCCTAACCCTAACACTAACCCTAACCCTAACCCTAACCCTAAACTACCCTTGACTGCTTTTGCCTCCATTAGATTTCCTAAGCACTAGTGTTTTAAGGAACAGGTTAAAAAGAAAATCCTAATGTGATTTTTTTATAATGTGTTTATTCTTTATCTTATCCTAGTGACGAAAATCTTCTCCATGGCTGGAACCTAAATAATATTCCTTGACGTGCTAAGTGGTATCTAGAGAGTGGGATAGGTTTAATAAATACCCTAATCCTAACGCGTACCCTAACCCTAACCCATACCCTAACCCTAACGCGTACCCTAACCCTAACCCAAACCCTAACCCTAACACGTACGCTAATCCTAACCCGTACCCTAAACCAATCCCTAACCCTAAAACTAACCCTAACCCTAACCCTAACCCTAACCCATACGCTACGCCGTACCCTCACCCATACCCTAACCCGTATCCTAAGCCGTACCCTAACCCTAAACCTAACCCTAACCTCTACCCTACGCCGTACCCTCACCCGTACCCTAACCCGTTCCCAAAGCCTTACCCTAACCCTAACCCTAACCCTCACCCATACCCAACGCCATAACCTAACCCATATCCTAACCCGTATCCTAAGCCGTACCCTAACCCTAAAACTAACCCTAACCTCTACCCTATGCCGTACCCTCACCCGTACCCTAACCCGTACCCAAAGCCTTACCCTAACCCTAACCCTAACCCTCACCCATACCCAACGCCGTAACCTAACCCATATCCTAACCCGTTTCCTAAGCCATACCCTAACCCTAAACAATAACCTACGCAGTACCCTCACCAGTACCCTCACCCGTATCCTAAGCCCTACCCTAACCCTAACCCTAAACTACCCTTTACTGCTTTTGCCTCCATTAGATTTCCTAAACACTAGTGTTTTAAGGAACAGGTTAAAAAGAAAACCTTATGTGATTTTTTTATAATGTGTTTATTCTTTATCTTATCCTAGTGACTAAAATCTTCTCCATGGCTGAACCCCAAATAATATTCCTTTTCGTGCTAAGTGGTATCTAGAGAGTGGGATAGGTTTAATAAATACCCTAATCCTAACGTGTAACCTAAACCTAACCCATACCCTAACCCTAACCAAAACCCTAACCCGAACAAGTATGCTAATCCTAACCCGTACCCTAAACCAATCCCTAACCCTAAAACTAACCCTAACCCTAACCCTAACCCTAACCCATAACCTACGCCGTACCCTCACCCGTACGCTAACCCGTATCCTAAGCCGTATCCTAACCCTAACCCTAACCCTAACCCTAACCCATAACCTACGCCGTACCCTATCCCATACCCTAAGCGGTACCCTAAACCTAACACTAACCCTAACCCTAACCTATACACTACGCCGTACCCTCACCCGTACCCTAACCCGTATTCTAAGCCGTACCCTAACCATAACCAATACCCTACACAGTACCCTCACCCGTACCCTCACCCGTAACCTAAGCCATACCCTAACCCTAACCCTAACCCTAAACCATACGCTATGCCGTACCCTAACCCGTACCCTAACCCGTATCCTAAGCCGTACCCTAAACCTAACCCTAACCCTAAACTATACCCTACGCCGTAACCTCACCTGTACCCTAACCCGTACCATAAGCCGTACCCTAACCCTAACCCTAACCCTAACCCTAACCCTAACCCTAACCCATACCGTACGCCATACCCTAACACGTACCCTAACCCGTATCCTAAGCCGTACCCTAACCCTAACCAATACCCTACGCAGTATCCTCACCCATACCCTCACCCGTACCCTAAGCCGTACCCTAACCCGTATCCTAAGCCGTACCCTAACCCTAACCCTAACCCTAACCCTAACCGATAACCTACGCCGTACCCTCACCCGTACCCTAACACGTACCCTAAGACGTACCGTAACCCTAACCCTAACACTAACCCTAACCCTAACCCACACTCTACACCGTACCCTAACCCGTACCCTAACACGTATCCTAAGCTGTACCCTAACCCTAACCAATACCCTACGCAGTACCCTCACCCGTACCCTCACCCGTACCCTAAGGCATACCCTAACCCTAACCCTAACCCTAACCCTAACCCCTACCCTACGCTGTACCCTCACCCGTACCCTATCCCATACGCTAAGCCGTACCCTAACCCTAACACTAACACTAACCCTAACCCTAACTCTAACCCATACCCTACGCCGTACCCTCACCCGTAACCTAACCCGTACCCTAAGCCGTACCCTAACCCTAACCCTAACCCCTACCCTACGCCGTACCCTCATCCGTACCCTATCCCATACCCTAAGCCGTACCCTAACCCTAACACTAACCCTAACCCTAACCCTAACCCTAAACTACCCTTGATTGCTTTTGCCTCTATTAGATTTCCTAAGCACTAGTGTTTTAAGGAACAGGTTAAAAAGAAAATCCTAATGTGATTTTTTTATAATGTGTTTATTCTTTATCTTATCCTAGTGACTAAAATCTTCTCCATGGCTGGATCCCTAATAATATTCCTTTACGTGCTAAGTGGTATCTAGAGAGTGGGATAGGTTTAATAAATACCCTAATCCTAACGTGTACCCTAAACCTAACCCATACCCTAACCCTAACGCGTACCCTAACCCTAACAAAAAACCTAACCCTAACACGTACGCTAATCCTAACCCGTACCCTAAACCAATCCCTAACCCTAAAACTAACCCTAACCCTAACCCTAACCCTAACCCTTACCCTACGCCGTACCCTCACCCGTACCCTAACCCGTACCCTAAGACGTACCCTAACCCTAACCCTAACCCATACGCTACGCCGTACCCTCACCCGTACCGTAACCCGTATCCTAAGCCGTACCCTAACCCTAACCCTAACCCTAACCCTAACCCTAACCCATACCCTACGCCATACCCTAACCCGTACCCTAACCCGTATCCTAAGCCGTATCCTAACCCTAACCAATACCCTACGCAGTACCCTCACCCGTACCCTCACCCGTACCCTAAGCCGTACCCTAACCCCAACCCTAACCCTAACCCTAACCCTAACCCCTACCCTACGCCGTACCCTCACCCGTACCCTATCCCATACGCTAAGCCGTACCCTAACCCTAACACTAACACTAACCCTAACCCTAACCCTAACCCATACCCTACGCCGTACCCTCACCCATAACCTAACCCGTACCCAAAGCCGTACCCTAACCCTAACCCTAACCTATACACTACGCCGTACCCTCACCCATACCCTAACCCGTACCCTAAGCCGTACCCTAACTCTAACCCTAACCCTAGCCCTAACCCTTACCCATACCCTGCGCCGTACCCTAACCCATACAATAACCTGTATCCTAAGCCTTAACCTAACCCTAACCAATGACCTACACAGTACCCTCAGCCGTACCCTAAGCCATACCCTAACCCTAACCCTAACACTAACCCTAACCCTAAACCCTACCCTATGCCGTACCCTCACCCATACCCTATCCCATACCCTAAGCCGTACCCTAACCCTAACACTAACCCTAACCCTAACCCTAACCCTAAACTACCCTTGACTGCTTTTGCCTCCATTAGATTTCCTAAGCACTAGTGTTTTAAGGAACAGGTTAAAAAGAAAATCCTAATGTGATTTTTTTATAATGTGTTTATTCTTTATCTTATCCTAGTAACGAAAATCTTCTCCATGGCTGGACCCTAAATAATATTCCTTTACGTGCTAAGTGGTATCTAGAGAGTGGGATAGGTTTAATAAATACCCTAATCCTAACGTGTACCCTAACCCTAACCCTAATGCGTACCCTAACCCTAACCCAAACCCTAACCCTAACACGTACGCTAATCCTAACCCGTACCCTAAACCAATCCCTAACCCTAAAACTAACCCTAACCCTAACCCTAACCCTAACCCATACGCTACGCCGTACCCTCACCCATACCCTAACCCGTATCCTAAGCCGTACCCTAACCCTAAACCTAACCCTAACCTCTACCCTACGCCGTACCCTCACCCGTACCCTCAACCGTACCCAAAGCCTTACCCTAACCCTAACCCTAACCCTAACCCTAACCCCTACCCTACGCCGTACCCTCACCCGTACCCTATCCCATACCCTAAGCCGTACCCTAACCCTAACACTAACCCTAACCCTAACCCTAACCCTAAACTACCCTTGATTGCTTTTGCCTGTATTAGATTTCCTAAACACTAGTGTTTTAAGGAACAGGTTAAAAAGAAAATCCTAATGTGATTTTTTTATAATGTGTTTATTCTTTATCTTATCCTAGTGACTAAAATCTTCTCCATGGCTGGATCCCTAATAATATTCCTTTACGTGCTGACTGGTATCTAGAGAGTGGGATAGGTTTAATAAATACCCTAATCCTAACGTGTACCCTAACCCTAATCCATACCCTAACCCTAACGCGTACCCTAACCCTAACCCAAAACCTAACCCTAACACGTACGCTAATCCTAACCCGTACCCTAAACGAATCCCTAAAACTAACCCTAACCCTAACCCTAACCCTAACCCTTACCCTACGCCGTACCCTCACCCGTACCCTAACCCGTACCCTAAGCCGTACCCTAACCCTAACCCTAACCCTAACCGTAACCCTAAACCATACCCCACGCCATACCCTAACCCGTACCCTAACCCGTATCCTAAGCCGTATCCTAACCCTAACCAATACCCTACGCAGTACCCTCACACGTACCCTCACCCGTACCCTAAGCCGTATCCTAAGCCGTACCCTAACTCTAACCCTAACCCTAACCCTTACCCATACCCTGCGCCGTACCCTAACCCATACAATAACCTGTATCCTAAGCCTTAACCTAACCCTAACCAATGACCTACACAGTACCCTCACCCGTACCCTAAGCCATACTCTAACCCTAACCCTAACACTAACCCTAACCCTAAACCCTACCCTATGCCGTACCCTCACCCATACCCTATCCCATACCCTAAGCCGTACCCTAACCCTAACACTAACCCTAACCCTAACCCTAACCCTAAACTACCCTTGACTGCTTTTGCCTCCATTAGATTTCCTAAGCACGAGTGTTTTAAGGAACAGGATAAAAAGAAAATCCTAATGTGATTTTTTTATAATGTGTTTATTCTTTATCTTATCCTAGTGACGAAAATCTTCTCCATGGCTGAACCCTAAATAATATTCCTTTACGTGCTAAGTGGTATCTAGAGAGTGGGATAGGTTTAATAAATACCCTAATCCTAACGTGTACCCTAAACCTAACCCATACCAACCCTAACGCGTACCCTAACTCTAACCAAAACCCTAACCCGAACAAGTATGCTAATCCTAACCCTTACCCTAAACCAATCCCTAACCCTAAAACTAACCCTAACCCTAACCCTAACCCTAACCCATAACCTACGCAGTACCCTCACCCGTACCCTAACCCGTACCCTAAGCCGTACCCTAACCCTAACCCTAACCCATACGCTACGCCGCACCCTCACCCGTACCCTAACAGGTATCCTAAGCCGTACCCTAACCCTAACCCTAACCCTAACCGCTACCCTACGCCGTACCCTATCCCATACCCTAAGCGGTACCCTAACCCTAACACTAACCCTAAACCTAACCCTAACCCCTACCCTACGCCGTACCCTCACCCGTAACCTATCCCATACCCTAAGCCGTATCCTAACCCTAACACTAACCCTAACCCTAAACCTAACCCCTACCCTATGCCTTACCCTCACCTGTACCCTATCCCATACCCTAAGCCGTACCCTAACCCTAACCCTAACCCTAACCTATACACTACGCCGTACCCTCACCCGTACCCTAACCCGTACCCTAAGCCGTACCCTAACCCTAACCCTAACCCTAACCCATACCCTACGCCGTACCCTAAACTTTACCCTAACCCGTATTCTAAGCCGTACCCTAACCATAACCAATACCCTACACAGTACCCTCACCCGTACCCTCACCCGTACCCTAAGCCATACCCTAACCCTAACCCTAACCCTAACTTATACACTACGCCATACCCTCACCCGTACCCTAACCCGTACCCTAAGCCGTACCATAACCCTAACCCTAACCCTAAACTATACCCTACGCCGTAACCTCACCCGTACCCTAACCCGTACCCTAAGCCGTACCCTAACCCTAACCCTAACCCTAACCCTAACCCTAACCCATAGCGTACGCCATACCCTAACACGTACCCTAACCCGTATCCTAAGCCGTACCCTAACCCTAACCAATACCCTACGCAGTATCCTCACCCATACCCTCACCCGTACCCTAAGCCGTACCCTAACCCTAACCCTAACCCTAAACCTAACCCTAACCCCTACCCTATGCCATACCCTCACCTGTACCCTATCCCATAACCTAAGCCGTACCATAACCCTAACACTAACCCTAACCCTAACCCATAACCTACGCCTTACCCTCACCCGTACCCTAACCCGTATCCTAAGCCGTACCCTAACCCTAACCCTAACCCATAACCTATGCAGTACCCTCACCCGTACCCTCACCCGTACCCTAAGCCATACCCTAACCATAACCCTAACCCTAACCCTAACCCCTACCCTACGCCGTACCCTCACCCGTACCCTATCCCATACCCTAAGCCGTACCCTAACCCTAACACTAACCCTAACCCTAACCCTAACCCTAAACTACCCTTGATTGCTTTTGCCTCTATTAGATTTCCTAAGCACTAGTGTTTTAAGGAACAGGTTAAAAAGAAAATCCTAATGTGATTTTTTTATAATGTGTTTATTCTTTATCTTTTCCTAGTGACTAAAATCTTCTCCATGGCTGGATCCCTAATAATATTCCTTCACGTGGTAAGTGGTATCTAGAGAGTGGGATAGGTTTAATAAATACCCTAATCCTAACGTGTACCCTAACCCTAACCCATACCCTAACCCTAACGCGTACCCTAACCCTAACCCAAAACCTAACCCTAACACGTACGCTAATCCTAACCCGTACCCTAAACCAATCCCTAACCCTAAAACTAACCCTAAACCTAACCCTAACCCTAACCCTTACCCTACGCCGTACCCTCACCCGTACCCTAACCCGTACCCTAAGACGTACCCTAACCCTAACCCTAACCCATATGCTACGCCGTACCCTCACCCGTACCCTTACCCGTATCCTAAGCCGTACCCTAACCCTAACCCTAACCCTAACCCTAAGCCTAACCCATACCCTACGCCATACCCTAACCCATACCCTAAACCGTATCCTAAGCCATATCCTAAACCTAACCAATACCCTACGCAGTAACCTCACCCGTACCCTCACACGTACCCTAAGCCGTACCCTAACCCCAACCCTAACCCTAACTCTAACCCTAACCCCTACCCTACGCCGTACCCTCACCCGTACCCTATCCCATACGCTAAGCCGTACCCTAACCCTAACACTAACACTAACCCTAACCCTAACCCTAACCCATACCCTACGCCGTAACCTAACCCGTACCCTAAGCCGTACCCTAACCCTAACCCTAACCTATACACTACGCCGTACCCTCACCCGTACCCTAACCCGTACCCTAAGCCGTACCCTAACTCTAACCCTAACCCTAACCCTAACCCTTACCCATACCCTGCACCGTACCCTAACCCATACAATAACCTGTATCCTAAGCCTTAACCTAACCCTAACCAATGACCTACACAGTACCCTCACCCGTACCCTAAGCCATACCCTAACCCTAACCCTAACACTAACCCTAACCCTAAACCCTACCCTATGCCGTACCCTCACCCATACCCTATCCCATACCCTAAGCCGTACCCTAACCCTAACACTAACCCTAACCCTAACCCTAACCCTAAACTACCCTTGACTGCTTTTGCCTCCATTAGATTTCCTAAGCACTAGTGTTTTAAGGAACAGGTTAAAAAGAAAATCCTAATGTGATTTTTTTATAATGTGTTTATTCTTTATCTTATCCTAGTGACGAAAATATTCTCCATGGCTGGACCCTAAATAATATTCCTTTACGTGCTAAGTGGTATCTAGAGAGTGGGATAGGTTTAATAAATACCCTAATCCTAACGTGTACCCTAAACCTAACCCATACCAACCCTAAAGCGTACCCTAACCCTAACCAAAACCCTAACCCGAACAAGTATGCTAATCCTAACCCTTACCCTAAACCAATCCCTAACCCTAAAACTAACCCTAACCCTAACCCTAACCCTAACCCATTACCTACGCAGTACCCTCACCCGTACCCTAACCCGTACCCTAAGCCGTACCCTAACCCTAACCCTAACCCATACGCTACGCCGCACCCTCACCCGTACCCTAACCCGTATCCTAAGCCGTACCCTAACCCTAACCCTAACCCTAACCGCTACCCTACGCCGTACCCTATCCCATACCCTAAGCGGTACCCTAACCCTAACACTAACCCTAACCTATACACTACGCCGTACCCTCACCCGTACCCTAACCCGTACCCTAAGCCGTACCCTAACCCTAACCTTAACCCTAACCCATACACTTCGCCGTACCCTAAACTGTACCCTAACCCGTATTCTAAGCCGTACCCTAACCATAACCAATACCCTACACATTACCCTCACCCGTACCCTCACCCGTACCCTAAGCCGTACCCTAACCCTAACCCTAACCCTAAACTATACCCTACGCCGTAACCTCACCCGTACCCTAACCCGTACCCTAAGCCGTACCCTAACCCTAACCCTAACCCTAACCCTAACCCTAACCCATAGCGTACGCCATAGCCTAACACGTACCCTAACCCGTATCCTAAGCCGTACCCTAACCCTAACCAATACCCTACGCAGTATCCTCACCCATACCCTCACCCGTACCCTAAGCCGTACCCTAAACCTAACCCTAACCCTAAACCTAACCCTAACCCCTACCCTATGCCATACCCTCACCTGTACCCTATCCCATAACCTAAGCCGTACCATAACCCTAACACTAACCCTAACCCTAACCCATAACCTACGCCGTACCCTCACCCGTACCCTAACCCGTATCCTAAGCCGTACCCTAACCCTAACACTAACCCTAACCCTAACCCATAACCTATGCAGTACCCTCACCCGTACCCTCACCCGTACCCTAAGCCATACCCTAACCATAACCCTAACCCTAACCCTAACCCCTACCCTACGCCGTACCCTCACCCGTACCCTATCCCATACCCTAACCCGTAACCTAACCCTAACACTAACCCTAACCCTAACCCTAACCCTAAACTACCCTTGATTGCTTTTGCCTCTATTAGATTTCCTAAGCACTAGTGTTTTAAGGAACAGGTTAAAAAGAAAATCCTAATGTGATTTTTTTATAATGTGTTTATTCTTTATCTTTTCCTAGTGACTAAAATCTTCTCCATGGCTGGATCCCTAATAATATTCCTTCACGTGGTAAGTGGTATCTAGAGAGTGGGATAGGTTTAATAAATACCCTAATCCTAACGTGTACCCTAACCCTAACCCATACCCTAACCCTAACGCGTACCCTAACCCTAACCCAAAACCTAACCCTAACACGTACGCTAATCCTAACCCGTACCCTAAACCAATCCCTAACCCTAAAACTAACCCTAACCCTAACCCTAACCCTAACCCTTACCCTACGCCGTACCCTCACCCGTACCCTAACCCGTACCCTAAGACGTACCCTAACCCTAACCCTAACCCATATGCTACGCCGTACCCTCACCCGTACCCTTACCCGTATCCTAAGCCGTACCCTAACCCTAACCCTAACCCTAACCCTAAGCCTAACCCATACCCTACGCCATACCCTAACCCATACACTAACCCGTATCCTAAGCCATATCCTAACCCTAACCAATACCCTACGCAGTACCCTCACCCGTACCCTCACCCGTACCCTAAGCCGTACCCTAACCCCAACCCTAACCCTAACTCTAACCCTAACCCCTACCCTACGCCGTACCCTCACCCGTACCCTATCCCATACGCTAAGCCGTACCCTAACCCTAACACTAACACTAACCCTAACTCTAAACCATACCCTACGCCGTAACCTAACCCGTACCCTAAGCCGTACCCTAACCCTAACCCTAACCTATACACTACGCCGTACCCTCACCCGTACCCTAACCCGTACCCTAAGCCGTACCCTAATCCTAAACCTAACCCTAACCTCTACCCTACGCCGTACCCTCACCCGTACCCTAACCCGTACCCAAAGCCTTACCCTAACCCTAACCATAACCCTCACCCATACCCAATGCCGTAACCTAACCCATATCCTAACCCGTATCCTAAGCCGTACCCTAACCCTAACCAATAACCTACGCAGTACCCTCACCAGTACCCTCACCCGTATCCTAAGCCCTAACCTAACCCTAACCCTAACCCTAACCCTAAACTACCCTTTACTGCTTTTGCCTCCATTAGATTTCCTAAACACTAGTGTTTTAAGGAACAGGTTAAAAAGAAAACCTTATGTGATTTTTTTATAATGTGTTTATTCTTTATCTTATCCTAGTGACTAAAATCTTCTCCATGGCTGAACCCCAAATAATATTCCTTTACGTGCTAAGTGGTATCTAGAGAGTGGGATAGGTTTAATAAATACCCTAATCCTAAAGTGTACCCTAAACCTAACCCATACCCTAACCCTAACGCGTACCCTAACCCTAACCAAAACCCTAACCCGAACACGTATGCTAATCCTAACCCGTACCCTAAACCAATCCCTAACCCTAAAACTAACCCTAACCCTAACCCTAACCCTAACCCATAACCTACACCGTACCCTCACCCGTACCCTAACCCGTACCCTAAGCCGTACCCTAACCCTAACCCTAACCCTAACCCTAACCCTAACCCATACCGTACGCCAAACCCTAACACGTACCCTAACCCGTATCCTAAGCCGTACCCTAACCCTAACCAATACCCTATGCAGTATCCTCACCCATACCCTCACCCGTACCCTAAGCCGTACCCTAACCCTAACCCTAACCCTAACCCTAACCCTAAACCCTACCCTATGCCATACCCTCACCTGTACCCTATCCCATAACCTAAGCCGTACTATAACCCTAACACTAACCCTAACCCTAACCCATAACCTATGCCGTACCCTCACCCGTACCCTAACCCGTATCCTAAGACGTACCGTAACCCTAACCAATACCCTACGCAGTATCCTCACCCATACCCTCACCCGTACCCTAAGCCGTACCCTAACCCTAACCCTAACCCTAACCCTAACCCATACCCTATGCCATACCCTCACCTGTACCCTATCCCATAACCTAAGCCGTACCCTAACCCTAACCCAAACCCTAACCCTAACCCATACGCTACGCCGTACCTTCACCCGTACCCTAACCCGTATCCTAAGCCGTACCCTAACCCTAAACCTAACCCTAACCCTAAACCTAACCCTAACCCTAACCCATACCCTACGCCATACCCTAACACGTACCCTAACCCGTATCCTAAGCCGTATCCTAACCCTAACCAATACCCTACGCAGTACCCTCACCCGTACCCTCACCCGTACCCTAAGCCGTACCCTAACCCAAACCCAAACCCTAACTCTAAACCTAACCCCTACCCTACGCCGTACCCTCACCCGTACCCTATCCCATACGCTAAGCCGTAACCTAACCCTAACACTAACACTAACCCTAACCCTAACCCTAACCCTAAACCATACCCTATGCCGTACCCTCACCCGTAACCTAACCCGTACCCTAAGCCGTACCCTAACCCTAACCCTAACCTATACACTATGCCGTACCCTCACCCGTACCCTAACCCATACCCTAAGCCGTACCCTAACTCTAACCCTAACCCTAACCCTAACCCTTACCCATACCCTGCGCCGTACCCTAACCCATACAATAACCTGTACCCTAAGCCTTAACCTAACCCTAACCAATGACCTACACAGTACTCTCAACCGTACCCTAAGCCATACTCTAACCCTAACCCTAACACTAACCCTAACCCTAAACCCTACCCTATGCCGTACCCTCACCCATACCCTATCCCATACCCTAAGCCGTACCCTAACCCTAACACTAACCCTAACCCTAACCCTAAACTACCCTTGACGGCTTTTGCCTCCATTAGATTTCCTAAGCACGAGTGTTTTAAGGAACTGGATAAAAAGAAAATCCTAATGTGATTTTTTTATAATGTGTTTATTCTTTATCTTATCCTAGTGACGAAAATCTTCTCCATGGCTGGACCCTAAATAATATTCCTTTACGTGCTAAGTGGTATCTAGAGAGTGGGATAGGTTTAATAAATACCCTAATCCTAACGTGTACCCTAAACCTAACCCATACCAACCCTAACGCGTACCCTAACCCTAACGAAAACCCTAAACCGAACAAGTATGCTAATCCTAACCCTTACCCTAAACCAATCCCTAACCCTAAAACTAACCCTAACCCTAACCCTAACCCTAACCCATAACCTACGCAGTACCCTCACCCGTACCCTAACCCGTACCCTAAGCCGTACCCTAACCCTAACCCTAACCCATACGCTACGCCGCACCCTCACCCGTACCCTAACCCGTATCCTAAGCCGTACCCTAACCCTAACCCTAACCCTATCCGCTACCCTACGCCGTACCCTATCCCATACCCTAAGCGGTACCCTAAACCTAACACTAACCCTAAAACTAACCCTAACCCCAACCCTACGCCGTACCCTCACCCGTAACCTATCCCATACCCTAAGCCGTACCCTAACCCTAACACTAACCCTAACCCTAAACCTAACCCCTACCCTACGCCTTACCCTCACCTGTACCCTATCCCATACCCTAAGCCGTACCCTAACCCTAACCCTAACCCTAACCTATACACTACGCCGTACCCTCACCCGTACCCTAACCCGTACCCTGAGCCGTACCCTAACCCTAACCCTAACCCTAACCCATACCCTACGCCGTACCCTAAACTGTACCCTAACCCGTATTCTAAGCCGTACTCTAACCATAACCAATACCCTACACAGTACCCTCACCCGTACCCTCACCCGTACCCTAAGCCATACCCTAACCCTAACCCTAACCCTAACTTATACACTACGCCATACCCTCACCCGTACCCTAACCCGTACCCTAAGCCGTACCCTAACCCTAACCCTAACCCTAAACTATACCCTACGCCGTAACCTCACCCGTACCCTAACCCGTACCCTAAGCCGTACCCTAACCCTAACCCTAACCCTAACCCATAACCTATGCAGTACCCTCACCCGTACCCTCACCCGTACCCTAAGCCATACCCTAACCATAACCCTAACCCTAACCCTAACCCCTACCCTACGCCGTACCCTCACCCGTACCCTATCCCATACCCTAACCCGTACCCTAACCCTAACACTAACCCTAACCCTAACCCTAACCCTAAACTACCCTTGGTTGCTTTTGCCTCTATTAGATTTCCTAAGCACTAGTGTTTTAAGGAACAGGTTAAAAAGAAAATCCTAATGTGATTTTTTTATAATGTGTTTATTCTTTATCTTTTCCTAGTGACTAAAATCTTCTCCATGGCTGGATCCCTAATAATATTCCTTCACGTGCTAAGTGGTATCTAGAGAGTGGGATAGGTTTAATAAATACCCTAATCCTAACGTGTACCCTAACCCTAACCCATACCCTAACCCTAACGCGTACCCTAACCCTAACCCAAAACCTAACCCTAACACGTACGCTAATCCTAACCCGTACCCTAAACCAATCCCTAACCCTAAAACTAACCCTAACCCTAACCCTAACCCTAACCCTTACCCTACGCCGTACCCTCACCCGTACCCTAACCCGTACCATAAGCCGTACCCTAACCCTAACCAATAACCTACGCAGTACCCTCACCAGTACCCTCACCCGTATCCTAAGCCCTACCCTAACCCTAACCCTAACCCTAACCCTAAACTACCCTTTACTGCTTTTGCCTCCATTAGATTTCCTAAACACTAGTGTTTTAAGGAACAGGTTAAAAAGAAAACCTTATGTGATTTTTTTATAATGTGTTTATTCTTTATCTTATCCTAGTGACTAAAATCTTCTCCATGGCTGAACCCCAAATAATATTCCTTTACGTGCTAAGTGGTATCTAGAGAGTGGGATAGGTTTAATAAATACCCTAAACCTAAAGTGTACCCTAAACCTAACCCATACCCTAACCCTAACGCGTACCCTAACCCTATACAAAACCCTAACCCGAACACGTATGCTAATCCTAACCCGTACCCTAAACCAATCCCTAACCCTAAAACTAACCCTAACCCTAACCCTAACCCTAACCCATAACCTACACCGTACCCTCACCCGTACCCTAACCCGTACCCTAAGCCGTACCCTAACCCTAACCCTAACCCTAAACCATACGCTACGCCGTACCCTCACCTGTACCCTAACCCGTATCCTAAGCCGTACCCTAACCCTAACCCTAACCCTAAACTATACCCTACGCCGTAACCTCACCCGTACCCTAACCCATACCCTAAGCCGTACCCTAACCCTAACCCTAACCCTAACCCTAACCCTAACCCTAACCCATACCGTACGCCATACCCTAACACGTACCCTAACCCGTATCCTAAGCCGTACCCTAACCCTAACCAATACCCTATGCAGTATCCTCACCCATACCCTCACCCGTACCCTAAGCCGTAACCTAACCCTAACCCTAACCCTAACCCTAACCCTAAACCCTACCCTATGCCATACCCTCACCTGTACCCTATCCCATAACCTAAGCCGTACTATAACCCTAACACTAACCCTAACCCTAACACATAACCTATGCCGTACCCTCACCCGTACCCTAACCCGTATCCTAAGACGTACCGTAACCCTAACCAATACCCTACGCAGTATCCTCACCCATACCCTCACCCGTACCCTAAGCCGTACCCTAACCCTAACCCTAACCCTAACCCTAACCCATACCCTATGCCATACCCTCACCTGTACCCTATCCCATAACCTAAGCCGTACCCTAACCCTAACCCTAACCCTAACCCTAACCCATACGCTACGCCGTACCTTCACCCGTACCCTAACCCGTATCCTAAGCCGTACCCTAACCCTAAACCTAACCCTAACCCTAAACCTAACCCTAACCCTAACCCATACCCTACGCCATACCCTAACACGTACCCTAACCCGTATCCTAAGCCGTATCCTAACCCTAACCAATACCCTACGCAGTACCCTCACCCGTACCCTCACCCGTACCCTAAGCCGTACCCTAACCCAAACCCAAACCCTAACTCTAAACCTAACCCCTACCCTACGCCGTACCCTCACCCGTACCCTATCCCATACGCTAAGCCGTAACCTAACCCTAACACTAACACTAACGCTAACCCTAACCCTAACCCAAACCCTAACCCTAACACGTACGCTAATCCTAATCCGTTCCCTAAACCAATCCCTAACCCTAACACTAACCCTAACCCTAACCCTAACCCTAAACCATACCCTATGCCGTACCCTCACCCGTAACCTAACCCGTACCCTAAGCCGTACCCTAACCCTAACCCTAACCTATACACTATGCCGTACCCTCACCCGTACCCTAACCCATACCCTAAGCCGTACCCTAACTCTAACCCTAACCCTAACCCTAACCCTTACCCATACCCTGCGCCGTACCCTAACCCATACAATAACCTGTATCCTAAGCCTTAACCTAACCCTAACCAATGACCTACACAGTACCCTCAACCGTACCCTAAGCCATACTCTAACCCTAACCCTAACACTAACCCTAACCCTAAACCCTACCCTATGCCGTACCCTCACCCATACCCTATCCCATACCCTAAGCCGTACCTTAACCCTAACACTAACCCTAACCCTAACCCTAACCCTAAACTACCCTTGACTGCTTTTGCCTCCATTAGATTTCCTAAGCACGAGTGTTTTAAGGAACAGGATAAAAAGAAAATCCTAATGTGATTTTTTTATAATGTGTTTATTCTTTATCTTATCCTAGTGACGAAAATCTTCTCCATGGCTGGACCCTAAATAATATTCCTTTACGTGCTAAGTGGTATCTAGAGAGTGGGATAGGTTTAATAAATACCCTAATCCTAACGTGTACCCTAAACCTAACCCATACCAACCCTAACGCGTACCCTAACCCTAACCAAAACCCTAACCCGAACAAGTATGCTAATCCTAACCCTTACCTAAACCAATCCCTAACCCTAAAACTAACCCTAACCCTAACCCTAACCCTAACCCATAACCTACGCAGTACCCTCACCCGTACCCTAACCCGTACCCTAAGCCGTACCCTAACCCTAACCCTAAACCATACGCTACGCCGCACCCTCACCCGTACCCTAACCCGTATCCTAAGCCGTACCCTAACCCTAACCCTAACCCTAACCGCTACCCTACGCCGTACCCTATCCCATACCCTAAGCGGTACCCTAAACCTAACACTAACCCTAAACCTAACCCTAACCCCAACCCTACGCCGTAACCTCACCCGTAACCTATCCCATACCCTAAGCCGTACCCTAACCCTAACCCTAACCCTAACCCATAACCTATGCAGTACCCTCACCCGTACCGTCACCCGTACCCTAAGCCATACCCTAACCATAACCCTAACCCTAACCCTAACCCCTACCCTACGCCGTACCCTCACCCGTACCCTATCCCATACCCTAACCCGTACCCTAACCCTAACACTAACCCTAACCCTAACCCTAACCCTAAACTACCCTTGGTTGCTTTTGCCTCTATTAGATTTCCTAAGCACTAGTGTTTTAAGGAACAGGTTAAAAAGAAAATCCTAATGTGATTTTTTTATAATGTGTTTATTCTTTATCTTTTCCTAGTGACTAAAATCTTCTCCATGGCTGGATCCCTAATAATATTCCTTCACGTGCTAAGTGGTATCTAGAGAGTGGGATAGGTTTAATAAATACCCTAATCCTAACGTGTACCCTAACCCTAACCCATACCCTAACCCTAACGCGTACCCTAACCCTAACCCAAAACCTAACCCTAACACGTACGCTAATCCTAACCCGTACCCTAAACCAATCCCTAACCCTAAAACTAACCCTAACCCTAACCCTAACCCTAACCCTTACCCTACGCCGTACCCTCACCCGTACCCTAACCCGTACCATAAGCCGTACCCTAACCCTAACCAATAACCTACGCAGTACCCTCACCAGTACCCTCACCCGTATCCTAAGCCCTACCCTAACCCTAACCCTAACCCTAACCCTAAACTACCCTTTACTGCTTTTGCCTCCATTAGATTTCCTAAACACTAGTGTTTTAAGGAACAGGTTAAAAAGAAAACCTTATGTGATTTTTTTATAATGTGTTTATTCTTTATCTTATCCTAGTGACTAAAATCTTCTCCATGGCTGAACCCCAAATAATATTCCTTTACGTGCTAAGTGGTATCTAGAGAGTGGGATAGGTTTAATAAATACCCTAAACCTAAAGTGTACCCTAAACCTAACCCATACCCTAACCCTAACGCGTACCCTAACCCTATACAAAACCCTAACCCGAACACGTATGCTAATCCTAACCCGTACCCTAAACCAATCCCTAACCCTAAAACTAACCCTAACCCTAACCCTAACCCTAACCCATAACCTACACCGTACCCTCACCCGTACCCTAACCCGTACCCTAAGCCGTACCCTAACCCTAACCCTAACCCTAAACCATACGCTACGCCGTACCCTCACCTGTACCCTAACCCGTATCCTAAGCCGTACCCTAACCCTAACCCTAACCCTAAACTATACCCTACGCCGTAACCTCACCCGTACCCTAACCCATACCCTAAGCCGTACCCTAACCCTAACCCTAACCCTAACCCTAACCCTAACCCTAACCCATACCGTACGCCATACCCTAACACGTACCCTAACCCGTATCCTAAGCCGTACCCTAACCCTAACCAATACCCTATGCAGTATCCTCACCCATACCCTCACCCGTACCCTAAGCCGTAACCTAACCCTAACCCTAACCCTAACCCTAACCCTAAACCCTACCCTATGCCATACCCTCACCTGTACCCTATCCCATAACCTAAGCCGTACAATAACCCTAACACTAACCCTAACCCTAACACATAACCTATGCCGTACCCTCACCCGTACCCTAACCCGTATCCTAAGACGTACCGTAACCCTAACCAATACCCTACGCAGTATCCTCACCCATACCCTCACCCGTACCCTAAGCCGTACCCTAACCCTAACCCTAACCCTAACCCTAACCCATACCCTATGCCATACCCTCACCTGTACCCTATCCCATAACCTAAGCCGTACCCTAACCCTAACCCTAACCCTAACCCTAACCCATACGCTACGCCGTACCTTCACCCGTACCCTAACCCGTATCCTAAGCCGTACCCTAACCCTAAACCTAACCCTAACCCTAAACCTAACCCTAACCCTAACCCATACCCTACGCCATACCCTAACACGTACCCTAACCCGTATCCTAAGCCGTATCCTAACCCTAACCAATACCCTACGCAGTACCCTCACCCGTACCCTCACCCGTACCCTAAGCCGTACCCTAACCCAAACCCAAACCCTAACTCTAAACCTAACCCCTACCCTACGCCGTACCCTCACCCGTACCCTATCCCATACGCTAAGCCGTAACCTAACCCTAACACTAACACTAACGCTAACCCTAACCCTAACCCAAACCCTAACCCTAACACGTACGCTAATCCTAATCCGTTCCCTAAACCAATCCCTAACCCTAACACTAACCCTAACCCTAACCCTAACCCTAAACCATACCCTATGCCGTACCCTCACCCGTAACCTAACCCGTACCCTAAGCCGTACCCTAACCCTAACCCTAACCTATACACTATGCCGTACCCTCACCCGTACCCTAACCCATACCCTAAGCCGTACCCTAACTCTAACCCTAACCCTAACCCTAACCCTTACCCATACCCTGCGCCGTACCCTAACCCATACAATAACCTGTATCCTAAGCCTTAACCTAACCCTAACCAATGACCTACACAGTACCCTCAACCGTACCCTAAGCCATACTCTAACCCTAACCCTAACACTAACCCTAACCCTAAACCCTACCCTATGCCGTACCCTCACCCATACCCTATCCCATACCCTAAGCCGTACCTTAACCCTAACACTAACCCTAACCCTAACCCTAACCCTAAACTACCCTTGACTGCTTTTGCCTCCATTAGATTTCCTAAGCACGAGTGTTTTAAGGAACAGGATAAAAAGAAAATCCTAATGTGATTTTTTTATAATGTGTTTATTCTTTATCTTATCCTAGTGACGAAAATCTTCTCCATGGCTGGACCCTAAATAATATTCCTTTACGTGCTAAGTGGTATCTAGAGAGTGGGATAGGTTTAATAAATACCCTAATCCTAACGTGTACCCTAAACCTAACCCATACCAACCCTAACGCGTACCCTAACCCTAACCAAAACCCTAACCCGAACAAGTATGCTAATCCTAACCCTTACCTAAACCAATCCCTAACCCTAAAACTAACCCTAACCCTAACCCTAACCCTAACCCATAACCTACGCAGTACCCTCACCCGTACCCTAACCCGTACCCTAAGCCGTACCCTAACCCTAACCCTAAACCATACGCTACGCCGCACCCTCACCCGTACCCTAACCCGTATCCTAAGCCGTACCCTAACCCTAACCCTAACCCTAACCGCTACCCTACGCCGTACCCTATCCCATACCCTAAGCGGTACCCTAAACCTAACACTAACCCTAAACCTAACCCTAACCCCAACCCTACGCCGTAACCTCACCCGTAACCTATCCCATACCCTAAGCCGTACCCTAACCCTAACACTAACCCTAACCCTAAACCTAACCCCTACCCTACGCCTTACCCTCACCCGTATCCTATCCCATACCCTAAGCCGTACCCTAACCCTAACCCTAACCCTAACCTATACACTACGCCGTACCCTCACCCGTACCCTAACCCGTACCCTAAGCCGTACCCTAACCCTAACCCTAACCCTAACCCATACCCTACGCCGTACCCTAAACTGTACCCTAACCCGTATTCTAAGCCGTACTCTAACCATAACCAATACCCTACACAGTACCCTCACCCGTACCCTCACCCGTACCCTAAGCCATACCCTAACCCTAACCCTAACCCTAACTTATACACTACGCCATACCCTCACCCGTACCCTAACCTGTACCCTAAGCCGTACCCTAACCCTAACCCTAACCCTAAACTATACCCTACGCCGTAACCTCACCCGTACCCTAACCCGTACACTAAGCCGTACCCTAACCCTAACCCTAACCCTAACCCTAACCCTAACCCATAGCGTACGCCATACCCTAACACGTACCCTAACCCGTATCCTAAGCCGTACCCTAACCCTAACCAATACCCTACGCAGTATCCTCACCCATACCCTCACCCGTACCCTAAGCCATACCCTAACCCTAACCCTAACCCTAAACCTAACCCTAACCCCTACCCTATGCCATACCCTCACCTGTACCCTATCCCATAACCTAAGCCGTACCATAACCCTAACACTAACCCTAACCCTAAACCATAACCTACGCCGTACCCTCACCCGTACCCTAACCCGTATCCTAAGCCGTACCCTAACCCTAACCCTAACCCTAACCGCTACCCTACGCCGTACCCTATCCCATACCCTAAGCGGTACTCTAACCCTAACACTAACCCTAACCCTAACCCATAACCTACGCCCTACCCTCACCCGTACCCTAACACGTACCCTAAGACGTACCGTAACCCTAACCCTAACACTAACCCTAACCCTAACCCACACTCTACGCCGTACCCTAACCCGTACCCTAACACGTATCCTAAGCCGTACCCTAACCCTAACCAATACCCTACGCAGTACCCTCACCCTTACCCTCACCTGTACCCTAAGCCATACCCTAACCATAACCCTAACCCTAACCCTAACCCCTACCCTACGCCGTACCCTCACCCGTACCCTATCCCATACCCTAAGCCCTACCCTAACCCTAACACTAACCCTAACCCTAACCCTAACCCTAAACTACCCTTGATTGCTTTTGCCTCTATTAGATTTCCTAAGCACTAGTGTTTTAAAGAACAGGTTAAAAAGAAAATCCTAATGTGATTTTTTTATAATGTGTTTATTCTTTATCGTATCCTAGTGACTAAAATCTTCTCCATGGCTGGATCCCTAATAATATTCCTTTACGTGATAAGTGGTATCTAGAGAGTGGGATAGGTTTAATAAATACCCTAATCCTAACGTGTACCCTAACCCTAACCCATACCCTAACCCTAACGCGTACCCTAACCCTAACCCAAACCCTAACCCTAACACGTACGCTAATCCTAACCCGTACCCTAAACCAATCCCTAACCCTAAAACTAACCCTAACCCTAACCCTAACCCTTACCCTACCCCGTACCCTCACCCGTACCCTAACCCGTACCCTAAGACGTACCCTAACCCTAACCCTAACCCATACACTACGCCGTACCCTCACCCGTACCCTAACCCGTATCCTAAGCCGTACCCTAACCCTAACCCTAACCCTAACCCTAACCCTAACCCATACCCTACGCCATACCCTAACCCGTACCCTTACCCTAAACCTAACCCTAACCTCTACCCTACGCCGTACCCTCACCGTACCCTAACCCGTACCCAAAGCCTTACCCTAACCCTAACCCTAACCCTCACCCATACCCAACGCCGTAACCTAACCCATATCCTAACCCGTATCCTAAGCCGTACCCTAACCCTAACCAATAACCTACGCAGTACCCTCACCAGTACCCTCACCCGTATCCTAAGCCCTACCCTAACCCTAACCCTAACCCTAACCCTAAACTACCCTTTACTGCTTTTGCCTCCATTAGATTTCCTAAACACTAGTGTTTTAAAGAACAGGTTAAAAAGAAAACCTTATGTGATTTTTTTTATAATGTGTTTATTCTTTATCTTATCCTAGTGACTAAAATCTTCTCCATGGCTGAACCCCAAATAATATTCCTTTACGTGCTAAGTGGTATCTAGAGAGTGGGATAGGTTTAATAAATTCCCTAATCCTAACGTGTACCCTAAACCTAACCCATACCCTAACCCTAACGCGTACCCTAACCCTAACCAAAACCCTAACCCGAACAAGTATGCTAATCCTAACCCGTACCCTAAACCAATCCCTAACCCTAAAACTAACCCTAACCCTAACCCTAACCCTAACCCATAACCTACGCCGTACCCTCACGCGTACCCTAACCCGTACCCTAAGCCGTCCCCTAACCCTAACCCTAACCCTAACCCATACGCTACGCCGCACCCTCACCCGTACCCTAACCCGTATCCTAAGCCGTACCCTAACCCTAACCCTAACCCTAACCTCTCCCCTACGCCGTACCCTATCCCATACCCTAAGCGGTACCCTAAACGTAACACTAACCCTAAACCTAACCCTAACCCCTACCCTACGCCGTACCCTCACCCATAACCTATCCCATACCCTAAGCAGTACCCTAACCCTAACACTAACCCTAACCCTAAACCTAACCCCTACACTACGCCGTACCCTCACCCGTACCCTATCCCATATCCTAAGCCGTACCCTAACCCTAACCCTAACCCTAACCTATACACTACGCCGTACCCTCACCCGTACCCTAACCCGTACCCTAAGCCGTACCCTAACCCTAACCCTAACCCTAACCCTAACCCTAACCCATACCCTACGCCGTACCCTAAACCGTACCCTAACCCGTATTCTAAGCCGTACCCTAACCATAACCAATACCCTACACAGTACCCTCACCCGTACCCTCACCCGTACCCTAAGCCATACCCTAACCCTAACTCTAACCCTAACCTATACACTACGCCATACCCTCACCCGTACCCTAACCCGTACCCTAAGCCGTACCCTAACCCTAACCCTAACCCTAAACTATACCCTACGCCGTAACCTCACCCATACCCTAACCCGTACCCTAAGCCGTACCCTAACCCTAACCCTAACCCTAACCCTAACCCTAACCCATAGCGTACGCCATACCCTAACACGTACCCTAACCCGTATCCTAAGCCGTACCCTAACCCTAACCAATACCCTACGCAGTATCCTCACCCATACCCTCACCCGTACCCTAAGCCGTACCCTAACCCTAACCCTAACCCTAAACCTAACCCTAACCCCTACCCCATGCCATACCCTCACCTGTACCCTATCCCATAACCTAAGCCGTACCATAACCCTAACACTAACTCTAACCCTAACCCATAACCTACGCCGTACCCTCACCCGTACACTAAGCCGTACCCTAACCCTAACCCTAACCCTAACCCTAACCCATAACCTACGCCGTACCCTCACCCGTACCCTAACACGTACCCTAAGACGTACCGTAACCCTAACCCTAACACTAACCCTAACCCTAACCCACACTCTACGCCGTACCCTAACCCGTACCCTAACACGTATCCTAAGCCGTACCCTAACCCTAACCAATACCCTACGCAGTACCCTCACCCGTACCCTCACCCGTACCCTAAGCAATACCCTAACCATAACCCTAACCCTAACCCTAACCCCTACCCTACGCCGTACCCTCACCCGTACCCTATCCCATACCCTAAGCCGTACCCTAACCCTAACACTAACCCTAACCCTAAACCTAACCCTAAACTACCCTTGATTGCTTTTGCCTCTATTAGATTTCCTAAGCACTAGTGTTTTAAGGAACAGGTTAAAAAGAAAATCCTAATGTGATTTTTTTATAATGTGTTTATTCTTTATCTTATCCTAGTGACTAAAATCTTCTCCATGGCTGGATCCCTAATAATATTCCTTTACGTGCTAAGTGGTATCTAGAGAGTGGGATAGGTTTAACAAATACCCTAATCCTAACGTGTACCCTAACCCTAACCCATACCCTAACCTTAACGCGTACCCTAACCCTAACCCAAAACCTAACCCTAACACGTACGCTAATCCTAACCCGTACCCTAAACCAATCCCTAACCCTAAAACTAACCCTAACCCTAACCCTAACCTTAACACTTACCCTACGCCGTACCCTCACCCGTACCCTAACCCGTACCCTAAGACGTAACCTAACCCTAACCCTAACCCATACGCTACGCCATAACCTCACCCGTACCCTAACCCGTATCCTAAGCCGTACCCTAACCCTAACCCTAACCCTTACCCTAACCCTAACCCATACCCTCCGCCATACCCTAACCCATACCCTAACCCGTATCCTAAGCCATATCCTAACCCTAACCAATACCCTACGCAGTACCCTCACCAGTACCCTCACCCGTACCCTAAGCCGTACCCTAACCCCAACCCTAACCCTAACTCTAACCCTAACCCCTACCCTACGCCGTACCCTCACCCGTACCCTATCCCATATGCTAAGCCGTACCCTAACCCTAACACTAACACTAACCCTAACCCTAACCCTAACCCATACCCTACGCCGTACCCTCACCCGTAACCTAACCCGTACCCTAAGCCGTACCCTAACCCTAACCCTAACCTATACACTACGCCGTACCCTCACCCGTACCCTAACCCGTACCCTAAGCCGTACCCTAACTCTAACCCTAACCCTAACCCTAAACCTTACCCATACCCTGCGCCGTACCCTAACCCATACAATAACCTGTATCCTAAGCCTTAACCTAACCCTAACCAATGAGCTACACAGTACCCTCACCCGTACCCTAAGCCATACCCTAACCCTAACCCTAACACTAACCCTAACCCTAAACCCTACCCTATGCCGTACCCTCACCCATACCCTATCCCATACCCTAAGCCGTACCCTAACCCTAACACTAACCCTAACCCTAACCCTAAACCTAAACTACCCTTGACTGCTTTTGCCTCCATTAGATTTCCTAAGCACTAGTGTTTTAAGGAACAGGTTAAAAAGAAAATCCTAATGTGATTTTTTTATAATGTGATTATTCTTTATCTTATCCTAGTGACGAAAATATTCTCCATGGCTGGACACTAAATAATATTCCTTTACGTGCTAAGTGGTATCTAGAGAGTGGGATAGCTTTAATAAATACCCTAATCCTAACGCGTACCCTAACCCTAACCCATACCCTAACCCTAACGCGTACCCTAACCCTAACCCAAACCCTAACCGTAACACGTACGCTAATCCTAACCCGTACCCTAAACCAATCCCTAACCCTAAAACTAACCCTAACCCTAACCCTAACCCTAACCCATACGCTACGCCGTACCCTCACCCATACCCTAACCCGTATCTTAAGCCGTACCCTAACCCTAAACCTAACCCTAACCTCTACCCTACGCCGTACCCTCACCCGTACCCTAACCCGTACCCAAAGCCTTACCCTAACCCTAACCCTAACCCTCACCCATACCCAACGCCGTAACCTAACCCATATCCTAGCCCGTATCCTAAGCCGTACCCTAACCCTAACCTATAACCTACGCAGTACCCTCACCAGTAACCTCACCCGTATCCTAAGCCCTACCCTAACCCTAACCCTAACCCTAACCCTAAACTACCCTTTACTGCTTTTGCCTCCATTAGATTTCCTAAACACTAGTGTTTTAAGGAACAGGTTAAAAAGAAAACCTTATGTGATTTTTTTATAATGTGTTTATTCTTTATCTTATCCTAGTGACTAAAATCTTCTCCATGGCTGAACCCCAAATAATATTCCTTTACGTGCTAAGTGGTATCTAGAGAGTGGGATAGGTTTAATAAATACCCTAATCCTAACGTGTACCCTAAACCTAACCCATACCCTAACCCTAACGCGTACCGTAACCCTAACCAAAACCCTAACCCGAACAAGTATGCTAATCCTAACCCGTACCCTAAATCAATCCCTAACCCTAAAACTAACCCTACCCCTAACACTAACCCTAACCCATAACCTACGCCGTACCCTCACCCGTACCCTAACCCGTATCCTAAGCCGTACCCTAACCCTAACCATAACCCTAACCCTAACCGCTACCCTACGCCGTACCCTATCCCATACCCTAAGCGGAACCCTAAACCTAACACTAACCCTAAACCTAACCCTAACCCCTACCCTACGCCGTACCCTCACCCGTAACCTATCCCATACCCTAAGCCGTACCCTAACCCTAACCCTAACCCTAACCTATACACTACGCCATACCCTCACCCGTACCCTAACCCGTACCCTAAGCCGTACCCTAACCCTAACCCTAACCCTAACCTATACACTATGCCGTACCCTCACCTGTACCCTAACCCGTACCCTAAGCCGTACCCTAACCCTAACCCTAACCCTAACCCTAACCCTAACCCATACCCTACGCCGTACCCTAACCCGTACCCTAACCCGTATTCTAAGCCGTACCCTAACCATAACCAATACCCTACACAGTACCCTCACCCGTACCCTCTCCCGTACCCTAAGCCATACCCTAACCCTAACCCTAACCCTAACCTATACACTACACCATACCCTCACCCGTACCCTAACCCGTACCCTAAGCCGTACACTAACCCTAACCCTAACCCTAAACCATACGCTACGCCGTACCCTCACCCGTACCCTAACCCGTATCCTAAGCCGTACCCTAACCCTAACCCTAACCCTAAACTATACCCTACGCCGTAACCTCACCCGTACCCTAACCCGTACCCTAAGCCGTACCCTAACCCTAACCCTAACCCTAACCCTAACCCTAACCCATACCGTACGCCATACCCTAACACCTACCCTAACCCGTATCCTAAGCCGTACCCTAACCCTAACCAATGCCCTACGCAGTATCCTCACCCATAACCTCACCCGTACCCTAAGCCATACCCTAACCCTAACCTTAACCCTAAACCTAACCCTAACCCCTACACTATGCCATACCCTCACCTGTACCCTATTCCATAACCTAAGCCGTACCATAACCCTAACACTAACCCTAACCCTAACCCATAACCTACGCCGTACCCTCACCCGTACCATAACCCGTATCCTAAGCCGTACCCTAACCCTAACCCTAACCCTAACCCTAACCCATAACCTACGCCGTACCTTCACCCGTACCCTAACACATACCCTAAGACGTACCGTAACCCTAACCCTAACACTAACCCTAACCCTAACCCACACTCTACGCCGTACCCTAACCCGTACCCTAACACGTATCCTAAGCCGTACCCAAACCCTAACCAATACCCTACGCAGTACCCTCACCCGTACCCTCACCTGTACCCTAAGCCATACCCTAACCCTAACCCTAACCCTAACCCCTACCCTACGCCGTACCCTCACCCGTACCCTATCCGATACGCTAAGCCATACCCTAACCCTAACACTAACACTAACCCTAACCCTAACCCTAACCCATACCCTACGCCGTACCCTCACCCATAACCTAATCCGTACCCTAAGCCGTACCCTAACCCTAACCCTAACCTATACACTACGCCGTACCCTCACCCGTTCCCTAACCCGTACCCTAAGCCATACCCTAACTCTAACCCTAACCCTAACCCTAACCCTTACCCATACACTGCGCCATACCCTAACCCATACAATACCCTGTATCCTAAGCCTTAACCTAACCCTAACCAATGACCTACACAGTACCCTCACCCGTACCCTAAGCCATACCCTAACCCTAACCCTAACACTAACCCTAACCCTAAACCCTACCCTATGCCGTACCCTCACCCATACCCTATCCCATACCCTAAGCCGTACCCTAACCCTAACACTAACCCTAACCCTAACCCTAACCCTAAACTACCGTTGACTGCTTTTGCCTCCATTAGATTTCCTAAGCAATAGTGTTTTAAGGAACAGGTTAAAAAGAAAATCCTAATGTGATTTTTTTATAATGTGTTTATTCTTTATCTTATCCTAGTGACTAAAAGCTTCTCCATGGCTGGACCCCAAATAATATTCCTTTACGTGCTAAGTGGTATCTAGAGAGTGGGATAGGTTTAATAAATACCCTAATCCTAACGTGTACCCTAACCCTAACCCATACCCTAACCCTAATGCGTACCCTAACCCTAACCCAAACCCTAACCCTAACACGTACGCTAATCCTAACCCGTACCCTAAACCAATCCCTAACCCTAAAACTAACCCTAACCCTAACCCTAAACCATACCCTACGCCATACCCTAACCCGTACCCTAACCCGTATCCTAAGCCATATCCTAACCCTAACCAATACCCTACGCAGTACCCTCACCCGTACCCTCACCCGTACCCTAAGCCGTACCCTAACCCCAACCCTAACCCTAACCCTAACCGTAACCCTAACCCTTACCCATACCCTGCGCCGTACCCTAACCCATACAATAACCGGTATCCTAAGCCTTAACCTAACCCTCACCAATGACCTACACAGTACCCTCACCCGTAACCTAAGCCATACCCTAACCCTAACCCTAACACTAACCCTAACCCTAAAACCTACCCTATGCCGTACCCTCACCCATACCCTATCCCATATCCTAAGCCGTACCCTAACCCTAACACTAACCCTAACCCTAACCCTAACCCTAAACTACCCTTGACTGCTTTTGCCTCCATTAGATTTCCTAAGCACTAGTGTTTTAAGGAACAGGTTAAAAAGAAAATCCTAATGTGATTTTTTTATAATGTGTTTATTCTTTATCTTATCCTAGTGACGAAAATCTTCTCCATGGCTGGAACCTAAATAATATTCCTTGACGTGCTAAGTGGTATCTAGAGAGTGGGATAGGTTTAATAAATACCCTAATCCTAACGCGTACCCTAACCCTAACCCATACCCTAACCCTAACGCGTACCCTAACCCTAACCCAAACCCTAACCCTAACACGTACGCTAATCCTAACCCGTACCCTAAACCAATCCCTAACCCTAAAACTAACCCTAACCCTAACCCTAACCCTAACCCATACGCTACGCCGTACCCTCACCCATACCCTAACCCGTATCCTAAGCCGTACCCTAACCCTAAACCTAACCCTAACCTCTACCCTACGCCGTACCCTCACCCGTACCCTAACCCGTTCCCAAAGCCTTACCCTAACCCTAACCCTAACCCTCACCCATACCCAACGCCATAACCTAACCCATATCCTAACCCGTATCCTAAGCCGTACCCTAACCCTAAAACTAACCCTAACCTCTACCCTATGCCGTACCCTCAACCGTACCCTAACCCGTACCCAAAGCCTTACCCTAACCCTAACCCTAACCCTCACCCATACCCAACGCCGTAACCTAACCCATATCCTAACCCGTATCCTAAGCCGTACCCTAACCCTAACCAATAACCTACGCAGTACCCTCACCAATACCCTCACCCGTATCCTAAGCCCTACCCTAACCCTAACCCTAAACTACCCTTTACTGCTTTTGCCTCCATTAGATTTCCTAAACACTAGTGTTTTAAGGAACAGGTTAAAAAGAAAACCTTATGTGATTTTTTTATAATGTGTTTATTCTTTATCTTATCCTAGTGACTAAAATCTTCTCCATGGCTGAACCCCAAATAATATTCCTTTTCGTGCTAAGTGGTATCTAGAGAGTGGGATAGGTTTAATAAATACCCTAATCCTAACGTGTAACCTAAACCTAACCCATACCCTAACCCTAACCAAAACCCTAACCCGAACAAGTATGCTAATCCTAACCCGTACCCTAAACCAATCCCTAACCCTAAAACTAACCCTAACCCTAACCCTAACCCTAACCCATAACCTACGCCGTACCCTCACCCGTACGCTAACCCGTATCCTAAGCCGTACCCTAACCCTAACCCTAACCCTAACCCTAACCCATAACCTACGCCGTACCCTATCCCATACCCTAAGCGGTACCCTAAACCTAACACTAACCCTAACCCTGACCTATACACTACGCCGTACCCTCACCCGTACCCTAACCCGTATTCTAAGCCGTACCCTAACCATAACCAATACCCTACACAGTACCCTCACCCGTACCCTCACCCGTAACCTAAGCCATACCCTAACCCTAACCCTAACCCTAAACCATACGCTATGCCGTACCCTAACCCGTACCCTAACCCGTATCCTAAGCCGTACCCTAAACCTAACCCTAACCCTAAACTATACCCTACGCCGTAACCTCACCTGTACCCTAACCCGTACCATAAGCCGTACCCTAACCCTAACCCTAACCCTAACCCTAACCCTAACCCTAACCCATACCGTACGCCATACCCTAACACGTACCCTAACCCGTATCCTAAGCCGTACCCTAACCCTAACCAATACCCTACGCAGTATCCTCACCCATACCCTCACCCGTACCCTAAGCCGTACCCTAACCCTAACCCTAACCCTAACCCTAACCCTAACCCCTACCCTATGCCATACCCTCACCTGTACCCTATCCCATAACCTAAGCCGTACCATAACCCTAACACTAACCCTAACCCTAACCCATAACCTACGCCGTACCCTCACCCGTACCCTAACCAGTATCCTAAGCCGTACCCTAACCCTAACCCTAACCCTAACCCTAACCCATAACCTACGCCGTACCCTCACCCGTACGCTAACCCGTATCCTAAGCCGTACCCTAACCCTAACCCTAACCCTAACCCATAACCTACGCCGTACCCTATCCCATACCCTAAGCGGTACCCTAAACCTAACACTAACCCTAACCCTAACCTATACACTACGCCGTACCCTCACCCGTACCCTAACCCGTATTGTAAGCCGTACCCTAACCATAACCAATACCCTACACAGTACCCTCACCCGTACCCTCACCCGTAACCTAAGCCATACCCTAACCCTAACCCTAACCCTAAACCATACGCTATGCCGTACCCTAACCCGTACCCTAACCCGTATCCTAAGCCGTACCCTAAACCTAACCCTAACCCTAAACTATACCCTACGCCGTAACCTCACCTGTACCCTAACCCGTACCATAAGCCGTACCCTAACCCTAACCCTAACCCTAACCCTAACCCTAACCCATACCGTACGCCATACCCTAACACGTACCCTAACCCTTATCCTAAGCCGTACCCTAACCCTAACCAATACCCTACGCAGTATCCTCACCCATACCCTCACCCGTACCCTAAGCCGTACCCTAACCCTAACCCTAACCCTAACCCTAACCCTAAACCCTACCCTATGCCATACCCTCACCTGTACCCTATCCCATAACCTAAGCCGTACCATAACCCTAACACTAACCCTAACCCTAACCCATAACCTACGCCGTACCCTCACCCGTACCCTAACCAGTATCCTAAGCCGTACCCTAACCCTAACCCTAACCCTAACCCTAACCCATAACCTACGCCGTACCCTCACCCGTACACTAACACGTACCCTAAGACGTACCATAACCCTAACCCTAACACTAACACTAACCCTAACCCACACTCTACGCCGTACCCTAACCCGTACCCTAACACGTATCCTAAGCCGTACCCTAACCCTAACCAATACCCTACGCAGTACCCTAACCCGTACCCTCACCCGTACCCTAAGCCATACCCTAAACCTAACCCTAACCCTAACCCTAACCCCTACCCTACGCCGTACCCTCACCCGTACCCTATCCCATACGCTAAGCCGTACCCTAACCCTAACACTAACACTAACCCTAACCCTAACCCTAACCCATACCCTACGCCGTACCCTCACCCATAACCTAATCCGTACCCTAAGCCGTACCCTAACCCTAACACTAACCTATACACTACGCCGTACCCTCACCCGTTCCCTAACCCGTACCCTAAGCCGTACCCTAACTCTAACCCTAACCCTAACCCTAACACTTACCCATACCCTGCGCCGTACCCTAACCCATACAATAACCTGTATCCTAAGCCTTAACCTAACCCTAACCAATGACCTACACAGTACCCTCACCCGTACCCTAAGCCATACCCTAACCCTAACCCTAACACTAACCCTAACCCTAAACCCTACCCTATGCCGTACCCTCACCCATACCCTATCCCATACCCTAAGCCGTACCCTAACCCTAACACTAACCCTAACCCTAACCCTAACCCTAAATTACCCTTGACTGCTTTTGCCTCCATTAGATTTCCTAAGCACTAGTGTTTTAAGGAACAGGTTAAAAAGAAAATCCTAATGTGATTTTTTTATAATGTGTTTATTCTTTATCTTATCCTAGTGACGAAAATCTTCTCCATGGCTGGACCCTAAATAATATTCCTTTACGTGCTAAGTGGTATCTAGAGAGTGGGATAGGTTTAATAAATACCCTAATCCTAACGTGTACCCTAACCCTAACCCATACCCTAACCCTAATGCGTACCCTAACCCTAACCCAAACCCTAACCCTAACACGTACGCTAATCCTAACCCGTACCCTAAACCAATCCCTAACCCTAAAACTAACCCTAACCCTAACCCTAACCCTAACCCATACGCTACGCCGTACCCTCACCCATACCCTAACCCGTATCCTAAGCCGTACCCTAACCCTAACCCTAACCCTAAACTATACCCTACGCCGTAACCTCACCCGTACCCTAACCCGTACCCTAAGCCGTACCCTAACCCTAACCCTAACCCTAACCCTAACCCTAACCCTAACCCATACCGTACGCCATACCCTAACACGTACCCTAACCCGTATCCTAAGCCGTACCCTAACCCTAACCAATACCCTACGCAGTATCCTCACCCATACCCTCACCCGTACCCTAAGCCGTACCCTAACCCTAACCCTAACCCTAACCCTAACCCTAAACCCTACCCTATGCCATACCCTCACCTGTACCCTATCCCATAACCTAAGCCGTACCATAACCCTAACACTAACCCTAACCCTAACCCATAACCTACGCCGTACCCTCACCCGTACCCTCACCCGTATCCTAAGCCGTACCCTAACCCTAACCCTAACCCTAACCCTAACCCATAACCTACGCCATACCCTCACCCGTACACTAACACGTACCCTAAGACGTACCATAACCCTAACCCTAACACTAACCCTAACCCTAACCCACACTCTACGCCGTACCCTAACCCGTACCCTAACACGTATCCTAAGCCGTACCCTAACCCTAACCAATACCCTACGCAGTACCCTCACCCGTACCCTCACCCGTACCCTAAGCCATACCCTAACCCTAACCCTAACCCTAACCCTAACCCCTACCCTACGCCGTACCCTCACCCGTACCCTATCCCATACGCTAAGCCGTACCCTAACCCTAACACTAACACTAACCCTAACCCTAACCCTAACCCATACCCTACGCCGTACCCTCACACATAACCTAATCCGTACCCTAAGCCGTACCCTAACCCTAACCCTAACCTATACACTACGCCGTACCCTCACCCATTCCCTAACCCGTACCCTAAGCCGTACCCTAACTCTAACCCTAACCCTAACCCTAACACTTACCCATACCCTGCGCCGTACCCTAACCCATACAATAACCTGTATCCTAAGCCTTAACCTAACCCTAACCAATGACCTACACAGTACCCTCACCCGTACCCTCACCCGTACCCTAAGCCATACCCTAACCCTAACCCTAACACTAACCCTAACACTAAACCCTACCCTATGCCGTACCCTCACCCATACCCTATCCCATACCCTAAGCCGTACCCTAACCCTAACACTAACCCTAACCCTAACCCTAACCCTAAACTACCCTTGACTGCTTTTGCCTCCATTAGATTTCCTAAGCACTAGTGTTTTAAGGAACAGGTTAAAAAGAAAATCCTAATGTGATTTTTTTATAATGTGTTTATTCTTTATCTTATCCTAGTGACGAAAATCTTCTCCATGGCTGGACCCTAAATAATATTCCTTTACGTGCTAAGTGGTATCTAGAGAGTGGGATAGGTTTAATAAATACCCTAATCCTAACGTGTACCCTAACACTAACCCACACCCTAACCCTAATGCGTACCCTAACCCTAACCCAAACCCTAACCCTAACACGTACGCTAATCCAAACCCTTACACTAAACCAATCCCTAACCCTAAAACTAACCCTAACCCTAACCCTAACCCTAACCCATACGCTACGCCGTACCCTCACCCATACCCTAACCCGTATCCTAAGCCGTACCCTAATCCTAAACCTAACCCTAACCTCTACCCTACGCCGTACCCTCACCCGTACCCTAACCCGTACCCAAAGCCTTACCCTAACCTTAACCCTAACCCTCACCCATACCCAACGCCGTAACCTAACCCATATCCTAACCCGTATCCTAAGCCGTACCCTAACCCTAACCAATAACCTACGCAGTACCCTCACCAGTACCCTCACCCGTATCCTAAGCCCTACCCTAACCCTAACCCTAAACTACCCTTTACTGCTTTTGCCTCCATTAGATTTCCTAAACACTAGTGTTTTAAGGAACAGGTTAAAAAGAAAACCTTATGTGATTTTTTTATAATGTGTTTATTCTTTATCTTATCCTAGTGACTAAAATCTTCTCCATGGCTGAACCCCAAATAGTATTCCCTTACGTGCTAAGTGGTATCTAGAGAGTGGGATAGGTTTAATAAATACCCTAATCCTAAAGTGTACCCTAAACCTAACCCATACCCTAACCCTAACGCGTACCCTAACCCTAACCAAAACCCTAACCCGAACACGTATGCTAATCCTAACCCGTACCCTAAACCAATCCCTAACTCTAAAACTAACCCTAACCCTAACCCTAACCCTAACCCATAACCTACACCGTACCCTCACCCGTACCCTAACCCGTACCCTAAGCCGTACCCTAACCCTAACCAATACCCTATGCAGTATCCTCACCCATACCCTCACCCGTACCCTAAGCCGTACCCTAACCCTAACCCTAACCCTAACCCTAACCCTAAACCCTACCCTATGCCATACCCTCACCTGTACCCTATCCCATAACCTAAGCCGTACCATAACCCTAACACTAACCCTAACCCTAACCCATAACCTACGCCGTACCCTCACCCGTACCCTAACCCGTATCCTAAGACGTACCGTAACCCTAACCAATACCCTACGCAGTATCCTCACCCATACACTCACCCGTACCCTAAGCCATACCCTAACCCTAACCCTAACCCTAAACCTAACCCATACCCTATGCCATACCCTCACCTGTACCCTATCCCATAACCTAAGCCGTACCCTAACCCTAACCCTAACCCTAACCCTAACCCATACGCTACGCCGTACCTTCACCCGTACCCTAACCCGTATCCTAAGCCGTACCCTAACCCTAACCCTAACCCTAACCCTAACCCTAAACCTAACCCTAACCCATACCCTACGCCATACCCTAACCCGTACCCTAACCCGTATCCTAAGCCGTATCCTAACCCTAACCAATACCCTACGCAGTACCCTCACCCGTACCCTCACCCGTACCCTAAGCTGTACCCTAACCCTAACACTAACCCTAACCTATACACTACGCCATACCCTCACCCGTACCCTAACCCGTACCCTAAGCCGTACCCTAACCCTAACCCTAACCCTAAACTATACCCTACGCCGTAACCTCACGCGTACCCTAACCCGTACCCTAAGCCGTACCCTAAACCTAACCCTAACCCTAAACCTAACCCTAACCCATAGCGTACGCCATACCATAACACGTACCCTAACCCGTATCCTAAGCCGTACCCTAACCCTAACCAATACCCTACGCAGTATCCTCACCCATACCCTCACCCGTACCCTAAGGCGTACCCTAACCCTAACCCTAACCCTAAACCTAACCCTAACCCCTACCCTATGCCATACCCTCACCTGTACCCTATCCCATAACCTAAGCCGTACCATAACCCTAACACTAACCCTAACCCTAACCCATAACCTACGCCGTACCCTCACCCGTACCCTAACCCGTATCCTAAGCCGTACCCTAACCCTAACCCTAATCCTAACCCTAACCCATAACCTACGCCGTACCCACACCCGTACCCTAACACGTACCCTAAGACGTACCGTAACCCTAACCCTAACACTAACCCTAACCCTAACCCACACTCTACGCCGTACCCTAACCCGTACCCTAACACGTATCCTAGGACGTACCCTAACCCTAACCAATACCCTACGCAGTACCCTCACCCGTACCCTCACCCGTACCCTAAGCCATACCCTAACCCTAACCCTAACCCTAACCCTAACCCCTACCCTACGCCGTACCCTCACCCGTACCCTATCCCATACCCTAAGCCGTACCCTAACCCTAACACTAACCCTAACCCTAACCCTAACCCTAAACTACCCTTGATTGCTTTTGCCTCTATTAGATTTCCTAAGCACTAGTGTTTTAAGGAACAGGTTAAAAAGAAAATCCTAATGTGATTTTTTTATAATGTGTTTATTCTTTATCTTATCCTAGTGACTAAAATCTTCTCCATGGCTGGATCCCTAATAATGTTCCTTTACGTGCTAAGTGGTATCTAGAGAGTGGGATAGGTTTAATAAATACCCTAATCCTAACGTGTACCCTAACCCTTACCCATACCCTAACCCTAACGCGTACCCTAACCCTAACCCAAAACCTAACCCTAACACGTACGCTAATCCTAACCCGTACCCTAAACCAATCCCTAACTCTAAAACTAACCCTAACCCTAACCCTAACCCTTACCCTACGCCGTACCCTCACCCGTACCCTAACCCGTACCCTAAGACGTACCCTAACCCTAACCCTAACCCATACACTACGCCGTACCCTCACCCGTACCCTAACCCGTAGCCTAAGCCGTACCCTAACCCTAACCCGAACCCTAACCCTAACCCTAACCCATACCCTACGCCATACCCTAACCCGTACACTAACCCGTATCCTAAGCCATATCCTAACCCTAACCAATACCCTACGCAGTACCCTCACCCGTACCCTCACCCGTACCCTAAGCCGTACCCTAACCCCAACCCTAACCCTAACTCTAACCCTAACCCCTACCCTACGCCTTACCCTCACCCGTACCCTATCCCATACGCTAAGCCGTACCCTAACCCTAACACTAACACTAACCCTAACCCTAACCCTAACCCATACCCTACGCCGTACCCTCACCCGTAACCTAACCCGTACCCTAAGCCGTACCCTAACCCTAACCCTAACCTATACACTACGCCGTACCCTCACCCATAACCTAATCCGTACCCTAAGCCGTACCCTAACCCTAACCCTAACCTATACACTACGCCGTACCCTCTCCCGTTCCCTAACCCGTACCCTAAGCCGTACCCTAACTCTAACCCTAACCCTAACCCTAACCCTTACCCATACCCTGCGCCGTACCCTAACCCATACAATAACCTGTATAATAGCCTTAACCTAACCCTAACCAATGACCTACACAGTACCCTCACCCGTACCCTCACCCGTACCCTAAGCCATACCCTAACCCTAACCCTAACACTAACCCTAACACTAAACCCTACCCTATGCCGTACCCTCACCCATACCCTATCCCATACCCTAAGCCGTACCCTAACCCTAACACTAACCCTAACCCTAACCCTAACCCTAAACTACCCTTGACTGCTTTTGCCTCCATTAGATTTCCTAAGCACTAGTGTTTTAAGGAACAGGTTAAAAAGAAAACCTTATGTGATTTTTTTATAATGTGTTTATTCTTTATCTTATCCTAGTGACGAAAATCTTCTCCATGGCTGGACCCTAAATAATATTCCTTTACGTGCTAAGTGGTATCTAGAGAGTGGGATAGGTTTAATAAATACCCTAATCCTAACGTGTACCCTAACCCTAACCCACACCCTAACCCTAATGCGTACCCTAACCCTAACCCAAACCCTAACCCTAACACGTACGCTAATCCAAACCCTTACCCTAAACCAATCCCTAACCCTAAAACTAACCCTAACCCTAACCCTAACCCTAACCCATACGCTACGCCGTACCCTCACCCATACACTAACCCGTATCCTAAGCCGTACCCTAATCCTAAACCTAACCCTAACCTCTACCCTACGCCGTACCCTCACCCGTACCCTAACCCGTACCCAAAGCCTTACCCTAACCTTAACCCTAACCCTCACCCATACCCAACGCCGTAACCTAACCCATATCCTAACCCGTATCCTAAGCCGTACCCTAACCCTAACCAATAACCTACGCAGTACACTCACCAGTACCCTCACCCGTATCCTAAGCCCTACCCTAACCCTAACCCTAACCCTAACCCTAAACTACCCTTTACTGCTTTTGCCTCCATTAGATTTCCTAAACAATAGTGTTTTAAGGAACAGGTTAAAAAGAAAACCTTATGTGATTTTTTTATAATGTGTTTATCCTTTATCTTATCCTAGTGACTAAAATCTTCTCCATGGCTAAACCCCAAATAATATTCCTTTACGTGCTAAGTGGTATCTAGAGAGTGGGATAGGTTTAATAAATACCCTAATCCTAAAGTGTACCCTAAACCTAACCCATACCCTAACCCTAACGCGTACCCTAACCCTAACCAAAACCCTAACCCGAACACGTATGCTAATCCTAACCCGTACCCTAAACCAATCCCTAACCCTAAAACTAACCCTAACCCTAACCCTAACCCTAACCCATAACCTACACCGTACCCTCACCCGTACCCTAACCCGTACCCTAAGCCGTACCCTAACCCTAACACTAAACCTAAACCATACGCTACGCCGTACCCTCACCCGTACCCTAACCCGTATCCTAAGCCGTACCCTAACCCTAACCCTAACCCTAAACTATACCCTACGCCGTAACCTCACCCGTACCCTAACCCGTACCCTAAGCCGTACCCTAACCCTAACCAATACCCTATGCAGTATCCTCACCCATACCCTCACCCGTACCCTAAGCCGTACCCTAACCCTAACCCTAACCCTAACCCTAACCCTAAACCCTACCCTATGCCATACCCTCACCTGTACCCTATCCCATAACCTAAGCCGTACCATAACCCTAACACTAACCCTAACCCTAACCCATAACCTACGCCGTACCCTCACCCGTACCCTAACCCGTATCCTAAGACGTACCGTAACCCTAACCAATACCCTACGCAGTATCCTCACCCATACACTCACCCGTACCCTAAGCCGTACCCTAACCCTAACCCTAACCCTAACCCTAACCCATACCCTATGCCATACCCTCACCTGTACCCTATCCCATAACCTAAGCCGTACCCTAACCCTAACCCTAACCCTAACCCTAACCCATACGCTACGCCGTACCTTCACCCGTACCCTAACCCGTATCCTAAGCCGTACCCTAACCCTAACCCTAACCCTAAACCTAACCCTAAACCTAACCCTAACCCATACCCTACGCCATACCCTAACCCGTACCCTAACCCGTATCCTAAGCCGTATCCTAACCCTAACCAATACCCTACGCAGTACCCTCACCCGTACCCTCACCCGTACCCTAAGCTGTACCCTAACCCTAACACTAACCCTAACCTATACACTACGCCATACCCTCACCCGTACCCTAACCCGTACCCTAAGCCGTACCCTAACCCTAACCCTAACCCTAAACTATACCCTACGCCGTAACCTCACCCGTACCCTAACACGTGCCCTAAGCCGTACCCTAACCCTAACCCTAACCCTAAACCTAACCCTAACACATAGCGTACGCCATACCATAACACGTACCCTAACCCGTATCCTAAGCCGTACCCTAACGCTAACCAATACCCTACGCAGTACCCTCAACCGTACCCTCACCCGTACCCTAAGCCATACCGTAACCCTAACCCTAACCCTAACCCTAACCCCTACCCTACGCCGTACCCTCACCCGTACCCTATCCCATACGCTAAGCCGTACCCTAACCCTAACACTAACACTAACCCTAACCCTAACCCTAACCCATACCCTACGCCGTACCCTCACCCATAACCTAATCCGTACCCTAAGCCGTACCCTAACCCTAACCCTAACCTATACACTACGCCGTACCCTCACCCGTTCCCTAACCCGTACCCTAAGCCGTACCCTAACTCTAACCCTAACCCTAACCCTAACCCTTACCCATACCCTGCGCCGTACCCTAACCCATACAATAACCTGTATCCTAAGCCTTAACCTAACCCTAACCAATGACCTACACAGTACCCTCACCCGTACCCTAAGCCATACCCTAACCCTAACCCTAACACTAACCCTAACCCTAAACCCTACCCTATGCCGTACCCTCACCCATACCCTATCCCATACCCTAAGCCGTACCCTAACCCTAACACTAACCCTAACCCTAACCCTAACCCTAAACTACCCTTGACTGCTTTTGCCTCCATTAGATTTCCTAAGCAATAGTGTTTTAAGGAACAGGTTAAAAAGAAAATCCTAATGTGATTTTTTTATAATGTGTTTATTCTTTATCTTATCCTAGTGACGAAAATCTTCTCCATGGCTGGACCCTAAATAATATTCCTTTACGTGCTAAGTGGTATCTAGAGAGTGGGATAGGTTTAATAAATACCCTAATCCTAACGTGTACCCTAACCCTAACCCATACCCTAAACCTAATGCGTACCCTAACCCTAACCCAAACCCTAACCCTAACACGTACGCTAATCCTAACCCGTACCCTAAACCAATCCCTAACCCTAAAACTAACCCTAACCCTAACCCTAACACTAACCCATACGCTACGCCGTACCCTCACCCATACCCTAACCCGTATCCTAAGCCGTACCCTAATCCTAAACCTAACCCTATCCTCTACCCTACGCCGTACCCTCCCCCGTACCCTAACCCGTACCCAAAGCCTTACCCGAACCCTAACCCTAACCCTAACCCATACCGTACGCCATACACTAACACGTACCCTAACCCGTATCCTAAGCCGTACCCTAACCCTAACCAATACCCTACGCAGTATCCTCACCCATACCCTCACCCGTACCCTAAGCCGTACCCTAACCCTAACCCTAACCCTAACCCTAACCCTAACCCCTACCCTATGCCATACCCTCACCTGTACCCTATCCCATAACCTAAGCCGTACCATAACCCTAACACTAACCCTAACCCTAACCCATAACCTAGGCCGTACCCTCACCCGTACCCTAACCCGTATCCTAAGCCGTACCCTAACCCTAACCCTAACCCTAACCCTAACCCATAACCTACGCCGTACACTCACCCGTATCCTAACACGTACCCTAAGACGTACCGTAACCCTAACCCTAACACTAACCCTAACCCTAACCCACACTCTACGCCGTACCCTAACCCGTACCCTAACACGTATCCTAAGGCGTACCCTAACCCTAACCAATACCCTACGCAGTACCCTCACCCGTACCCTCACCCGTACCCTAAGCCATACCCTAACCCTAACCCTAACCCTAACCCTAACCCCTACCCTACGCCGTACCCTCACCCGTACCCTATCCCATACGCTAAGCCGTACCCTAACCCTAACAGTAACACTAACCCTAACCCTAACCCATAACCTACGCCTTACCCTCACCCGTACCCTAACCCGTATCCTAAGACGTACCGTAACCCTAACCAATACCCTACGCAGTATCCTCACCCATACCCTCACCCGTACCCTAAGCCGTACCCTAACCCTAACCCTAACCCTAACCCTAACCCATACCCTATGCCATACCCTCACCTGTACCCTATCCCATAACCTAAGCCGTACCCTAAACCTAACCCTAACCCTAACCGTAACCCATATGCTACGCCGTACCTTCACCCGTACCCTAACCCGTATCCTAAGCCGTACCCTAACCCTAACCCTAACCCTAACCCTAACCCTAACTCTAACCCTAACCCATACCCTACGCCATACCCTAACCCGTACCCTAACCCGTATCCTAAGCCGTATCCTAACCCTAACCTATACCCTACGCAGTACCCTCACCCGTACCCTCACCCGTACCCTAAGCCGTACCCTAACCCCAGCCCTAACCCTAACTCTAACCCTAACCCCTACCCTACGCCGTACCCTCACCCGTACCCTATCCCATACGCTAAGCCGTACCCTAACCCTAACACTAACCCTAACCCTAACCCTAACCCTAACCCTAAACCATACCCTATACCGTACCCTCACCCGTAACCTAACCCGTACCCTAAGCCGTACCCTAACCCTAACCCTAACCTATACACTATGCCGTACCCTCACCCGTACCCTAACCCGTACCCTAAGCCGTACCCTAACTCTAACCCTAACCCTAACCCTAACCCTTACCCATACCCTGCGCCGTACCCTAACCCATACAATAACCTGTATCCTAAGCCTTAACCTAACCCTAACCAATGACCTACACAGTACCCTCACCCGTACCCTAAGCCATACTCTAACCCTAACCCTAACACTAACCCTAAACCTAAACCCTACCCTATGCCGTACCCTCACCCATACCCTATCCCATACCCTAAGCCGTACCCTAACCCTAACACTAACCCTAACCCTAACCCTAACCCTAAACTACCCTTGACTGCTTTTGCCTCCATTAGATTTCCTAAGCACGAGTGTTTTAAGGAACAGGTTAAAAAGAAAATCCTAATGTGATTTTTTTATAATGTGTTTATTCTTTATCTTATCCTAGTGACGAAAATCTTCTCCATGGCTGGACACTAAATAATATTCCTTTACGTGCTAAGTGGTATCTAGAGAGTGGGATAGGTTTAATAAATACCCTAATCCTAACGTGTACCCTAAACCTAACCCATACCCTAACACTAACGCATACCCTAACCCTAACCAAAACCCTAACCCGAACAAGTATGCTAATCCTAAACCTTACCCTAAACCAATCCCTAACCCTAAAACTAACCCTAACCCTAACCCTAACCCTAACCCATAACCTACGCCGTACCCTCACCCGTACCCTAACCAGTACCCTAAGCCGTACCCTTACCTAACCCTAACCCTAACCCATACGCTACGCCGCACACTCACCCGTACCCTTACCCGTATCCTAAGCCGTACCCTAACCCTAACCCTAACGGTAACCACTACCCTACGCCGTACCCTATCCCATACCCTAAGCGGTACCCTAAACCTAACACTAACCCTAAACCTAACCCTAACCCCTACCCTACGCCGTACCCTCACCCGTACCCTATCCCATACCCTAAGCCGTACCCTAACCCTAACCCTAACCCTAACCTATACACTACGCCGTACTCTCACCCATACCCTAACCCGTGCCCTAAGCCGTACCCTAACCCTAACCCTAACCCTAACCCTAACCCTAACCCATACCCTACGCCATACCCTAACCCGTACCCTAACCCGTATCCTAAGCCATATCCTAACCCTAACCAATACCCTACGCAGTACCCTCACCCGTACCCTCACCCGTACCCTAAGCCGTACCCTAACCCCAACCCTAACCCTAAC